>NW_009953311.1:705664-784999 GCF_000747805.2 Chaetura pelagica
GAATAAAAGATGGGATCTTATTAATTACTGCACAATTTTGTAAAAAATGTTCAAAGTCACTGGTGTTGGCAATACTACATTCTACCTTGCTGATGTGGAGTCTATGCTACTAATGCTCTAGACAGTCACTAAACCATTTCCTACACTGAGAAGCCATGAACCCATTTCCTATGGCTGTCCTTGGTGTTTGAGATGCACTTAAGTAAATTACGCAGAAGAGTTCTGTTTTTTTTTTCATCTGAATGAAGAAATACCTTATTACTGTCAAGTACATTAAGAAGGCAGGTGACAGCTGGACACGAAATACTTCCCTTGCAGTTAATGGATTCTGATATTGCAGTGGTCGGTTATGTAGGTACCTTTGTCTAAACTAAGCATCTAAAAGCAGATTCCCAAGCCAAGCAAATTTCCTTGCAGTGTCTGAGTTCATGAAAAGATACACAGATCGTGTTGTAAGACTGAGAAGACTGACAGACCGTGGAGAACTTGAAGCTGGAGAAGGCAGTGGAGATTACCTCCATTCCTGATTTGGTGCAGATGAGCAACAGATGATCCCACAGAGCATGGGGGTGACAGTTACCTTTTCTATTGTAATCTGACAACAGTGATTGTTGTCAATCTTTTACCAGTCAAACTGTGGTTGGAAAAGAATAAACAGTGAGATTAGCCAGGGAGTACTTGAGTAATAATAAGTTTTGCCATCTCAAGTTATCTCTAAGTTCTTTCTAATTACACAAATGGTTTATAGTGAATTTTACAATATAGGCTTCTTTAGCAGTGTTGATGCAGTCAATAAGATGCTTGTCTGCATTACTTAGCCAAGCCTTCTCCCCCACTGAAAGGAAGAGAATTCATGTGTTCCAGGCCACTGAAGATTTCAATGGACACTTAAGTGCAATGCAGTGATTCTGCATAGCCTAGCAGGCTGCAAAATACCTGTTTTTCTGCCCAGTTGTACTTAAGCATATGCACTTGACTGCACAAAGTCCAGCCTCAAATTTTTATTTTACTTCAATTTTCTTACCATTGCTAGGTTTCTCTTTTGTGTATTGCATGTCAGTTTCAGGCATGAGGTGAAGCAGATAGCAAAAGGAATGAAGACTAAATTGCACTACAGCAGCTGGTTTCTGTTTTGTTTTGTTTTGTTTTTTCTTCCAGAACAAAGCTCCTCCGAGGTTACATGGCCTGCAGGTCAAGTTGTAATCTCCCTGATGATGGGACTGTTATGGGTGCAAGATGCATTAAGTATGTGGGAGCTGCTGGTGAGGTATTGATGGTCCTGCGGTCTTTCTGTGATCTGGGAAAATGTACTTACTGTGTCAGTGTTGTTCTTCTTGCTTTGCTATTCAGCAAACGCGAACACCAACTACCTACTCAAGCATCCCTGTAGCATTCACTTGCTGACTCTTGTCTTATTGCCATGTCCTTCTTTTCTTTATCCCCAAACTTTCACCTATGCTATATGGATGTGTCTTTGGTTGTGTGGCTTTGACCTGAGGAGTCAAGATTCCTTAAGCTTGAAAATCAGAGTGATTAATGTTTTCTCTGCAGCTATACAGATAAACAACACACAGGATTTAAGAGTTCTTCTTACAATATTCCCTTCTGTGTCAGGGGACAGTGCTGCTATTCTATTTGGATGTTCTCTGTTCGCACCAGAAAGGGAGTCATAACATGGACAATTACATTCCCTGGAGAAATACAGCAGAGAGTATGAAAATAGGGGACAAGATGAAAACAGTGCAGTGTGCTGGCCCTGTGAATGATATCTCTGAGCCCATGTTGACATACGTTATGCTGGGTGATGTAATATTAATTCATCTGTATTGTTCCAGGTTGGCAAGCATGTGTCTCCAGTGAAATCAGCTGTAGCATATCATTGATCCTGCCTAAACTAACCGAAGAAATGGAAAATTATTGGACAAGAAAAGCAATTGGAGAAACCTGGTATCTTGATTAATAGGACATGCTATAATACAGTTTAAGGAAGTTTTGAAACATTGTGAAGCAAAAATCTAATAACATAAAATGTTGAGAAGGGAAGACAACACAAGAGCCCTATGCAGGGGAGGTTGCAGGGTCCAGGGAAGAATGAAAAGGATGTAATATTTTAAAAAAAATGAATTTGTGAAATTCGATTGAAATCTGGTATGAACAGACACTGGAGGACTATCATAAAAACTACCCATGCAAAAGTAATCTCTCAAAATATTTTTAAGTATTCTGACTTTGCAGTCTGAGTTTATAGTTGGTCAGTGATTTGCACTGTAGAACTGCATTGCTGGAACTGAAAAGCTAACTTCACTATTGCAAGGAAAAGTGGCTTAGAAATGCCTGCCTAAGAGGCTGTATCAAGGTACCAAATTTCTTCAAAATACACTCTTAATAACTTAATAACTCTCCGAAGTAAAGAAGAAGCAGACAGATGATTATACCTGTAAAATCTGGGAAAACAGCCAGTGTAGATGAACCTATAGCCCAGCTGACAGTGAAAAAGGTATTGTATAAGAACTGCTATTTCCCAAGTTTATATTTTATTAATAATGATATATTCAGATCTACTAATTGCACTCTAACTTGATAACAAAGTAGTGCAGTAGGTTCCTTATTTTATAATTAATTAGCTCATCTACAAAAAAGAGTTTCTGTTAGTATTCCATTGAATTTTAAGACAACTCTGTTTCATGGTATTTGCAACCTTTTCATGTTTCTGTTTCAAGAAATCCCTTTATGGACATGGACATTTCAATTTTAAATAGTTATTTTAATAAATAATTGGACTACTCCCAACTCAATATTACTTGTTGTTCTGAGCGATTTTTTTAAATTGCTGCTATAATGATTTACCATATCCTATCTGAACAGGGTGGCAAGCTGTTCAGTACGCGAATCATGTTTTACATCACAAAATCTAGCATAATCACTCCATAGACCTAATTGACTCCTTGGTAATACAAGGAGTATTGTAATACAAATAAACAGTATTTCTGTTAATAAAATCAATCTATTCAATAGCACTTAAATATTAACGTGCATTTAATTCTTTGACTGTTGTATAGAAATATCTGGGAGCTAAATACACAGAAAAATCACCCATGATCTCAGTTAGCATTTTCTATGTTATTGTAGGCTGTGGCAAAAATTAGGAGCCTTGAGGCTGCTTAATGTGCAAAAGGCAGTCTAAGTCAATCTCTACAGTAATAAGTAGTGCATAATAATCAAACACTGTTAAGGCAAAACAATCAGTGGCGAGTCCTTAAAGACTACAGTTGGCTCATGTCAAGGCCAAAGCCTGCTAAGTGAGGGCAGCTGGGGAGTTCACTTCAAAAGAGCCTTCTGGTTTCAAGCACCAGTGCTCAAGTAAAAGTAATCCAATTATATTTGAATGACTGTTTGGTATGGTCTAAGAAAGTGGATCCACAGAGTTAATTTGAATCAGATGATGCCGAGTAACTTGCTACTGGAGCAATACGTTTATGTTTCCAAGCTGTTGACGTGTTTTCATACATTCATTTGTTTATTTGTTTGTTTATTTATTTAGAACAAAAGATAAGCTAAAGTTAGGCAGCTACAAAACTCAACAATGCAAGGCTCAGCTTTCTTCACCAAGTTCAGCATTTCACAACTGTAATATGTATTTTGTTACTGTTTTCTGTTGTTCTTGAAGCTTGGTATGAGTTTTGGTGAAGAAAAGCTTTTACCTGAAATTATGAGTCTGGCAACATTAAGACCAATCACAAACAGATGAAGACTCTGAAATGCCTGAGGAACATTTGCCACTTCCAAAAAGCAACCCCCTTAGGGAAACCTCTTGTATATTCTGCAGTGTTATTGTGCAGCTTTAATTACTCTGCCAGTTCCTATAATTTGCCTAATTTCTTTGTGAGAAATTTATTGAAAATAAGACTCATCTTAGCTGACATTGTCTAGATATCTGAGTCCTAAACATTTTAAACACAGACACTGGCAATGTTGAAATTTCTCATGATAACATAGCTCATTTTCTGGTCAGTTGTAAGTGACTAGAATCCCTTTTTCCTCTACAGGAAGGCCAAAGGCAGGCATATCACAGTGGGAGATTCTTCTTTTTTTTGCCTGTCATGCAAGCATCACAACATATCAAAGCTTTGTATCTCTTCTAATTAAGCAGTAGATGTCTCAAACTTAAAAACTGTTTGATGCCAACAAATGATTTGTTGACTCTTGTGCCATGCCTTTGTTTTGGTCCTCCTTAAAATGTTAGAATATGACATATTCATATTTAAGAGCTAATAAATTATTATTTTTTTTTGCTTAAGAAATAAATTTATCTTGAGAATTTATGTCTAGGTTAGTTTAAAATTAGATCTGAGTCTAGTTATGTTCTGCGCAGCCTCCCTTAAATGCAGTAATTGTCCTTTATAATCAGGCTGTTAGAATGACATTAAAATGTAATCTTCAGAAACAACATGGTCATTTATCAAATGTTGCGCTTGTTTTATTATTAGTTTGGTTTCTCGGTTATTAATTTAAGCTTGAAAAAAAGTTTCATTTTTCATGTCTTGTATAAGCAAACACAAGAAAAGGGGTCAAATTTTAATCTTGGTGAAACTAGTAGAAATCAAAGATAACTGCATTAAATCAGTGAAGAGTTCTGTATAAGACAAAGAGACTTCTAAACTTATATTATTTAAGCAGATGCAAATGAAAGTTGTGTTTCTTCCAGTCAAGCTATGACTTGAAATCTTTCCAGCAAAGACTTCAATGTCAGTTTCTAAAGCCTATAAAGAAGGACTTCTTGACTTTTTCACTCCGAAAAAAGGAGTAAAATCACCTTCACTTTCATTGCAAAAACACTGAACTTGTACTTGTTTATGAACTGGTATATATGGCACATATACTTTTTTTTTTTTTTTTCAACATCATGATTATGAGTTCCAGATAAAACTTGACATTGATGTAAAGCTTATTGTCATTTTATTCCACTGTTAGGGCCATGATTACCAGACTGCTTAACACTTTGCAAGCTGTATGTGAACAAAAATCACAAAAATTCTCCAATTAAATTCTCAGTGTTGAAAGTGAAATGTTGAGCACGTATCAGCAGCTGACCTGAAAAGTGCAGCACTATACATCAAATCAAAACTTGCCCTTTACATTCACATATCAAGTAATAAGAGTAAAGAAAGCGGTAACTCACCTTTTTTTTTTTTTTTTTTTTTTTTTTTTTTTTTTTTTTTTTTATCTTAATATGCTTTCTTTGGGCCATTCTTGGGTAGGAACAAATGCTGGGATAAAAATCTGTTGTTGTGATGTTTCTAATGCAGGAAAAATCAGAAAAATGTAAAAAATCTTTCATATTCTGCTTTTGTCATAGAAGCTCAGTAACCCTGTAAATAAGGTTAATGTGGCTGTGTCACCAGTAATAACTTTCCCCTCTATGTCTTCTATCCTTTAATCTCCTTCAGCCTACTATTTTCTGAAATGACATAATTATATTTTCAAAAGAGAGGAAAAAACCCATGCCAGCATAATATCTGACTGCATTCACAGGTGTTTAGAGAGGGCTTATGTGTGTTATGAAAGCAACCTTATTTCCACTCTACTGTGGAAAGTCGATGTATACAAGAACCAACACACAATTACCACTCTATATCTTCTACAAACACACAACAAGAAGTTTCTGGCTTGTTCTGTATTATTTATTAATGTATTTTCACATTTGTACTCTGTCTTTTTTCTTGCTATCTTTTATTTCCAGGTAGCGCGCAAAATTTCAATCACAAACACATTCACTAAATCTGTTAAAAATTCCTGATTTGACCTGACATAATTCCAGACAAAAACTGCATGTTTTGCATGTTTTGTGAAAGCTTGTTTATCTGTCTCATACTACAAGTCTACACTTCATCTTGTCTACACAATTTTTTAGTTTTCCTTGGTTTTCCTTGTAAATAGATCTTCATCAGACCTCTCCTAACCAAGCAAGGTCTTCTTAAAGACCCAGCCTTAATTCTGTAGAATTAGCTGGACCCAATATATTTTATTATGACTTAACTTCCTCATTCTGTCCAGATTTAGTGGCATGGTACTATCAGAAAATGTCAGTGAATTTGGTCTGAAAGCTTTAAAGAACAGAAAACTATTTCTTGTGGATTTTATGGACCAGTCCAAATCCCTTGTCACTTCCCACCACAGACAGGAGGTACTTGTTATTTCTCTCTTCAGAAAAGGAGTTTATAGGACTTCAAAAAAGGGTAGAAAGCTATACATGTTTAGTGGTGGATATGGAAGAGAATGGGAACAACGACATGGAGTCAAAATATGAAAGTGGAAAAAGTGAAGTGAGTGTTTTATTTATATACTCTGAGTAGCCCATGCATAGCTTGCAAGGTCTATGGTCCCTGCTTCTCTGTTTCGAGATGGGTTTTCAGACTTACTATAAATGACTGAACAGGCAGTTTTAATTATAGTAAAACATGACAACAGAAATTAATCGTCATGGTTAACAGGTCATAAGACTGCATTGCAGTCCTCAGGGACTGAGATGGTGAAGAATCAAATGCCTGTAAATAGTGCGGGTGTTGAAAACCAATATGAGGTTATATAATTTCTTCACCAGATAAATGCCAACACATGTCTTGTAGATTGTGGTCTGTGACAGTAGATTTCTGGTGGCACTTTACAGGCAGGGAAAAGGCCTTTGATCTTACTACAGCTGGTAACCATTACATTTCATATTCACTAATCACCATCTCTTGATGTACTACTTTTCAGACAGAACTAATAAGACTAAGAAAAGTTAGCCACTGTGCTCCTAGTTTTTTAAAAAGAGATTAACACAGTTTGTGGAAAAAAATTTAATTATCTTAATTAAATTAATTATATATTAAATATTATTGTTATTTTTTTCAATATATTAATTATTTTTGCATGTCTTGGGATCTAAGTCCCACAAATCTGTATCTACTGTTTAACTGAGTGACCACTGCTGGACAGGAGAGCAGAAAAAATTTTGAATGGTGAGTGCTAAAGACAAAAATAATCAGTATAGAAATACTGGCATTTCTGTTATTGAGAAGCAATCCATTGTCCTATGTCCATGAAGACACAAGATGGGTGTCAAAAAATTTCATACCAGTGACATAGGTTAATAACATTTTTCTGAACAGATTTTTGTACATTTTGAAAATTTTGTTCACTGCTGATGTCCATGTTTAAAGCTGAATTTGTTCTCGTTTGGTCAAACTTGCTACATTACATATGGTGATCCTAAGGACACAATTTGGACATAAGAAATGGCAGATTTTGTCACATGTTTGAAAATATATGCAATACTTTCTGGACAATATTTTCAGGAATATTTTCTGTTTGGTTGGTTTGGGTTTGTTGTTGGGTTTTTTTTCTTTTAATGTGTTTTTTTTTTGTTTTGTTGGTGTTTTTTTGTTTGTTTTGTTTTTGTTTTCTGAGAGAAGTTTCTGTAGTGCTACAGAGATTTTACTTCTGTAATTGCTCAGTCAAGCCTCCAGAATATTACAATTATAGCCGAACTTTGCAGAGGATGGGGGTTTGAAATGCAACAGGCTGCTATTCCTGGCAGTGTTGGCTGATGCACAATAAAAATCTTATAGGAGACCTCATTTCTAAGTGTGGCTTCTCAAATGACCTTCAGAGATTGTTTATACTGTTAGGTTCATAAAGGACATCCAGAGACCTGTTAGTTCACAACCCCTTTTCACAGAAGGAAGTATCATAGATTTATCCTGTGGTAACACAACATTTTTGTTGAATTACTGATGTTTTGTGGTCTATCAGTTAAGAGACATTATCTTGATGACTTTTTTGATAGCAGGTCCAATGTATGTTCTAATACAAATATATACTTTTGTAATACTGTGAGAAGAGACTGAGTAAGCCAGAAAGATTTCGTCCCTATTCAGGTCATTCATGGCTTCCTTGGACTTCCAGGAAAGGGAAAGTCTATAGATACACCAGCAGCACACAGACCTTGGGTACAGCAGCCAACACAAGCCTTCATATCCAGAGTCTGCATTTCTGATGCTGTTTCCACAGATAAGACTTCAAGCAGGGCTATTTAGTATCTCCTAAAAACTGTAATTATACCAATATTAGTTTAGCAGTGTGTCAGTTCCAGGCAGAGCAAACCATGTGCTTCAGTATATATTTGTGGCAGAGAATTATGGTAATATGCTTCATCAGCTCTTCTAGAGAGTGCAGGAGTTGGCACACATCTGTGTCACCGACACAGACACACACAGGTGTATTTAAGCCTATTGTTTGCCTAGCCTTGTGCAGGAGCATGACAGGGTACTCAGGTAAAATGGGTTCAGGGGACCCCTGAGAGAGAAGGAAGATAGTGTTGATTGTTTCCAGCTAATGACACAAGCCTTTAATTATGACTATTATACTGAAATTTGCTTTTTCTCACTGTTTAATTGCCCATCCTTAAGTCAATAAAGTTCCATAAGAAGTGCAGAGACAAAAATATTAAGAACAAAATAAATTGAAAACTCTTCTGTATTGCAATGTAACTAATACTTAAAGTAAGGTAATGATAGAATCATACAATCATAGAATGGTTTGAGTTGGAAGGGACCCCAAAGACCATCTAGTTCCAATGCCCCTGTATGGGCATGGACATCTCCCACTAGAACAGGTTGCTTGGAGCCCCATCTAACCTGATCCTGAACACTTCCAGGGATGGGGCTTCCACAACTTCCCTGGGCAACCTTTTCTATTGTCTCAGCACCCTCACATTAAAGAGTTTCCTCTTGATGTCTAACCTAAATCTCTCCTCTTTACCTAAATCTCTCTCAGTTTTGATCCATTACCCCTTGTGCTCTCACTTCAAGCCCTCATGTATAGAAAACACTTGTGCTTTTAAAGAATAAGAAGTCATGGGTGTAATTGAATTGTTAATGAGTACCAATTATAATTAATAAATGTAATCATGAAAGCAGAAGTATGAATACTTGCTCTTTTGACTGACACTTCCCAGTCTTGTGCACTCCTGCTCCATCCCCTTCTGTTGCCTATTAAAAAACATCACTTCCATATTGGGAATATCCAGTGGGATAATGTGCTTAATTTAATCTGATTGTGACTAAGACAAGTAGCATTTTTTCTCTGTTGTAGCCCTAGATTTTCCTGTTGTGATGAGACACATATCAGAATTAAACAGGACTCTACTGAACTGCTCTTCCCACACTTATATCTGGTCTTTTTCTCATTTTCCTTTATTTGTATGTGGATAGGAAAAATTGTACACAAAATTTATCCCCTTAAATGCTTAAACCTTACTAGGAAGAAAAAAACGGGGAAGGCCCGCAATATTAAAAAGGATTAGCACAACTTTCTGCTATTATTTTATCCACATGTCAGTGTTTGCTATCTGTTATGGTTAAGACATGGACTGCCAGCTAGGTTTTTTTGGGATGCCTTATGAGGTGGTTTTTTTTGACCTGGAGCAATGCCAATTAGTTAGTAGGTCAATCTCATTTGGTCTATTGCTATGTATTTCTGTAGGTGAGGACAGGCAGTGCAGAGCCAGATATTGTAGGCAGCGTTAACTGGGTGCAGCTGTATACATTACTTCTGAAAAGCTGGATGAACACAGAACTTGTCCCACATATATATAACTTATTTGCCCCAGATTAGGCTGGGTAGGTAAAAAATCAGTTTATGAACTCCTGATGATTTCTTTATCTTTTCTTAGAAGAATTAAATGGTTTAAATCAGGTTGCACTAATGGAGAAAAAGAGAGAAATTCTTAGGCCCTATGGGGAAAGAAAGAAACTCTGAAGAAAGTGTTTGTTAAGATCTTTTTAGACCTACTGACATTTCATCAGCTCTATCATGATCAACTGATATGTTTTCAAGTAAGATTTCTATAATCCATATAGGAGTAAAATGTCAACTGTTGTTCTGGATAGAGCTGTACCTGAATCAATTTCCCATGCTGCAGACAATGGCTAAGTTGCTGGGGGTTTGTACAAGTGCAGTTATGTGAGTAAAATTCTCAGCATAGGAAGAGTTATGAAACTATTGCTCGTGCAACAGATCTCACCTGGGTGTGTTAGTTTTTCATAGACCTGACTGCCTGACTCTATACAGGCTGGCAAACATGGGAGTTTTTCATGTGTAGAAGTGTATTGTGAGATATAGTACCATATAAGATCACCTTGAACTTCCTGTGTTAAGATAGGCAAAGATCTCTCATAATTACATTGCTTCCCCTGAAGATAGAAAACAAACAAAAACCACAACAAAGAAACAAGTCCCGAAACCTGCTCTTGGGAGTAAAGAAATCAGTGTTAGAATATGTTGGCAATTAATGAACCAAGGATGTTGTGTGTGCTCAAATAGACATGCCATCCTGTCTCAAACCAGGACAACACATAATAAACAAATACAAATACTATGAATCCTACTGTGGTCATCTCTGTATCACAAGCAGATTTTTAAGACAGATAGAAAGACCAGCTTTTTTTTCAATTGTTGCTAGTTTAAACGACATCAGGCTTTAATAAATAAACAAAAGACAATAAGCCATCACTAAATATGTATTTTTAACATCTGGCTTCAGCGATGAGTTAGCTCTGTTATGATAAGCATAACTATAAATCTGCTCTAAAGTAGTTACAGACTATTCCCTAGAGGAAAAAAAATAACAACATCATATTAATAGTGATGAGATTGAATTCTATTATTCTTCTTGTCCCGTTTTTAATTACAAATGAAACTCGTTAAAGTAGAAAGTAAACGATCTTATCAGTTACTTATCAGAACAGATAAGGCTCTGTGTGTACTCTGAAAACAGACATCTTCATTTTAAGGTGATAAGACTTCTCATGTCAATTTTACAGCTCCGCTGAAATAGACAAGTGTAACTGAGAAGAGACACCAATATAAAAATCCTAAAGGCAAGCAAATCAGCAATGATATTTATGCTTTAGAAAGGAAGATATCTCAAAATTTGTTTTCTACAGTTTCAAAATTCTAACAAATATTAGTTTTTATTTGTCAGAAATGGAGCATGTAAAATGTTTCAATTAGTTTTGAAATAAATTATTTACACATGGCCGCAGTAACTAAAAAGGTGAAAACCAAATCTGAAAATTTAATCAATATTTAAGTTGCAAAATTAAAGCACAATGATTCAAACCAAAACTTTCTCTTGAAAAAAGCCTCAAAACCCCCAAACCAAAACAGCCCAAAACCCCAACAAAAACCCACTCCCCCGAATAACTTTGAAAACAGTTTTACATTTATCTTTTTCATTAGCTGAAGTAGGCAAACAATTAAGAATAAGTTATAAAAACAGATAACAAGCATGTGAAGTTTTTTCTTTAGCTCGAAGAAAAGCAGGGTTTACTGCATCTTTCTTTTAGTTATCAGGGGACGTACCGTCCCTCTTGTGCTATAGCCCTTCCATTCGTGAAGCTGTGGGGAAGGAGGACATGGAAGTGCCCTACAATCCTCCCGCCACAGGCAGATAATCAGTCAGGTCTGGAGCTGCCAGCTGCCTGGATCTCCATGTACGAGCCGAAATGTTATTTTCTGTCGCTCCTTAGATAAGCCGCCAAAGCAGCGAGAACTGGGTTGGCGCAGTAACAAGGTAAGCTTTACTTCAGACCTGGGTCCAAACTGAGTCTAGTCGAGCGGATTTTCGTTTGTGAGAACTGAACAAACCAACCAACTTCCATTTAAATAGCTTTAAATTAAGCAGAAACAATAATTATTTGCCTGGGTCTTTTCAAGTTCTTTACTGCTCTCAACTATTTCCTTTCAGCCTTTCCAGAAGCTACTCCAGCTGAACAGGCAGTGATGGAGGGTCCATAAAGACACCGTTCACGGTTTTGAAAGAGCAGCAAACAGCAGCACTTAGAATGTTTAAGAAATGACTAATGAGATTTTATGGTGCTTAGGAGAGAAAATATCTGAGTATTCATATGTAAATCTCGGATACTCACCAGAATGTTGCTTTTTAAGTACCGACCTATTTTTCTTTGCAAGTCAATATGGAGAAAGTAGCTGGAGGTAATGTTCCCTCTAGAGACTCAGAATTTATTTATTTTTTAATGTGAAACAAAAATGTCACACTACTAGAGCTCTCAGGCTTTTTCTTCCTCTCCAAAGAAAGTCCTCAAGGGAACAAGGATAGAAAAAATCATTCTAAAGAGATTAACAAAATCCAATTAACCTAGTAAAACCATAACTTAGCAAATTTGGTAATAAAAATGTTGTCTTTTTTTTTTATTATTTTTTTTTTTATTAATTTTAGCATTAATAGCTTAACATGGTAAACGTTTAACAAAGAAGAAACTTTTTTTTTTTTTTTTTTTTTTCCCCCCCCCCCCACAACGTTATAAAATTTTCTATGTTTCTTACAATGTTTTCAAATAAGTGTTTGATTTTGGTGGCATAGGGTTTTCTTTGTGGCCATGAGTAGTAAAACAATCGATACATATGAACTCAAGACAGTATCTATGCTACAATACAGTTGGCTTTTTCTGCAGTAGAGAAATACTGTAGTAGGGGGAAATTGCCATGTTTCTAATGCCCAACACTTTCTAATGTTTCTAACATGTTTCTAATGCCCACTCCCTCTAATAGTGGATGTGTTGTTCCTGTTTTAGCTGTTATGACATCTATTTTACCTCTGATTTTCCCCTATTTATATGAAGTAAGTCACAATTAGAGGAATAATTAGGGTATTTGACATCAGTAATCACTAGTTGGAGTGTATATTACCTTCATGTTTATTTAGTGTCTAGAACCTCTAGTCACATAGCGGCTTGTGTTGTGCTACACTACACAAACACACAGGATAAAGACCATCCCCAATTCAGTTAACTTTTAATTTCCAGCAGAAGATGGGTCATTTACTGATCTTGCCAAATAAGAGTTGGGCAAAACCATATATTGTTTGGCATGAGACAGAGTGATCTCAACTGCAGCATCTTAACTTTCTTCCCCCCCCCCACAAACCTAGATAAATTCATGCACTTAGAAGACTTTTGTTTAAACTGAAGAGCCTCTGAAAGAACTTTGTGGTACATGCTCATGAATCAAATTTGATCAACATAACCTCTCCTGGATATAGAAAGACAGTGGTTTTGTGTTTTAATATGTTGTGTGTATGTATACACAATATAAATACAAAAATATAAATATATTAAAATATCTGCATGTGTACCTTTTTTTTTTTATTTTTTTATTTTTAGTGTGTACATAGACAGACATATACTAGCCAGATCTCTTCAGTTTCTGGTAGGTGAGATAAATTACAATAATTCAAATAGAGTAGGAGAATAACTCCTCCTTTTCACTACAAGTAGGAAAATTGAAGTGATGTTTAATCACTTCATTTGTCTCAAGGACAGGTTGGTGACTACTAAGGATGTGTTTTTTCTCTAATTCTTGTTGTTTCAGTGTTGCAAAAACTATGGTTTTTATTCTATGTGTCTCTTTGTTCTCTTTTCTTTGATTTTTATTTCCCCATGATTTTATTTATTTCAGTTAATATCCAACACCACATGTCTCTCAAGTCTGGATCTAAAGGAATCATTGTAGGCCAGAAGAAACCACACTTGTTTTTCAAGAGCACCTTCACTACTGTGATGAGTCAGATGTCATTGTTCCTAAGACAGAAAAGATTTGGCAATTGGTAAAATGTAAAGTACCAAGAGACAGACTGCTCTCTAATGGGGCCGATGCTGTCTATCAAAGCCTGTCCTCACACCCCCAAGAAGCTTTCTGCTACACAAACCAAACAATCCCAAAGTCCCTCAATCTCCCTTCCATTTGCCCCAAGCCGCAACCACCCTCTTTGTGGGGAGAGGTAAGTGGCATTTTTGTAGCAATTCCCATGGTGATAAGAATCATGAGGAACCTGGTTATGGTCAGTGGGGAGCATCAGTAGATATCTAAGTGCATTTATATCACTTTGATGCAGCTGAAAGGAATGTTCATGGTCTGTTATTGTTTCAGGCAGGTGAATTGACTCAGCAATGCTCAGAGACATGAATAACAAGAATAGACAGCTGGATGTAACACTGAAAAAGCAAGAATTAGGCAACGACAAGTTCATTTAAGGACTCCCATTATACAGGTCACCCTATGTCTCTTACTGAGGCCGTCTCTTAGACCGTAAGGAAAACAGTGAAGGACCCCATTAACACACATGCCTCCCCATGTCCACAGAATCTGTGATGTTTGGAAACAGCAGTAACAGTTTGAAAAAGCCTACAGAGTGAAATTATATGTCTTGAAAGTAAGCTTGTTACTATTTCTGGCAAAGAACTCCAGTCCGCATTTTGTTCATCTAATACACTTATAATGTTCACAATTTCTACCAGTTAAATATTGTGGACATATGCAGAAAGTCTGCAGGAAACAGGTTCCTCCGTTGTGGCAGCAGTAACTGTTAATGGGCTACAGTCAGAAATAGTGCAGGAAATTCTTTGAGCAAATAAGGCACCCACTCGAGATGCAGACAGCCAGGCCAATAGTTTAAGCCTGATGCATTTACAATTTCCTTTGTTTGTCTGTTATGAAGACTGCACATTGAACAGATTCAAAAGGTCAGAGAATTAAGCAGCATCCCCATAAGTTTTAATTACTCTTTCAGTATCAGATTCAGCTGCCTTC
Source organism: Chaetura pelagica (assembly GCF_000747805.2). NCBI lineage: Eukaryota > Metazoa > Chordata > Aves > Apodiformes > Apodidae > Chaetura > Chaetura pelagica. Next base: position 720,317 of record NW_009953311.1, read on the forward strand.
ATGCATTTATTTTTGTTCCTGTGCTTAGAGAGAAATTAGTTTGTAGATACACTTAGTCGTGGATCTGACTTTTCTTATATTTTTTTAAAACAGCAAGAGTTACTTTCTTTGATTCAGTTTTCTGGCTACCAAGTCTGAAAAAGACATAGAAACCCTGGTTTAGTCCGCATAGGTGACTAAAACTCTCAATTACACTGTTCATGGACTAGACCAGTCTGAATTCTCTAAGAAGAGTGGGTAGTAAGTTGGCACAAAGAAGAAAACCCTTTACCAGTCCAAGAAGAAAACCCTTTACTAGTGCATATTTTCAGAGATATATTGGAAACTTAAAAAGAAAGAACTCTCTCTGAAACAGGACAATAACTTTCATTGTATATCCTTCATCCTTCATATTTCCAAGCAAAGTCTTCCAGTAAAAAAGAAAAGAGGGGGGAAAAAAAAAAAAAGCAGCAAAGCACTAAGAGCAGGCTAAGTGAGGCATCTCTATTACTGCCATTTTGTTTTTTCCTCTAGAATTTTACAATTGTAGAAATTCTCTTCTGCCCAAGGGGAGAAAGAGAATTTATAGGAGGTGATAATCAGATGCTGCTGGCATTATAGGCCCTATGTATTAAATTTAAAGAGTTGCTCTTTACACACCAGCATCTTAAGCTTGAAACTACCCTCAGTCTCAAAATTTGGAGCATGAGATTAAAAGTATTTTTCTGATCATGTACCATCCAGTTTGATTTGCTGTACAATCTGAAATTGTTTCATCTCTTCTGAAGGGGTTAGGTTTTGGAACAAGCCTCTGAATTCATCTATACATCTGCTTTCTTTTTTTAAAACAGTTGTCATCCCTTTCTACCTTTCTGAAGAAATTACCAAAAGTAATGAAGTGATGATTTTGCATTTCTCATTTCTCTGTAGGACCAGTGTATTTCAGGTACACTGATTAATGTTTTAGCAGGCATTTGCGATGTCTTCAGGAACACAGCAGAGTGCATTTGTGGTCATGAAAAGTCTTGCTAAACAAGAAGGCAAGGACTGCCTGCTTACTTATCAGGCTTCACAAGGTCAAGGACTCCCTGCTATTTGCTAAAGAAACCACACTGTGATGTAAAGGTTTTCTGAGTTTTCATTAACATCAGGAATTTTGTTTGTCTGTTTTAAATTACTGTAACTATCAGTATGTAGTGAAACCTTTGGAGCATTTGATTGTCCATCTTCTGCTCTTGGAACAGAGCTTACTAATTTCCCTTAAAATGTTTAAAGATATGCTCCAGTTTTCCTGGTTTGAGGAATTGTACTTTCCCCCTTTGCACCCTTTAAACAGACAAACTAAAATAAGATAGTGACATTCTTGGAAACAACTAAAACACAGAATTAACATATTACACTACTAAGAAAGATTTCTTTATTTTTTATTAAAATAATGAACGTCAAAGATGTAATTTTACACATTAATAGAGAAGCTGATGTGTGTTTACATCTGTGTTAACTATTTCTGCTTTCATAGTTCAATTCAGCATTATTACATGAGTTTAGAGGTAACAAAAGTAAAAACACTATAATGTCGGAAATGTTAATTTTATTATTTACATGAAAAGTAGCAAGGGAAGAAGGCACACACTGCAGGTTCAGAACAGGCAACATACCGACCCTATCACCAGATCCTGTTCTTTCTGCAACTCAGTGTGGATGTCCTGCATCCTTCAGCATGCAACAGAGCCTGGCTCACTGAAAGGAGCCAAGGAGAGCAACATCGTTGTAAGTCTTAAACCTACTGATAACATCACTTGTCAAGAGTAAACACTTTCACACACAAAGATGTCTGAAAGCTGAGACTACAAGACAGTAGTTATTTTAATGCTGGTATTTACAGGAGTGGGAGGGAACAATCTTTAGGATTTTCTTTTCTTAGTATAACACCTCCCTTCCAAAAAAACCCACAAGAAATAAAGGTTATATCTTACCAGTTTCAAACTGGAACACTTTAAAAAGTAGTGACATAATTAAAATAACTCTGCAATGCAGAGATAAGTGAAGAATTAATTCACACAAAACTCACTAAATTAAGGCATGTAGCCAGTTAAAAGTGATTATAGTTTTGGAGAATATTAGGGGAAGGGAAATAAGCCATTGTCTAAGTAGACCACAAATATGGGAGAAGAGATCCCCCTTGTTTTAGATAGCTACTAGAAAAAAAAAAAAAGAAAGCTAGAAAATACAAAAATTTATAAAACAACTTTGACTTATAACTTTACACTCCTAGGTACAAAAAAAAAAAAAAAAAAATTATCTTGACAGGGAATTTTTTTGTGAGATACAGAAATGAGAGCAAAGCCAATTCTCTGCTTATCACACCCAAGAAAAAAAAAAAAGGTGTACTTCTCTCTCTGAGCTTTAACAGTGTACTCCCTACAGCAAGAAATTTACAGACGATCATCACCTTTCTACTCTCACCTCCCAGTTTCTTACTTGACCTCTCTTCATTAACTCTGCAATTTGCAATGGCATTCGCTGGTGGATTTATCACGGGATCTGCCCTGAAGTAGTCTCTAGGGCAAAGAGCAAAAGGTAAATTGAATTTCCTATGTGAAGATCTCTTTTTCGTTTTCTCTTGTCCTAAAATGTTATATCATTGCCATGACTCAGGTCTGGGTAGTGACTTAAACAAAGACCTATATGGTCAACATAATATAATCCCTAGATTGAATCAAGAATTGATCTGAAACGTAGTATTTTAAACTTAATTCTATTCTAATAATTTCTATTTTGTATATGTTTTTTGGTCTAGAGCATATTTTTAATGCTACGCACAATATTTTCAAGATTGGTTTATTTTAGCTTGACAATATTAGGGTTTCAATATCCCTGTCCTGAAAAATGAGAAGACTTGACTGTTACGACCTAATCTAAACAAAAAATACATTATACGCCAGAGTTTGACTGGCTTTAGCTAAACAAATGTCACTAAACTGTTGCAAGTTTGTGTGGAAACAGTTACCATGAGTTATCTTCCAGTTAATATCTTCCTGGATATTAACTTGCCTAGAACAGCAAGACTTCCATTATCATTTGCAGTAGAGTCAGATCTCCCCTTTTTTAAATAAGTGGTTGACCTCACCACAAAATTTTCTTCAAACAGTTGAGTTAGACCTGGGACTTTCAGCTTCACATAGTTGGCACTCTTTTCCTAACATTGCTTTTATTTTCTGGCTTCACTTTTCTGAAGATCCCTCTTCACTCACACCTGTCACTGAATTTCTACTAGATGAAGACCAGGTTTGTCAAGAGACTGTGTGATACCAGGAGTTTAGATCTAACAGTAGATGGAAAGGCCAGGATGAAGGCTCATGGGTTTTAAGCACAGGGAATACTTTTCAGATTTATATTTGCTGGACTCTGGAAATTTGATCAGAGATGAAGCCAGTCTTGTCACTTGATTGTGACCTCAGAGTTCAGTAGAGAAAGAGCACCTATTTAAGAGATATAATGAGCAAGGAGTAGCTTTATTTTGTTGGATTAATCTCCCAGAGCAATTAATTGCTCCTTTAATCATTTACTCCCCAAAACTGATGCTATGTCTTCTCACCGTACCTTCTGCATACACACATGAAGACAACTTTGAGACAATTGCTATCCTGAGCATCTGGGAATGATTTAAGGAGACTAAGACTTGAAAAATGAAGCTGTGGTAATTTCTGTCAACTTTGATTTAGGTTAATGATTGTAAATAATTAAGGGTTGATATTTGAGCACTTTGTCATTGAAAGCTCTACAGTGATTACAGCAAATCTAGGTCATTTAGTTGAACAGTTCCACTCATTCCAAGGCAAATGAGCAGGATTTGTGGCTGAAATCTAGGGCCTTGAGCATGGCTTAAATTTTTGCATGCCTTGAATAATCCGATTGGAAGTGATTCAGTGCACTCTATCACATTTGTCTTGTGTGAGTTACTTTTTCAACATTTAGCCTCTCAAGATGAAAATTCTGGCAGCACACATGATAGATGAATAATTTTAAAACCTAACATTTCTTTTTTTTTATTCTTTACAACATCTGTTTATTTTTTTAAATTATATGTAATTAAAAATTAGGATAAATATGCAGCTGCTGCAGTAAACCCTGAGTTCAGTTCACTAAGTGCAAAATGAGCTTTCTTGGTTACTGGCTATTTCTGGTAAGTTCAAAGTCCTTGCTGCATGAGCTACACTATTTGAATAAAAACATATTAATTTTGTCTATTATCTTGTCATTTCTTTAAAGTTTCATTTTTTGCTAAGGTTCATAAGTAGGAAATTTATTTTGACCAAACATTTTCATTCAAATCTCCATGCAAAATCAGTTTATTGAAGACCATTTTGAAATACCAGCCACATTATTATTTTTTTTAGTAAATAAAAAGTAGCAGTAAATCTCAGAGATAAAAATATTCTTTTTTTTTGCTTTCTTGTTAAAATGAAACCAACCATTTCCTGCTCCCTCTTCTGACAGCTTTTTGATTTTTCTGAAAGGTTAAACTGAAAGACAGTGTTTTTGGGTAGGTGCAAAAAAAATTCAGCAGCTTTTTAAAACTCACTCGGTGTGACTCTGTATGTGTGTGTGTCAGGGTAGAGGATGTGGAAATAGCAAGACAGCTAACACTAATTCTGTTGGAGTTTGTAATAGTGTTATCACCATGTTGCACTTTGCCTGGCTCTGTGAAACCAGTGTGGTTTCTCAGAACAGATTACATCACAGTAACATTATAATATAGTAATAAAGTAATTATTTTTTCAGTTATATAAATACAAACTACAGATTTCCTTAACTTGCATACTTCTTACATGAGTTTTGTAGTTTCTTTTCTGTTGGTGTGCATTTATGCCAAGCGCATGGTCAAATCCAATATTCCTATTCCACGGTAGTGATTGAAACTCCTAAACTGCCTTCTAACCATAGTTTAGCATAAGTAACATGAGGGAAACAGGTAAATTACACTGCTTCCAAAGACATCATGAAGAAAGTACATCCAGAATGTTGCCTTACCTGTGTGCTGTTTCACACTTCTGTGGTTCAGTTCCCCATTTTTAAAACACAGATGGAAGTATTCTCTGCATCAGAAGAGTGTTATGAGCCTATATTCATTCATAAATGAGATAAGTTACATAAAGATGTTCATAAATATATTGTTGAGAAAGTAATGTTACAAATCACTTCAGGTTAAGGAGCCTGTCTATCTAATGGTTAATATAATTTTCAAAGCAATTATTAAGATGATGGTTTTCATATTTTTGATACACATTTTATACCAGAAAAATGTAGCTGTCTGAATCTTCTAAAGGTGATGTATAACTCTTTTCTTCATAAGCTCGTCAAATTTTTATCCTGGGTCACTGTTGTTAAATACCAATTTAATATTCTACATTTGGCTAAGATAATTTACAGATTCACCTACACATTTTGCTTAGCTTATTGATATCATTATCTAGGCATTTCTGCATGTGTTCTTTGAAGCAAGTAAAGGCTTCCAGGATGCTTGAAGTATTCAGGGTTAAAGAACAAGAGAAGGGAGAATTTTAAGAGGCTGGAGCTGTTTAAAATGTAAGTTCTTTGTGCAAAGTAGGTCCATGGCCAAGGCAAGCAAAGGAAAAAATATTCAGATATTAAAGTTAAAATTATCAGGCAAGGTAGCATATGGAAATTATGATAATAATTTAAGTATATCAGTATGATTCTTCCTGAAATTAAAACATTCCAATTTCATGGGAAAATTCCCCTTCAGTAATGAGAGATTCTCTGTGTGTATACTTAGGGATCTAACTTTTTTTCAGATTTGGCTCATACTGCAAATGTCTACTGATGCTGCTCAGGCATTGTGATTCTTTGAACCAACAAGATTTTCTTAGTGATAAGAACAAACAAGTAATCCAATAAAAAAAATTGGTATATTCAATCCAATTAATACAATTAATTCAATCTAACAAGTACAAGACTTTACTTTAAAAATCTGAACATGAGTGCTAATATGTTTACTCCTTGGAGTATGTCTGTTTTAAATGCAACTAAACCCCATGTGTTCTGTTATAGTGTACCCTATTACCACAGTAGCTGTGTCTTGATCTGTTACTGGCATTGTCCAGTCAACAAATACAAATTGAAACTTACTAATTGGTGTTTAGAAAAATCCATTTCCCAATCAAGTTCCAAATGAGACTATAATGCTTTGTTCTTCAATAGCTGCCTCTTTCAAGGAGAGGTCATGCACTGACACAAATACAGTGAGAGCTGTTTTCTCGTTAATGAGTTAAAGATGTCAAAAGGACAGTAGCTTTAGGGCTCAATTATGTCTCTGCAGAAGGTGACAGTGGAGGAGAGCATATAATTTGAAGGTTTTTCTTACCCAGTCATGTTTTATCACAGAAATCTCAATTAGTTCCTTTTTTTAAAGTCCTTTGGGCTCCCAATTTCTGGTTCTGAAAGACATCTGAAAGGTACTTGAAAGTGGAGAAACAACGACTTTTAAAAGTTGTTTCAACACAGATTGTTTCTGTGATCTGTAAAACAACTTGGTAATCTGAATGTGCATAGACCTGAGAAAGAGCTAAGAGCCAAGATGGGATGTTGACTTAATTCTGAAGTTGAACAGTCATCTTCAGGTCAAGACTATTTCTCAAAGGAGCTTATTTGTGAAAGATGCTGCAGAAGGATTCGCAAAAGGCCTAGACACTGCCCCGCACTCTGCAGGTCTATGCCTGCAGCCATTCCCCTGGTACCTGTGTTTAGCCTTTGTCATCCTGAACATGTATCATGTCTCACAAATAAAAGAGGCAGCCCAAGACAATGCAGAAAAGCATGCACATATCTATTATAAGCCTCTGTCTCCTCCTTCTTCACCTATGTATGAGGCGGACTCTGGTAAATGTGTAAATCCATCTCCCCAGAGCTGTAGGATGTGACATGCCGGCCAAGCACAAAAATCTTCTGCATAGTCTGAATGTAAACAATGTGGAAGAGAGCTCCCCAACAGCCAGTGTGAAAACATTATAGAGGGAAATTCTTTCTCCAAGTTCTTTGTACAATAGTGCAATACAACTGTAACTGAGGTTTTCAGCTGCTTCCTTGAGTGATTAATTATACACTGCTGCAAGAGACAGAGGTAAGAACACTTGTCTGAATAGTCACTGTTTAGGCCTGAATTATGAACATGGTATCTCCACTGCTGGCTTGAAGGTTTATACTTATTTTCCTGGTTTATCAACTTCACCTTATCATGGCCTTCGGTTGCTCTTTCTGTTTTCCCTTGCCCCAGAACCTTCACAGAAGCTGAGATCCCATGAAAAACATTTCTCCAGTCAATATCCTTACAGAGATTTTCAACTTGGTACAAAGTTTGAGGAACTCTGCTTATTAAGGCTGAACAGGTAATAATCTTGCACTACTGTGCAAGGAAAAACATTTTCTCTGGGACTTCTCATGGAGTCACTAATTCTTTTGCTCCTCTTACCTGTAGTGAGGGCACATAATCCTGTTCCATGCCATTCTTACCAGTCTTCAGGATTTCTCAGTGGTTGGACAAGACACCTGTGGATTTGGCTCTTTCTACCTTAGCATTTACCACCACTGTCCCCAATGGCTTTATATTTCCAGGTACTCCCACCCTACTCTCATGCCTTAACCAGGGCATATGAAGACACTGCCTTTGCCAGGTAAGGAAACCTCGCCCCAGTTTGCTGTAAACCACCACTGTACTAGCAGAGAGAAACCAGTAGCTCAATCCCTCTCTCATATTCCCCACTTCACAATAATTATTATGTGTTAAGGCCATCAGCATATGGCAGGACTCTAAGCTCTCTGTAGTGCAGCTGCAGTTGATTTGCACAGCTTTGGCTCACAGAGTTCTACTTTTCTCTGTTTCATGTAAGGAGAGATGTCATGACTGGTGTAAGCTTCTATTTGGCTTTTGTGACCTAGAAGTTCTATTTCTGTAGGCCTTTCAGCTCTGCATCACTACGCTTTCCTGTAAATCAGTTCTAGATGGCAACATCCTGAAGTGACACTTCCCAAGTCAAGTTGGCCCAGATACATAGTTTGCCAAAGTAAACATTAAATTTAAATCCCCTGCTCCTCCGTTCATTAGTTGACGCATAGTAGCATCTGCATTTGCACGAAGGAGCAGAGTCAAATCCAGCCACCTGCATCACTGCAAATGCACGTGCCATCTGTTTCTTATTAAGGGCTGTCACATTCACATCACTCAGAACTGGGTCTTTGCTGCCAGAGAAGCTGCTCAGAAGTGGCACTTTAAAACTAAGGAATGCCAGGAAGATAATCAGAGGAATGTGTTAGTTTTACTTTCCATATAATTGGTATAGTTTCTCAGAGATACACTACAATCATGAGAAGAAAAATGGCAAAAGATGGGTTTCCCATCCTGAGATATCTGCCTGCAGTTTGACCAGTTAATACGAGAAAAAGTAGTACTGCAAAGAGGCAGAGGTTTTACCAAGAAAACTAGGTGCGGTAAATAAGTTGTGGTGGATACTGCTATGCTTAAACATTCTGTTTTTTTCCTGCAAATGAGGAAAGTGAATTGATGTAATACTACCATGGAGACATGGCATTGGTGACATTGTCTTGGTATCAAACAGATTTGTAAATTACCATGTCCCCATATAGTGGAAATATTTAGAATCGTAAAGGAGAGAGAACCCTTTTAACCACCAAAAGACTGAGACAGGGTGAGCTTGACCTTGAGAAGGAAATAAGCTAAGTTATCAGTACCTGGTTTTCCTCCCCAGTTCAGAAGGTTGTGCTTCAAAGACCTGCTAGAAAAAGGGAGTATGTTGGTGACCCCTGATGAAGATCAGAAAAGTGGGACTGTAATGTAATGAAGAGGGCAGAGTAGTTGACTGCTAAAACTGAACTGGGGATATGTCTTGGGAGTCCAGGAGGGAGACAACTGGGCAGAGACGTGCAGAAAGAGCAACATCCATTGCCTTCCATAGAAACAGTGCAACAGGCTCAGGCAACAGGCATGAGCAAGCTACAACTATTCTGTGTCTTCTTTTTGCACTGATCAGGACCACATTCATTTCTGTCATTTCCTCTTCAATGTACACTGGAAGGTAGATAGAGGTGCAGCAGGTCCTCTCTCAGAGACTGACAGTTTAGAGTGGTTCAATTTTGGTTTTAATTGATTTGTAGTGTGCTTTACTAATTGCCTCCTAGAGTGAGTTCTGAGTCATGTTTAACATGGCTATTAATGGACACTAGAGTATTCCAAAGAGACAGATTATGTTAGAACCTATGTTAGAACTGTGTCACCATCATTATTACTAAAATTTCATGAGGAGAAGCACATGCTGTTTACTCATTACTGAAAATCAGCTGTTACGAGTGAGCTGACAAGTTGTATTAAGAGAAGATAAAATGGATGTGAGGAAAATGGGCTCTGAAACTGGAGAGTATACAGTTGAAATGGTTAATACTCATACTTTGTGATGTCAGCCTGTACTTCTACAATAGCTTGAGACTCTGGGCTTTTTTAAAATCACCATCAGCAAGGTTGTGCTTGGAAGAGAAGATGGGAAGGGTGGATTTCCTGCCTGAAAGGGATGTAAGGCTGCCATTTCACTCTTCAAAATCAAGCTGTGAGACTTGTGAGAGATCCTGGAGATCTTCCATCAGCTTCCTAGAACATGTATTATACTGAGGTGAAAATTTTGTAAGCAACTTTCAGGTCCTGGAAAGCTTGTTTCCTTTCACGTATTACTTACATGTACACATGCTCAACTTCATGCCAGTTAATTTGTTTTTTCACAGCTAAACTCAAGTACCACAGATGCCTCATCCTGGGTCAGCTGTGAGTGGTCCAGTAGCAGAACTGTGCGCACATCAGGGAAACTCTTAGGGTAAATTGACAGAGGATTTGGAAATAGTTCCTTTAAAGCAATGCAACTGCTGCATTTTGATCTCACATATCTTAAGTTGGTTTCTTGTTTGTTTGTTTGTTTGTTTTTTGGGGGTTTTGTGGTTTTGTTTGTTTGTTTGGTTTTTTGTGTGTTTGGTTTTTTGTTTGTTTTGTTCAGCATGCTGAGTTTCCTGATGTTCTGAAATAAAACTGAGTAGTACCATAGCTAAATCATTCTTCCAGCTCTGCCTGGGTTTTCTTGTTCTTTCCGAAGTAGAGAAATGTTTCATCAATATTACACTAGGGAGCAACTTTTTGGTCCTGAAAGCCACTGTGGTGGAGGGCACCTGTACAATGAAGCTTAATTTCCATTTTCTTGAAAAAATATTGCTCTTGAGCTGAAAGAAGTTATAAAAGAAGAGATCATGGTCATAATAAACATAAAAGAAATTGTGGTGTTCATAACTTATGTATAAAGGATTATTTGTTTGAATATAATAGCCTCTGACCTGAGATGGCCACTTTCTTGAATAACCCACTTTAATGTGAACATACATTGTGTGAATAACTGCTTTGTACAGGAGATATCCCAAATTAAGAACTTTTGTTTAAGCAGTTCCATCGAGTCTTAAAAAAACTCAGCCTGCGTCAGTTTTCATAAGGGATTGTTAAAGTCCACATTGTTTACATACTGGAGTTTTCCTTTTTTATTGTTTTGCCCAAAAATTCTGGAGAAGCTAGACTGTAAAATGATGTAACAATGGAAACAGAGTATTTCTTCCCCACCTAAGCATGGGAATGAAACATGGCTTTAGGGAGAACTGAAGAACTTGTCCAGAACAGATTTGTGTAATTATGATATAGAGTATTGTTTTATGGAAAATTATGAATGAAGTAAATCCCAGAACTTGGACTTGTGATTTATTAACAAGCTACAGTTTGCAATATTTTGTCCAGTTGGAGTGCATTTTCATTGTGCTTGACAGACAGGCAGTATTTTCTAGCAGATTGGGGCCTGGACTATTGCAAAGACCTGCAGTTCTAACCAAGCTCCAGCACCAGCCAGTTATGTGCCCTAAAACACAGTCATTCCCTGCTGCGTTTTCGCTGTCAGTGAAATAATGGCATAATAAATATAAACTTTAAATTCTCTGAGACCTATTAATAAAAATCACTGTCTAAATTTTAGGTGTATGATACTGGTTGGTGACTTGGATTTTTTTAAAAACATTTTGAGCAGTTACTAGTGAAATGCTTTTGCATTCAAACAGACTGGAGAGGTAGCATGATGAAGAGCCTGGACATGTGCAGAATGGGGTCTGTCTTAAATAGACAGGATGGGTAGTGCACTGTGCAGCTTTGTTCTCCATCAGCCATGCTACTGGCACTACCCTAAGTCCTGCATAAGCACGTGAGCAGGGAGAGAACCAGATCAGGGAGCAGATCAAGCCAAAAGCCACCCAAGCAAAAAATATATGTATACCTGTTTATTTTTGCTGGATTAATTATCTGACTTGCTTTATTGAGCAGCTTTCCCATCTACAAGCACAAGGAAGGAGGTGGGGAGGCTAGAGGGTAGAGCACAGCTCCTGGCTAGGATTGGGGCTATGAGCCAGTAGTTTTTGCTCACTTATTTGTTAAATTGCAGACCAGGGATTACCTTGTGAAGATAATCTTGTGAGTTTGCGTTGAGGAATCTTCAGGAAAAGGCACGTGTCCTGGCCCTCCAAAATATTAATTCAGTGGAGTGCAACCTTAAGGATCAGAGCAAAGCTCTGCTCAAGAACTCTGTAATACACAAAAGACTTGGGGACTGAGAGATGGGAAGGGAGCAAGCAGGCTCTTTTGTGTTAAGGGTCTGGGCTGCTCTGCAGAGCTCCTCTCTTGAGCTCAGCTGCTCCTCTTCATGCTGTGCATCAGCTGGGCTAAAGGTTCTCTGTATTCCCACAGGTGAGTAAATCCCTAAAGGCTGTAAAAAAAGTGTTGATATTTCTGAATTGTTGACTCTTGTTAACATGACTGCTTTTGGGATGTTGTGTTGCGTGATGAGGGGTGAATAATGATGCCTAGGACTTCTGGTACTATTTCAGTACACAAATCTGTGCATGTGTATCTCTAGTAACCACTGAAGAACCATTTATACAACTACTTTTGGGGTGACAGATGATACTGTTAGTGGGTCCATTTAGCAACCCACAGAGTTCCACTGCTGTAGCTTTCGGTACAGCTGATTCTCAGCTTTGAAGCTGCTTTGTGTGAGTAAAATGCCGACCCCATAATTTGGCCTTCATTATAACATTGCCTATGACTAACCTGCAAACAATGCAAGGATTATACAAGCTGATTTCTGTTTGCGTGTCTTTTTCAATAAACTATCTGATAATTTCCTGTACCTTCCCTTTAAAACAAAATCTAAATCATGAAAGACTACTTAGGTATTCTGACAACAGCATTTAATCTGGGTAAATAAATTCAAATAGTGAACTTCTTATTTATTTTTTAAAATGATTTTTTCTTTCCTGTTGGTTTCTGCTCTAACCTTCCTACTTGTAATAATCTTAAATGCCATATGAAGTTTCATTTGCATTGTTTGGACATTGGATGAACAATTAGGTAGAGTAGGATTAGAGCAACATCGAAGCCTTCAAAGATTTTTCAACATTATGTAAAGCCTCTCATTTTCTTTTTGACTTAGAGCACTATGACGATTATAGATTATATTCAATAATTACACTGGTGCTGTTATTTTCTGTCCATGGATAAGGCTGTGTCAGCGTTTCTATTTTAATCCTCTGGTTTCAATGGCCATAAAAAATGGTTCTGGAGTAGAATTTGGTATTCAGCTCTCATCCTGGGATAAGGAGAAAAAAAGTCTATTAAAACAATTGGTGGCTGCTCCTTGAGTTTGGAGATAGTATGTGCATTTTAAAGTTGTCATAGTCAGTGCCTGAAACTTCTCTAACAGTTTTACTATTCGAAACTAGCTCTATTTTCTACAGTGAATGTTGGCAGGTTGCTATTAGCCTGTTTGGTAGAGCTGTTCTTTTTCTTTTCTGAAACAGAGAAGGAGCAAAGGGTCACAAGTACAAAGTACTCACATCTCAGAGTAAACTTTGCCAGCAGCCTCTGACATTGGGGCTACTGTGCTGAATCCTCTGGGACAGAACAGTGGTGAGGTTATAAAAAGGAATATGTGCAAGGAGTGAGGTGAGAATATAAACAAGCCTCTGGGAAAGTTTCAGTGCTTTTAAAGAAACTATAACTGAGATCTTGCATGCTGTGTCCACTAATAAGAAAATGGCAGCAGAAGGAAATGAGGAGCTGAGGGAGTTTTTTCTTTGTGAGAATTGCTCTGAGGGTACTTGCATTAGAATATGTATTCTAGAAGTAGAATGAATTGCCTAAGTTTAAGATAGGTTTGGGATATTACATTTACTTAGTAGCAAAAAGCGAATTGTTTTGGTAAAACTTTAAGTTAATAGATATACCTAAGGTAACCTGTGATAGCCCTTCATAAACTGTCCTTGCAGTGGGCTACCTCTCCAAATGGCTACAAGCAGCTACAGAGAGCAATCTGCTATCAGAGAAGTGCCCTGCGAATATAAGGAATCAGTCTGAAAAACCAAAAGCTGAATGTGTCACGTCTGTCTTCTCTGGAGACTTTCAGAAAGAATGTATCTGTAGGCACTCTGGTTTGATTTTCCCTTCTTACTGCAGGCATTGTGCTGTCCCTGCTCTGATTATAGAGTCAGAAAATCACAGAATCACAGCATTATGAAATGATTTTGGTTGGAAGGAACCTTTAAAATTGCCAATCCCCTCACCATGGGCAGGGATGTCTTTCACTAGATTGGGTTGCTCAAAGCCCCATCCAATCTGATCTTGAACACTTCCCATGATGGGTCATCTGCAGCTTCTCTGGGGAACCTGTTCCAGTGTCTCACCACCCTCAGCACAGAAAATTTCCTCCTTATGCTTAATCTAAATACACCCTCTTTCAGTTTAAAACTGTTATCCTTTGTTCTGTCACTAGACTCTGCTAGAAAGTCTTCCTCCATCTTTCTCATAAGCCCCCTTTATATATTGAAAACCTTCAAGAAGAGTTTCCTGAGAGCCTTCTCCTCTCCAGGCTGAGCAACCCCAATTCTCTCATCCTTTCTCCATAGGTGAGGTGTTCCAGCCCTCTGATACTTTTTGTGCCTCTCCCCTGGACCTACTCAAACAAGGCCAGGTCTTTTTTGTATGGGAACCTCAGATCTGGATGCAGGACTCCAAGTGGAGTCTCATGAGAGTGGAGTAGAGGGACAGAATCACTTCCCTCACTCTGCTGACCATCCTCCTTTTGATGGATTGCAGGATAGGATTTACTTCATGGATTGCAAGTATGTGTTGCAGCTCATGTCCAATTTTCCATCCCCCAGTATCCCCAAGATTTTCTTCATAGGGCTGCTCCCAATCCACTCATTCCCCACTTTGTACTGATAATAGTGGGGATTACCCTGACCCACAGGGCTACTCTCAGAATGGAATTCTCATCCTAAGGGGAATAAATTCAGATCTGTAAATTCAGAGGCTGTTCCAAAAGCAATATACATTTTGACATACTTTGTAATGAACTTTCCCCATCAACTTTAAAACTTCAGAAGTCTCTTACCACTCCTGCTTGTAGGATTTAAGTAAATTTGACCCAACCTGAGTCCTTTTTATGAAGAAGAGGGTGGCTGCATCTTTTAGTATGGTGAAATACCTTAACTAAGTATAAAAAGCCTCACACAACACCATGCCTTAAGGTCCAGATCTATTTCTAGGGTATCTCACTATTCACTGAACATTTACTGCATGTCATGTGTTAATATGCATGTGGCTGAGCTAACATCAGCAGTGATATCTGGGAGAAGCTCCATGTATAACACAGAAAAGTGAGAATGTGAGTTCAAAACAGTAAAACTTATAATCAGTATTAGGCTTTTGACTGAATTTCTTAATATTTAACACATTACATCTTCTTCACCTTCTTTAGCTTCTCTGCCCCAAAATGTATATCCTGCTTCTCCAGGCTTGATAATCTCCCAGTTCTCTTAACGAATGTGGCGTCCCAGTGGCATCTGACTCTTCATTTTCCTCAGGCATTTATGGTGAGAATCCAGGTACACGAGTAGTTGACGTGCAGAGTATTTTGACACATCTATGGCACCTTTCATGGATTGGTTCAGGATGCTTTCATTTTTCATACCTATTTGTTAGAAGCAGCTATCTGTGGATTTCAGTTCCAGCTGGAGCACTGGTTACTATGTATATGGATCACACTACCTGTGTGGAAAAACTGGACCTTGACTTCGTACTCAATCCAGGTATCGTGGCTTTTCCCTGGCATCTGCCTCTGGCCTATCTTTCCACCCCCTCTCCATTGTTTCTGTTCTGTTTATGCAGTGAGTTCTGTGTTGCCAGGTTTATCTTTCACCTTGCTTGTGTATCAAGGGATCCAAATCTCAAAGGTGGCCTGTAGGCTTTTCTATGTAATGCAAAATAGCTTACATATACTTAACACTACAATAAAAACAGAATATGTTTGGTCAACCTGGTATTGTATGGTGGGTTTCTCTCCATGCTAATAACTTCAAGCACCTCAGAACTGACCAATAGATCAACTTCCTCTTCAATGAATGTGGCCAGAAGCCTGAAGAGGCATAGCTGCATAGATAAGAAGTGGTTGGGCAGTAGGAAACCCTTTGAGTGTCATGCTGAAGACAGTCTGCTGGGTGATCCTGCACTGGTCAGCAGGCTAGGCTTCACTGCAGAAACTCTGCTGGTGGAGGGTTGGGGGACTTCGCCAATAGCATGGCTGTACCGTCTCCCTGATTTTCCTCTATCGTCCTACTTAACAGTTAACTTGCCTTTTGCCTGACTTGCATCGGTTGTTCAAATTCAAAACATGGCTGCAGCAGCTGAGTTAAATTTATTTGGTCTTTAGTTAGACAGCTTCAAAAGGAGCTCCTTGGTTACAAAAGGACATTGAGTGGTAAACATCTCTGAGCAAATAATTGTATTTAAACTGTCTCAGTTAAAGCTAAATTGCAAAAAAGTCTGTTAAGTTACTGACAGAATTGTTCTTCACAGCTGTGAGCCCTTATCCATATGCTATATGGATCGTTAATACTGCTAAAATGGAGTATCTGTCGCTCTTGAGTTAACATGCAACATACTTCCCATAAATACTATTTAAAAGGACTTGAGCCTGGATTATTTAGTGTTTGATTCAGAGGGTGGTACTACATTTGATTTTTGTCACAGTTACAAACTTTTTCAAAAAAATTCCTACCACGCATGCATAATGAGAAAATTACATGCATTCTCTGGCTACTCAGTGTCTGGATACAGAAAAGGAATGGTAAAATAATGAAAATTAGGAAGGTAAGCAAGTATCTACTACATTTTAATTGCAAAGCTAATAAAATTAGATTGGCATAACTAAAAAAATCTCCTGCTGTTACACTCAAAACCGATGTGAAAATAATAATTAAAAAATCAAGAGAAATTAAGTCAAGGCACTGTTTTACGACTATTTCAGTCATTAAGTTTAACTTGTGTAACCGAATGCTGCACTTCATATTAGTGAAAAATTGTCTGAATAGCATCTATACATCCCCTCTAACCATAATGATTTTATAAAACCCCACTGATTTTACAGTTTCTTAGCTGATGATTTTTCCAGTCCTAAAGTCAGGTTACTCTCTTCCATTTTATAACAGTATGGCTCATTTCTGAGTCTCACAGAAACTGCCATTTAGGTTTGGTTTTTTTTCCTCCTTTTAATTCCTCTTAAGGAATTACCTAAAGGTAAATGAAAGATTTATATTTTTGTGTTTTCAAATAGCCAGAATAATTTTAATATTGAATTCTACTCCAGCTCCTGATTATGACATTTAGATTTGAATTTTATTGTTATCACACTATTTTATTTTTGCTGATTGGTTCTAGATTATATTTATTTATCTGGATATGTGTTATGTTTTTAGTGGTAATTTACAAAACACCTAGGTAGATTACCCCTGCAAAAGTAGTGGTGTTTGTATCAAAACATGTTACTAGCACTTAGGTAAATAAAGATTACATGGCCTGGAGTCCTAAAGCTAGTGCTGTGGAACCTGAGCTTGAAATAATTCATCTAGACACTAAAGTTGAAATTGCAAAGCTCAGAAGAAAAGTGGCTTAATTCTGGAAATCTGTTTTCAGAACTCCTCGTGGCCATGGGCTGGAATAGATGCAGTCTGTAAGATATAAGTTCCTTTTTATAATTTAAAATATATTATTTTGGTGTGTCCTATCTTAATAGGGGCCTATTTAAAAACATTCTTAAGTGACAATCGTATGAGATGTGCAATGAGAGACTCAGATGACAGTCACTTCCTGGCATGTTTCTTCCTGAGTCTTCATGAATTTTACTCATTCTGAATTACTTATGGCAAGAGAAAGAGGATCTCAAATGGTGAGATGGAAAGAAAAGCTTATTTGAAGGGTACCTCTTTAAATATTTTAAAATATGCCAACTCTGATTCCCTTTGTTTTGCACATTGTGCAGTTACTTATGCAATGAAGGAGTGGATGAAAATTTCAATTCAAGCTCTAATTTCACAAAAAAAATGTTATAAAAATCGATATTATCTCATAATAGAGTTCACTTAGAACTTCAGTAAGTGTATGGCACAGGCAGATGAGGGGACAGTCGAAGCGTGTGACCTGGAATTTTCCATAAATTAAATTTTTACTAAAACTTAATCTTAAGTTGAATGTCTACTTGGTAATTGCTTATTCGAGCACAGCTATATTATAGTTATACTGTTATCCTGCATATTCACAGTTTATACCACTTTAAAAATTGATTTTAAAAAAGACCAAATAGAAGAAGACCAGTTTGGCAGATTTTGTTTTCAGCTGGCAAGACAACTCTGATTTCAAGTTCAATGTCATACATACCTGTTGATGTCTTGATTTCTGAGTACATGTTCCAAGGCCTTTTTTGCAAGTTTCATGGATTTCTCAGGCTTTCCAAACATTATTTATGTGTTTAAATTCCTATATTTTTTTTTTGTTTGACCTTGAGACACACAAAGGTGAATTTTAAAGGTGATGGATAGATAGAGAGAAAATACCAGTTCAAATTTTAGTTTTTCTTTTTGAAGAGGAAATGTTCTAAATATTGTAAAACCAGAGGCCCTTTCACAGTTCCCTTCTCACACCACTGGCAATTCAAATGTTCTTTACTTTGAAACAACAGAAATTACCAGACAACTAGTGAAACAGTCTTATAAAAGGGACTAAAAGATTAAGCAATTGAGGAAAGAGATTTTTAGCATGCTGAAAACAACCCATTTTGCAGTACATTACCTCAAGCATTCTGGTGGCAGTAAAGCAGTCACCCTAAGAAGGAAGCAATTTTATTACATCAGTCTGCTGAAGTTCTTTGATGCTGTTGGAGGAAATGCCCCATTTTCATGAAGCATTAGGAAGGGAACTAGAAACATTTTTGAGTAATGGTGAATGTGGAAGTTGAAATCTGCCATGTTTATGAAGGTACTGGTTGTCAAGGAATATATACTGGGTCTTAGAGGGTAAAAGAGTTTGAGGAAAAAGTGTGCCTATCACTCCTGATAACTGCCAGTTGTGAAAATGCATTAATCTTCTCTGTGAAACAGATACCGGTCCAGCCCTAGACAAGCAAAGTGAGGTACCAGAAGCAACCTCAATAAAATTTTTTTTTTTGTCTTTTCTTATATAATATACTGACTTAGATAATGTGAGTTAACTGATTAAGCAACTCCCTTTCATGACTCACAGAACCTGTTTGTCAGGATACAAATTACTAGCTTAATGGACTTTTTTCTCTGTCAGCTAGGATCTTTAACTCCTGCCAAGTTAGGCTCAGTTAGGGATCTGGCATATGTGGCATTGTTTGTTCTTCTTCCTTAGTCTGAGCTGGGCTCTGTTGTGTTAAAAAATAATTTAAAATATCACCTATCAATTAAACAATTTTGAAAGAAAAGACCTTCATTAGATTACGAGTCTGTACAGAAACGTATAATGTCGAGGAAATGCTTTTGCTGAGCACTGTGTTAACTCTTTTTCCAGGCATCTACAGCTCAGTGAACCATGATTTATTAGACTTGAGGACTTCCGAGTACTTCAGACTCCATTTGTCAAATGAAGGGATGGATGCATAATTTTAAAAGCATCAATAGGCATTTCACATATGAAACTTCTAACAATGACAGCTAATTAATTATAGCTCATTTAAGCCACAAAGTAAAACTGACTTAAGCTTTTGTGTCACACCATCATGCTTTTCCTACAAAAGTTTTCCTACTTTTTCCTACAAAAATTTCCTACAAAAGAATTTATTTTTCCCCCAAACAGGTAAGGAGTGTAGGATCTTCAGCTGGATGAGTCATCATGTTGAGTTCTCAGCATCTTTATCCGTTTTTCCAGCCTCTCCATCCATTCATTTCTGAGCCTAAGGACAGAAACATGGATCAGCTTGTCCTGTCTTTACAGAGAAGAGGTTTATGTCCTTCGTGTTGCCCACCAATTTAGACTGGGATGCTTTTTCCCAGTTGTCATGCAAACTGTCCTGCTCCTCTTGAGTGCTCTGCTGGAAGGCACCTCAAAGTCAACTCTTAAATCCTGGTGAGGGCTCACCTAATCTTTGTGGTTCAACTTTGACTCCAGTGTGCCTTCCCGCAAGTGCCTCTGACTGCCAGAGCAACTTGTCACCTCCACTGTAGATTGCTTGCTGCCACCTGCTGGGTTACATCACCCAACCTTTCCTGAGTTCTCCTCATTCTAAGAAATAATTTTGAAACATACTGCATAGAGGCTCTTTACCACTATTTGGCTTGGAAACACTGCACATGTTGAAACTTCTGTTAGACCCGTATTGGACAGCTATAGGTGATAGGTGCCACTTTTTTCACTTTTTGGTAGTATCTAGGCACCACAGAAAGACTGCCTCAGATAGAAAACACAGAAATTTCACAGCCGAGGAATTGAGATGTTGATTGTGGCTTAGTTACAGATGACTAAAACATGCTACAGACTAAGTTCATTGTTTCCTTACTCAGAGTTATTATAGCAAGGCCACCCTTGGTCTTGTTTTATTTTCAAGCATGAATTCAAAGAGAGAGGTATAAGAGAAGTTTTGGAAAAAAATGTTTTATCAGTAAATGATCTCAAACCAAAATAGTCATCTTTGCATGTGCCTTCAACTTAAGGAGAGCTCGTGTGAAGTAGAACTGTGCTGATATTGCTGCAGACTGGTCTTTCTCATTGTGGCTGATTAAATTAAGTAAGACTAATAGAGGTAAATCTGGCTATGGGTGATGGTTGCCTTGGTCAGTTAGTACACTGGGTCTATATGTTTTATTATGGATTTACCTTGTGCAAATTAAGCCATATTAATTAATTCAAACTATACTCTTGTGAAAACCAGGCTTTAGAGAAAGAAAGTGGGCCAGGTACATATCTCTGCTAGCTCTGCACAAGACTTGATGTTCAAGACATGCTTGCATGGCAAGTTGTGCTGATAACTTCGGAAAGATCCGCATTTTAGACTGAGCAACACTGAATTATTCTCTCATCCTGTGAAGCTAGCTTAGAGATGTTCACATGCACATTTGGTAAGCTTTAGTTATTTTCTAAAACTCTAAGAAAAATATTTCCAGCCTTTATAGCATGACTTAAATATATGTGTAACATTTCTTCTGACATAATTAAAACTCAAACTCAAATAACCTTTCCAGATGTAAACTACCCACTTGGTCAGAGCACTTCTTTGCTGACGTTCTTTTTCAATTTGCAGATATCGAGTTTGTTGTTCAATAGTCTTTTCCCAGAAGTTCCTCAGGTCACTAGTTTCGCATCCCCGCACTTCATGACGTAGGTATTGGCTATTCATTTTCTCTAAAGAAGAAATATAAAACAGCCATGTGACAAGTTATTTTGGTTCCTCATCTGTTTTAACAGCTAAAGCACACTCCTGCTGTTCTGGATTTTCACAGTGTTAGGGGCACACAGGTGGTTTTGTTTTGTTATTTGTCTTTTTTTGTTTGTTTGTTTGTTTGTTTGTCTTTCCCTTGTAGGATCAGGTTAACAGTGGATGTGAGACATCATGTAAGGTTTTTGTTCCTAGCTCTGCTCTGACACTTGAGGCAATGGTGTTTGCAGTGATTTGAATTCTTACATATTCACCTCAAGTATAACTCACCTCCTGTGACCTTTAAGCTCAAAATGCACAACATTTCTGTTGTATTCTCTAGCTTAATGATTAAGATAACTTTTACTGTACTCATAAATAAAAAGAAAACATGAAAATTGCCAGATCCAGTGGGATTTTTCCCCACCATTTTAATGTCTATAAAATGATAAAGTAACTATTGTAGATTAAGATTATAAAACAATGAAGAAAAAGAGTTCTGATGATTTGCAGTTAAATATTGTAACACTTATTTTAGCTTTGATTTGGAATGGAGAAAATTTATATGTATAAAAGTACGTACACAATTTTATAAGATACTGATTTGCAAAAGCCACTTATTAAATATTTCTTCTTCTTGTGCAATTTTCAAAACTGACCAAATTCACTGAATATATTCATGTATTTGTGCGCATTCTGTACTTCCCCTTCATTTAATGTCATCTTAAAAATAAATTTTGGAGTGAATCTTATCCTAGAAAAAGAATAGCTGTCTCAGGATGACTCTGCATGGACTTAACAGTCAAGCCCCCATAACCCACATTACATCCAGAAAATAATTAGTAAGACTTCATTATGGAATGAATGTATCCATGCTGTCTTTCAAATTGCTGTGTGGTTTTGCATGAATACATCATTATAATATTTTCAAGAACATTTAATTTTTTTGAACAAGTATTTATTACTCTCTCATATGTTGTTCAAATTAACGGCAATTAATTGTAATTTATTTTAATCAGAGCCATAAAAAGCTTGTAAACAAACCCCTCAAGGCTTGCTTGGAAAAGCTTGGAGAAACTGCTGCCATTCCCCTGCCAGGCATCGTAAGAAAAACAAAACCGGTAACTGATAATATAATTTCATGTGGATGTTTGGCTACTTTGTGAAAAACTGAGACACATTACGAAGGCTCTATACACAGAGAACAAAAGTGGTCCTTTTTAAGAGATCCTTTTTTTTCCTAGGATTTCTGTGTGACTCCCCTGTGTTATCCCGTAAAAAACTCCATATACAAACTCATGGCTTCCAAATTATAGAAGCACAGTATTTGAGCCTAACTTTTGTAGAAGAAATTTACTGAATGTTTTTGCAAGTTCTGAGCAAATTATATTGAGATGTATAAGTTTTGGCTTCAGTCTGTAATGCTGATTGCAAGTGCAGCTGAACACCACCAGCTGTGCTAGGGGATAAACAATTCCAACTAAAAAGTTCTCCTAATATGTGTTTTCATAAAATACAGGTATTCTATAACTATCCATGTATATATCAATGCGAGATTTTGAATAAGTTTCTTATCTAGAAAATGATATGTAAAGAAAACTGGTGAGGTGGAATTTTTTGTTTGTTTGTTTTTTCAGTGTAGCAGAACACAAATTGTTATTTTAATTATTTTTTTAAAAAAGTTTACAAAGCATCTACATAAGTCAGGGAAGCTATTTTTTCCCCTTCTTGTACTTCTTACATAGCATAATTGGTCAGTTTTCAGGGTGTTATGCATCTTTCTAGAAATACTACGGTATTTTATAAATCTACCTTTTAATGTACTACAAATTGTGGTCATTATTTCCCTCCCTTTTTTTGATCTTTGATGCGTTGTTCATCTTCTGCTTCTGCAGCTGGCAGAAATTCACATCTAAATTTGAGTTTTTCTTTAAGATCCTGCCTGGGAAAGCATGGCACTTTAAAGTTTAGGTCTTCAGGCTCTGGTTAAAACTCTCTGGGGTCAGAAGAAAGCACCTCATCCCCTGTACCCTTCTGGTTTTTGGCAGTACACAATAGCTCTCTATATGATGAACAACCTGAGCCTCAGTGCCACTTACAAGTGACATGGGAAAAGGCTTCTCACAGCACTCTTTAACTGCTTCTCTGGTGCCCAGTTACAGAGCTGCACCTCTTGGACCTGTACTGAAGCACTGGACTGGAGATGAGGGAAGGCTAAAGTCTTCCTGATCTTTTAGGTCCCTATCACTGTGCTCATCTCTTCCAAAAATTCATTAGTATATCTCATCAGCAAAGGTGCATTGCTTTGCATGTATATTGTTCTGTTCTCTTTCCATTTGTACTTTGGCATTACAGACTGTAAATATATGCATTTCTTTTGTGAAGAGTATTGTCTGGAGTTTGCAATAAAAAAATTCTAGACAAGTGATTTATTCTGCCAGCATTATTTCCTAAATTGGCAGAATATGAAGTACATGCTCTTACAGCGATGTATGTTCAGTCAAGAGGGTTTTTTTTGGGTACAAACTCCAATCAAATTGATTGGACTTTTTGCAATGAGAATTTTTGGTTTATGAACATGACACCATACTGACATGTCACTGGGCAATACTAGTAAGAATTACCTGTGTGCATGAATTACAGCTGTGCACCTAGCAAATAAATTCTAACATACTGGTTATGCAATATTAACATACAAGTTAAAATGTTTGCACTCAGATGCTATGCAGCAGTCTTTGTGCAACCATTCTCCTAGCTTCTATTTTCCTCAGTCTGTTGTTGCTTTTCCGTGAAGAACTAATGGGTATGTATCTAGCTCTCTGATCTGGAGAATAGCTGTTCTTGAAACACATTGAACTGTTACAAAATTCAGACCTTTTCTCATATGATACCTTTATGACGAATAAATGTATTAAGGCAAGGTTCATGGCAGCTATGCGTTTTTGCATCTCATACCTTTACAGAGGTAATACTAGTGCCTTTGAATGCCATGCACCATGTTTTCTTCTGTTCTCCTCACAGGTTGGGCCTCAGCTCTTTTTTTTCCGCTTTCACTCTTCCCTTGATATCAGACACCTGAATGTCAGAATTATTGAACTGGAGGGAACTGATTCTCTGCCCTGCTTTTCTGTACGGCATGGCTTAGCACTCCTTCACCTGAGGGTTAAATTTCTTGGAACTTTTGAGCAAAATACCTGAGGAATTAACAGATTCTTTCCTTCCAAGTCATCCACTTATTTGTTACTATCCCAATTCTGCTCCTGTGTGCATTTATTTATTTAGCTACTTGCTCTCTTCCACTCTGCAGTTCTCACTGGCACTTCTTCCTTAGTCATTAGCCAAGGGCTTCCATGAGAGGCCCCTTTGCTTTTCCCTTCTCTGCCTTTGTGTCTGCTGAGCTTCTCCTCCTGATCTCTTTATCTTCCATGCCATCCCTCCAGCCTAATCTGGCTGACTGAAATCTCTGCTTTCAAGCATCTTACTGGCTAATTTCTCCAGCTCTGCTGTTCCCTCTGGAAAATCTCTCCCTACTTCTTGCTGGAGCTGCATTTCTTCCAAACTGCTCATGCTGACCTCACCACACTTTCCCTGGAGCATCTTTTCAGTGCCCCTCTGCTCTCCAGCTTCTTCCGTTTCTTGCACAAGGCTCTCTGTGGTGGCTCACCTGTGTTCCCACATATCTGGCCACCAGTACACACAAACAGGACTATGGTGGCAGTCACAGAGGTGAGCATCAGGCAAACAGACTTTCATAAGCTTCATATGACACAGAATGTCGAAAACCCTTTCCTGAGATTTCCATGGATTATTACAACTCTTGCTTGTATTTTCAACATCTAAGGCATAGTTAAAGTAGCTGTAGTTTGCTTGTGTGATCAAATATTGTTTCTGATTACTAGACTTTTCCCCACTGCCAGATACATTTGAAGCTTGATCTTATGAACTGTTGAATTCACAGGATTAAGTATATAACACAAATCAATATTTATTAGCCAAAGACATGGAACAATGTGTTTTGGGGGGGGGTTTTGGGGGTTTTTTGTGGTTTTTTTTTTGTTTGCTTGTTTATTTTATTTTAGAGTACAGGAGGACTGGATGGTTTGGAATTAAAGAAGGTAAATCCTGCCCAGAGCTCACTTTCTTTGTTAGATCATCCAGTTCTGACAAAACATGCAGGAGAAACTGATTCTGATTCATGTAAGGGTGTCTATCAAGAAATTGAAAAGCCTCTCAGCAGCAGATGACTGTTACAAAGACTTTGTGAGAGGAGTGTGTCTGTAAATTTGACTGCCGTTTAGACCATCATTTGAGAATGCACAACCACATCTCCTGGTGTTTTATCCAGGATTGTGGCATGGAAATTGCCCATAATTTTTTTTTCTGTATCAATGCTACTCAGCTTCCTTAGAATGCTGCTAAGCTGCGCACTCTTCCCTGACCTTTTCTTCTCATCTTTCTTAGAATGTACTTCTGTGAGAACTAAAGCTAGAGAATAAATACCTATATTGTTAACATTATTATTAAAAAACTTGCTACAAAACCCAAATACTTACATACCTTTGGAGAAGGACTCCTTCTGCAAATAAATCCTCTGTGACACCAACAAATGAGGAATATAAAGCACTGCACTGGTTTCTCCAGTGTCACAGGGCAGTAATGAAACACATCCCTCAGTACTTTTTATTTGAAGTGGGGGTAACATAAATCCTTCATCATATCAAGGCTATTTTGAACAGAACCAACAGAGAGATAAGATCATTTAATGAACTTTGCAGCCCCCTGCCTGAGATGACCATGAAACACAGGCCCTGTTGAGAGCATGCAACCCTCTCACATTGGCAGATACCTCAGAGAGTGTGACTTGGCAAGTGTTGAGAACGTTCTTTAAAATGCGTGCTAGTATTATCCATTTTAATATGCCTTCTGTGAAGCTTGAGAAATTACACACTACTCTCTTAGCTGTAATGGTGGCTGAAATGGTGTGATAAATCATACTTGGTTTTGCGTTACAGGGTGACTTACAGAAGTATGCAGTACTTTGGAGCTGTTAATCTAAGGATGTGTGCTTTATTATTACCTATCACACAATCTGTTCTCTTCAAGACAATTGTCATAGGAATCATCTGTTTAGTTAACATTATCTGATAAAATGCATTAAACAAGCACTAGTTTTAGCTTTTTGGAGTTGTTACAACTCTATTACAGATGAGCACTTAAATAATTACATTTATTATTTTTTTTTATAATAATATTTTGTAGGTTTAGTTGATGACAGATTTATGCACTGATCTCTGTTTTCATTAAATCCATCTACATTGGTAATGTACCATATGTGACTGCTGGCTTAAATAGTATTTATAGAATTGCTGATTATTTTAACCTTCTTTTGTTGTAAATGCAGCAGCTATTAGGTGGATGGTTTCTGTAATTATTTGTTTATTTTTTCTGCAGTCAGCTTTACAGCAGAAAATTTTACACAAAACTTGGCAGCTGCAGAATTTCTCATTTCAGCTCTTTCCAAATACAGTTCATTTAACTCCTTAAAACATGAAGATACTGATTTTCTTCAGTGTGTTTTCCCACTTTGTATTTTATGAAACTACAGAAATCAAGCTGTCCCTTTGCACATATGATCATAAAAAAGATAATATGGTCTCAGAGGTTTTGATGCTAGATACATGCATGACACCGGGGAAAAAAAAAAAATCAGGTAAAGTTTATTGCTTTGTTTTTGGAAAACCAGATAGAAATCTGTCTGCTTTGGAAATTGAAAGCAAATACAATCTGCAGGCTGACTATTAAAATAACACAGTATTATAAAGACAGGCAGACGCCCAGTCTTGATACAGCAGTGGTGCTAGCTACCCCGGTGCTGCAGAGCAATGTAACTGCTTCCTTGCCATTTATCTCAGACAGTGAGTAAATTTTTATTTTCCATAAATGAAACTAGCTAAATTTACAGTAAATCAGAGTGGTTTGTTTTTGGTGTCCTAAACATTTGCCAACACCTCAGTTCAGCAAAAAAAGCAGGGGACTTCAGCATCCAGGCTTTACCAGACATGTATTTCTAGTCTGATATGGTCCAGATCCATTGACATTTTTGCCTTTGTGCAGATTAGATGCCCTGTGTAAAGCACCAAATGAGGTAGGCATTGCACATAATCTGATCTTTTGCAGTAGAGTAGAGGCATCTTGGATGTTACACACTAAGCATATTTAAAATGCATAACTCATCTGTGCATTCACAGTGGACTCTTACACAAGATAAATGGATACCCAGCATCCAGAAATCCTAGACAGAACTAGTACTCTGGTAGGATACCCTTATCTGAAGAAATGTTCAGGTGACAGGTGACTGGAAGACATGTTCGACCTCAAAAGTAGGGCAGAGGTCAAGTAAGCTTTTATTTAGTGAAAATTATTTAGGCTCTTTGTGTACTTCAACCTTTATTTACTTCATAAGCAAATCTCAGAGATGCTTACCATAACCTGCATGTATGACAGCACTCATCTTTAGTTTGCAAGAGTTCTTGTAAATACGTGCCCAATGTCGTTAGCAGAGACCACAGAAGAATCCATGAAGTGACAAAGTGCAAAACTTTGGAGAGTCTGATGTGTTATTTGCCTGCAGTAATCAAATTTGGACTCTGTGTTCTGACTGTACAGCATTGCTCTTGTGTGGGAAAGTTGGAAATATAAGTAGGAATCCGCTCTTACTCCTACACAAGCAATACTGGTAAGTTTTGCCTGTATTTTGCCAGTCTGGCTCCTTCATTCTGGGTGTGTTCTTAGAACTGATGCTAAAGAGGAGGACCTGACAGGAGAAGACATACAAAAGCTACAAGAGCTTGCTAATTAAGTAAACCTCTCCTGCTTCTTTTCCCTTTGATGCTAGAGAAAGTAAAATACAGTGTGGTTTAAAGTTTTAAAAGCAGATATTGTACCATATTGTTGTGGTGGCTTCTGTATTCATCCTGCATCTGGTATTCACATCCTTCTCACTTTTGTTTGGTGCAGTGGCAGTCAGAAAGTTGCAAGGAGAGATTTCTCTCACTAATGAACTTCGTTCTCATTGGTCTAGGAGCAGCACAGGTCACAACAGTTTCAGCAAACCTCCCCAGGCTTCACGAATTCTAGAATGAAGCAGATGACTCACATGATATGTAAGGGCTGGCTCAGTTTAAGTGTCTACCTTCCCATGAAAGTTGGTTGTTAAACAGTTTTGATGCTTCTGTAAATATTTACAGTGTGAGGTTTCTAAAATCTGTCCTTGAAAACAATCAGACTGGGTACTAACTAGAGTGAGACAGAAGGCAGGATGCACTGTTCTGCATTTGATGCCGTAGATCTGTGTGGAGAGCCAATGTTTTCCTGTTTCCCTGCAGCATATGCATTGATTTCAAACCTGCTACACTTCCTTATCAACTCTGGAACTGCATATGGAGAAAACAAGTCTGCTCAGAAGTTTCTAACCCTGTTTGCTGGATATGACATTCAGTGTTGTATTAAAGTATATGGGAAAAATTGCCATTACTGGAAAACTGAATGGGGCAATTAATTTTACTGAGGTTTTCAAAACTATTTTACTCTCCTGGGCTTAACCTTGAACTGGGCAGTGAGAAAGCAGCAGGGACTTGTTTATATAACGTAAAAAGAAAAATCAAGATTAAGTAGGAACTGGAATTCCACTTTACACACGGGTTATCTTGTTATCCAGAAGTTTATCTACATTGGATTTTTCCTCTGAGCACATTCTGGATGGTGCATAAATCATGTCACCCATGCTTACGACACAGAATTTTTCTATTTATAATATGCTTGTAGAACAATCTCAATTATCAGTAAAACAGCAGATTATAGAGCTGCCAAGTTTTATTTGCTGAATGAAGCTTCTTGATGACACCACTTGCATGACATCTTCAACATTTAAAGAGGTGGTTTAGTGTTTATTGCAATAGTCTTTGTGAAATAGACCAGAAATATCAGGTATAAAAGATCCACTAGTACATTTTGGTAACTCTTTTGTTAGTTGCCAGCCTACAGCTTTTATGTTATTTTATTTTTCCAGGAATGCAAAGTTTTCAAGAACTTTAAATTGCACGAAGCTGCAATTTACCCACTGGAGCTGCAAGAGGCAGATGCTTTCCCATGGAATTATAACTAGCCTGTCTCCTTGCACTGTAGGGGGTAATTCCGCTACAAAGGAAGGAAAAGGCTGCTGATGTCACCTGCTCTCTTTCAGCATTTCCATGTGTTTGAAATTACCTTAAAGTTCACATCAAATGAACTTCCACAGGGAATTGTCCAGAAAGGCTTAAACGATGATGTGTTGAATTTGTCTGCGAACTGACCTCGATGTTTTTCCATCTTACTATGGGCATGGGAGTTAGGAACTCTGTTGCTCTGGGCACTTGGAAGGAGATTTTTGATTCTCTGTCAACATCCGCCGATGCAGAGTGTGTTCCAGTGCACATGCTCATCAGTCTGGAGTGGGAGCTGTTCTACCCACTTACAAATCACGGAGACAGAACAGTACTTCAGTGGGATAATACAGTCGTCTGTGTATTTTTATAGCATTATACATCCTGTATAGCCACATTGCAGGTACTTCATTTAGATAAAATTAAAGAGGAATAATTGGAATTGTTGGAGACTTCAAACTTGCTACTAGGAATTGAATGAAGATCCACAGAGACTTTGGTGTTGGTATTAATTTCCATGGGATCATGGCAGACACTTTGGTGACAAGGAACTAGAGAGTTAAGGCAGCATACTAACTTCATGGCTTTTCCTCTTCTTCTAATAATTGCCAGAACTTACGTGTCTGAGCCTTCAATGCCTGTGACAGAGGCAAATACTACTTCACTCTTTTCTTTATAGAAACTCAAGTTCTCCACAAGATCAGCTTTGGATGAGTTTGAATAATTTTACTTGGGAAGAAGGTCAAGTAAGAAGAAGGATGATTAAGGTCCCTATACACCCTTGCTTGCTTTTAAAAGTAAAATACATTGCCATAAATAAATCCATCATTGCAGTCACTGTGTAAATACCTTCGGGGCGGTGTAGCTGAAACCCGATTTAAACTCAACTAAAATTCAACATAATATAGAGAACACTTTTCTACCGGTGTATCAGAGGGAAAGGATGTGGCTGCATTACATCTCAGGGCACCTCTTTCTGCCCTGCAGTGCTTTATGATGGCCAGGAAAGTGCAATGAGAAGCAGACTGTTGTGCTGCTTCTTGGCTCCTGTTAAGATTGTATCTGCATTAGAAAGAGAGCCCAGACTTTATTCAGGCTGGCCTGAGACTTAAGAGAACATGAATGTGAGATCTGAGGGCCCATTCTGTCTTGTATATTACTTTGCTGGAAAGAAATCTGATTTTAACTCATGCACTCAATCCAGTATTGAAAAGTAATGTCAGCCGTGAAAGATTGTCACCAACGTGTTTCTTGTAAACACTGAGACCCAAACTGACCATTAGCTCTTAGAAGCAGCCATTATAAAACCTTCTGACTAAAACAATCCCCATTGAGCAAAGATTTTTAACAAGATTACAAAGGTACCAGGTATGTGTTAAGTAAAACTGAAGTAATGGCAGATTAAGATCACCTATTTACAAGAGACCAAGGAGTGGCCCAAGCCATTGCATAGTAGCAGATATTGGTATCCTCAGCACTACATTGAGTTGCAAGACCTGATAACGTAGTTAATTGACAGATTTGTCACCTGTGGAGCAGCTAAAATTGAAGGAGGGATGAAAGCAAACAGAACTGTTCTTCTATTATTTTTTTCCTTTCATTAATGCAAATTAGTACATTATAAATAGTTTTAAGTGTGAGTGCTATGGCAAATGAGACCACTTGGACCATTTCTTAAGTTTGTATTTCAATGTCTAATATGCCAAAAGTTGAAACTTTTGTCCATAATTGTTGAAATGGACCACACTGACTTCAAATGGATTAAAAAGGGGAAATTATATGTTGCACTGGTTAATAATATTTTTCTGAACAGCAGCAGAATAAATTCTTTCCTTGCCTATTGTGTATACACGGACTTATGACAAAATTTTAAAAATGTGTCAAGCATATCAATCAAATTCATGTAAAGAGTTAGTATATCCCTAACGAGCACCAGAAGAACCTTCCCAAAATGTTTTATCCAATATATTTAACTTGAAGGCAAAAGTTCTTCAGTGTAAGTTTGACCTATGCTAAATCTGTTCTGGAGTTGGACTATCCAGGAAATAAACTTAGCTGAGCAAGCATTTACAGAATCACAGAATCACAGAGCTGTCATGGTTGTAAAAGACCTCTTAAGATCACCAAGTCCAACCATCTACACAAAAAACAAAACAAAGCCAAAAAACCCCAAACAAAAAACCCAGAGCCACCACCACCACACACATACAACCTTGGCCACCAGAGCATGTCCTGAAGCACCAAATCTACATGGTTTTTTAATACCTCCAGTGATGGTGACTCCAACCACCTCCCTAGGCAGACTGTTCCAGTGCCTGACCACTCTTGCAGTATAGAAACTCTTCCTAATATTCAATTTAAACCTCCCCTGCTGCAATTTCAGGCCATTTCCTTTGGTCCTATAATTATTTATGTGGAAGAAGAGGCCAACATCCATCTCACTACAAACTCCCTTCAAAAAGTTGTAGAGGGTAACGACATCTCTCCTCAGCTTCCTTTTCTTCCAACTATACAACCCCATTTCCCTCAGCCACTTCTCTTATGATTTGTTCTCTCTTTAAAATCTGTAATCTGGTCAGTAACAAGTGGTGTCCCTCAGGGGACCATATAGGACCAGTAGTGTTTATTAACTTAATCAAATACATACAGACAGTGGGATCAAGTAAACTCTCAGCAACACTGCAGATGACACCAAGCTGAGTGGTGCAGATGACATGCTTCAGGGGTGGAAGGCCATTCAGAGGGACCTGGACAAGCTCAAGAAATGGGCCTACGTGAACCTCATGAAGTTCAACAAGGCCAAGTGCAAGATTCTGTACCTGGGCTGGGGAAATCCTGGGTAACAGGACAGGCGGGGAATTAAGCAGCCCTGTGGAGAAGGATTTTGGTGGGTGAAAAACTGGACAGGAGCTGGCAATAGGCAGGTGATTCTGCCCCTCTACTCTGCTCTGATGACACCCCATCCGTGGTGCCACATACAGCTCTGGAGTCCTCAGCACAGAAAGACATGGATCTGTTGGAGCAAGTCCAGAGGAGGGCCACAAAAAATATCAGAGGGCTGGAACAGCTCTCCTATGAGGACAGGCTGTGTTGCTGAGTTGGGGGTTGTGTAGCCTGGAGAAGAGAAGGCTCCAGGGAGAACTTTTTGCAGCCTTCCAGTACCTGAAGGGGGCCTGCAAGAAAGAGGGGGACAGGGCCTGTTGTTACAAGACAAGGGATAACAGTTTTAAATGAAGAGAGGGTAGATTTAGACTAGATATATGGATGAATTTTTTTTACAATGAGGGTGGTGAAACACTGTCCAGAGGGGTGGTAGTTGCCCCCTCCCTAAAAACCTCCAGGTTCAGATTAGACAGAGCTCTGAGCTACCTAATCTAATTAAAGATGTTCCTGCTCACCCTGGGGCTTGGGCTAGATTACTTTTAAATGTCCCTTCCAACCCTATGTATTCTATTATTCTAGGATTCCATGTGACAACAGAGAATAAGAAAAAACATCTTCTCCTAGGTTTGCAGAAGAATTAATAACTTCATTAAATTACACAGCTAAACTGGATACTTCCAAGTAAAGGAAGATTATTTATGTCTGAAACAAGATAAATAAACAGCAGGGAGCAATATAATTATCATATTCCAGGTGAATTAAAAAATTGTCTTGAAGAGAAGACTATTCTTGCCAGTGTTCATGTGACTGTCACTTCTGATCAACACAACACCCACGGAACAACATAACACCCACTGGGCTTCACCACTCAGAAAATAAGATATTTCCTGATCTGCTTCATATTCAAAGCAATGTTTTTTTCCCACCCTCTCTCCAGTCCAGACTAACTGCTTAAAGTTTCTGGACACTATGTTGTATATATATATATACATACAAGTTGACCATATCAATCTATTCTGTGAAACTCCCTGCTGTAAAATGAATGGAGAACTTGGCCCTAGTAAGATAGATTATGTAACCGTTGCCTTCTGGTTTTGAATTAATGCTGTATAGATTCTCACTTCGAAGAACGTCTTTGGGAGGAATCAGTCTCTGACTTTTGTCAGGGAGGTGCCTCATGGGAGAAGGTATTAGATGACTGTGGAAGTTCCTAGTGGAATTGCATTGATTTGAGTGCTTCAGACTAGTAGGATGAAGTAGGATGAAGACCTGAAAGTGGAAATTTCTGAGCCTAATGGCTGTCTGCCTGTTATCTTGGTCCTAGAACCTGCTCTTTTTTCAAATTGTGGCATGAGTCATGCAGATATTCTTGGGACCTTGAGATCAACAGCCAGAACACACTTTAATGAGTTACAAGTGCTTAGCACCTCCGAAAAAGAAAAGCCACATGGACAAAAGAGATTGTTGATGCAGACAGTGTAAAAACTCCCTCTTACATGCCAGTGTTAAGGTAACTGTGTAAAGCAATGGTCCTGTAAAAGAAATAGGTTTGAAATAGTAACTTCTTTCAAAATAATATAAGCCCCATGAAATCAGTACCAATGACTCCTCTGATCCTCATAAGAAGGTTGTCAGCACAGAGGATGAAGTTTGAATGTTTTGTAATTCCCCCATTTGATTTCAAATTCAGAATTTTGTGTAGGCAGTGGATAGACATATTTGATTGTGACCACAAAAATAGACCCTGTTGATGTTCAGCCTTTACAGACATGTTCCAGTGGTCCTGACACTATTTCTGTATTGATTTTTTAAAAGATTTTAAGGGTGTTGACCATTTGTTTTCAAGCACATGGAACCTTTTTTTTTTTTTTTTTTTTTTCATAGGAGGTGCCTCCCTTTCACACTGTTGAGTGCCTGTTGTGTTTCTGAAAAGTGACTGCTCTTATGTGACCATTTCTCCCTTTTCTGTCATGGTTGCTCCACTAGCTGCTGCTGAAGAAATCTACTAGCAGCTGTGTACCGCTGTATCCTTAAGTTGTTCCACTAACTAGCTGCACTGGGTGCCTGCATGGAACTGGGAAAAACATGTTAGGTTACATGAAATGTGCAGATCCAACCCTCATGCTAATGACACCTTCAAGTCACACATGGCCCATAACCTGTGAGTACACTTCAGTCCCCATGATATATTCCCATGTGTTTTGTATATGTATCAGTTTTCTTGAACCTCACAAAATTAACAAGAAGGGATGTTCAGTAGTTAGTTCATCATGTACTGTTCTCCTGAAAGCTGAGTGGCTTCCTTTTCTGAGCAGAACTGGAAATTAAAGCAAATAGCTTGACTCTGCGTATGAATTTGCTTACTGCACACCAGGTGATGGGCTCCGCTTTCAGGACACTATGGGAAAACCGACATGTTCTGAAATGGATTTCCACATTTGTGGTTGTTGAATATTCAGTTCGGTTATGCTGGAGAAAAATTAGGTTATTTTTTAACCAGATAGATATTCCCGACTTAATCACAAGTACCAGCGGAAATAGAAAGAGGACCAAATAAATGTGCTGTAAGCTAGTCCAGGGAGAAGCACAGACCCTTCAACCAGAATGAAATCCTACCCAGTAACTGTAAAATCATCTGCCACAATAATCAGTCACAGCTGAAAAATCCTTTCCTGTTACATTATGTTTCTTTTGGCTAGATTTAAGTGTGAGTAGTATTTACCAGGCTTTGAAGTATGCTACTGTTCTTGCATTTCTTCTTTCCTAGATTGCTCCTTAGACCTGCCCTTGAAAGAAAAGTTACACAAATTTATTTTTCTGATCAACTGGCTATGAGAGTGATCTTTGTCTACCTTATCTTGAGGCTGCTCCTGAAACTCATTTCCCTTGGCTTTTCTTGGTGCCTTTTCTTTACAGAAAGGGTAGAAATAAGATCTCAGATCTTTTGAGTTATACTGAAGTTGTAGTAGAGGATGGGCTCTGAGACAGATGGTCCTCTACAAATCCATGAGTGCTTGTCTGCTCCATGTGCCAGCTAGAAGTGTTTTGGGAAGAAAACACTTTTGTATTTTGAAAGTGAGGAAGAGTTGACTATGCTATTTGGAATGTAAGGGGTAGAACTTGCAGAATGTATGTGGGTTTGCAGGTAGATTTTGTCAGGAAATGAACAGTAATACAGTAGTAAGAATGTATTGTATCAATACATGGAAGATTCTTGGCAAAAGACATACATACCTGTGGGTTTTTACTGCATTTTGTTTAATGATGAAACAGGTGTGGTGTTAGCCTAGCCCTACTTGTAAGGGTTTTATATGAAGTTGAAAAATGAGCATCCAGCAAAGACTTTTCTTCAAGTCATTAAAAGAAGGCAGTTCACTGCCCAGAGGGCCATACAAGTTTTCCTAACCTTAATGTTTCTGTGATTTGGGGTACACTGGCATAACTGAAGTACCAGACTGGTTTTACTTTTGACTATTTGCAATGTTTTCATGGGTACAGCTATTTGAGCATAGTTTTCTAAGACTAGAATAACCCTTTAGTTTGCCTAGCAGCAGTTCTCATCAGTATTCAGGAGTAGAATGATACAGGGAAGGAGACCAGGCAGCATATACCACAATATCTGTTTCAGTATCTTTTGAATTAATGAAGAAATATTTTTATTGTAACTACGATAATTACATATGCAGAATATCAAGGTCAGTGCATGAGAAAGTTAAAGAAAAAAAACAATAAATGCAGCAGATAACTAATTAATCTCTTGGGAATGTTATT
Source organism: Chaetura pelagica (assembly GCF_000747805.2). Classification (NCBI taxonomy): domain Eukaryota; kingdom Metazoa; phylum Chordata; class Aves; order Apodiformes; family Apodidae; genus Chaetura; species Chaetura pelagica. The sequence goes on from NW_009953311.1 coordinate 756,015, forward strand.
TCACACACTGACACATTTTCCTCTTTAACATCAATCTATAACGTCGAGTTCTGCAAAATGCTTTAATTAACCTATCATCAATGTACTTATTTATGATGTCCCACAACTATATTATCAAAATACAATAGTCTATTTTCTACCTCTGCTCTATAAAATGTTCCAAGATCTGAATATTTATACCAAGTAGTGATTTTTAAGAACAAGTATTTTCAAGCTTATTTTATATGTGCATCTTAGCACACTGTCAAACTTTAATTGCCAGCAGCCAGGCAAAGCATATAGTCTTGAAAAGTAACAAGTCTCTGCTATTTCTTTTCATCTGGCTATCTGATAAAAGTCCCTTAAAATTAGTATTCAGCGCCTCAGAATCCACGCACACAGGGCTGGTATAATTTGTCTTTCTGACACACTTAACCCAATAAGTGGGTTCCTTGGTCTCTTTAATAGAATAATAAGATTAAAGATAATTATTTCACTTTCTGTAAGTCTTCTCACAGTGATACAATAATCACTCCTCATCCCTGTAGTAGGTTGGATCACTTACTCACTGCAAGTTTTATTTAACAGGAATGGAATAATTGTATGAAAATCACTTGAAAAAATAATGGTTTATTGACCATAACTTGAGTTCTGTGATAACCTTTATGTATGCTTCTTTTACCAGCCTAAGTTTTTCTTTATTTTCATTGCCTAGAAAAAATGGCTCTCTTTGCTTCTATATTATATGTAGGAACAGTCTTTGGCATGTGTTGACAAAATGCTCAGAGTTAATATATATAGGGACATATATGATTTGTAACCAAAGCAGCAGATAATAGCAGCTTCATTTTTGAAAATTACGTTAAAAAACTGACACTTGATATTCAAGTTATTTCAATCATTTACTGTGGGTATGTTAGGTTTTATCAATAGTGTGAGACTCAGGAAGTCATTCATTAGTGCTATATTCAGTCTCACACTTGTATCTGACTGCAAAGTTAAGAGTCAGTGCTATTAGCTTCTAATTATGCTATGTCCTCGTGAGTGGTGCCTCTACTTGTGTTGTGATCCAGAAGCAGTACAGAGAATCTTGAAAATAAACAGCAGAATAAAAATGGCTGTTAGAGTATGGAGCCATACTCTATGATGACAGATAATTTATTAACAGTCAGAAAACAATCCATCAGTTTTTCTCAGTTGCTGAAGGCAGTTCATTCCACCTATGCAATTGAATAGTGCCTAGCACAATAATATATCATCTTGGTGAGGGCTTGTAGGCACTCTACTAATATAACCATGTTTTAACACAATTATGTTGCTTGCGATTCATGTTCATGGCTTTTAATATTATTGTTTGCAATGAATCAGTGCACAGATTGCTAATAACGTCTCACTCAACTTCTTTGGGCTTTCTCTTTTTTTATTTGTACTGCCTTCAGTGATTGTGGCAGCAATTAAAGCCTGCTTCCGAATTGCCTTCATTCACCAGGCATGTTCATGCACACAACAATGTGCATGCAACAGCTTCACTTCATTGGCTTGATAGGCTTTTAATAAGCAGTTCCTCTGCAAATACTTGATGAATCTGATTTTTTTAACACTAGTGATGAATGGCTTTTCTGTGTCCTGGTGAAAGGTACACTGACTACTCTGTGTTAAACAGTGAAAATAGCTCTGTCAGTTCACCAAAGTAATAAGACTGAGTATCTTTCTGTGTTATTCTGCAGGGGATCAAGTTGCTGGTTATTCTTGCCTTCGTAATGGACTGAGCTCATTGCATTTTTAATTGTAGTGTATACTTTCATATCTTAAATGCTGCCTAGATATTTTTTCCCTGGAACTTTTACAAATTTCAATATCCTATACAAACTGTGAATGACAAAATGGCATATAACATTCAATTAATTGTGTCACTACAGCCAAATACGTTATCAGATTTTTCTCTTAACTCCATGGAATGTTGTACTGCTTATACATTGTAATGGGAATTTATGAGCAGATTTTCAGTTCACTGGCATTTAGTTATTGCTATCTTCTCTGCATTCCAGGTTACTGTCTTCTTTTTAAAATAGGACCTAAAATCTTTCTATCTAATTAAGCTATTACCATCACAGCAGTGATTATGTCACCAGTTTTGGGTTGTCTAACTGTGGGCTTCCTTTCACCTTTACTGCATGTCTCTGTCACATCCCTGTGCCAATATACAACATCTAGTTGGAAATCAGGTTAATAAAATCAGAAAAGAAAATTTTGGATGGATAAGTGAGTAAACTTGGCTGAGAGCACGGCTGTGCTGTCAGTACAAAGGAGTCAGCAGATACATGCCTTTGTGGTCTCATTATCACCTCATTATCATTTGTGGTCTCATTATCACTACTTAAGAAAATTGAAGCATTGGACATATACTCTGTACCTGCAATTCACATTTGCTATCTTGTTTTACCTGAATAGATGATTCCCTGTTGGAACTGTTGGACTGGAGCCTGGCCTACATATATTTCAACACTGATGTCATACTGTTGAACTTTTGCAGTTGTTTCTGCTTTGCATCACTAATGACAGGCATATCACTAAAGGATATGTTGGAGCAGGTCCAGATGGCCACAAAAATTATCAGAGGAACAGAACAACTCTCCTATGAAGAGAAGCTGAAAGAATGGAGGTTATTCAGCCTGGAAAGGAGAAGGATGAGACCTTTCAATACTTAAAGGGGACATATAAGAAAGATGGGGACAAACATTTTTCCAGGACCTGTTGCTGTAGGACAAGAGGTAATGGTTCGAAATGGAAAGAGGTTAGAGTTGGACTTCATCATACAAATACTGCTCCCCTGACCTGAGGTCCTTATCAGCACAGTGACAAGCGGAGTGGAAGGCTGGAGCAATTGCAGGGGTGAAGCTGTGGAGGTTCCAATATAAACTTGCTCAGGCACATGAAACTGGTCAGTTTAATGATCCAGACATGTAGCTGGTTGACACACTGTTGGAGTCAATGAAAGACAAATAATGAGATGTATGGGAGTAGACCTCAGCAATCTTAAATATGCCAATTAAAAGAAACAACTCTGGACAAAAATTGTGTGGGAAATTACTTCTGTTTCTGTTTTGGCTAGCTGGAAAAAAATGTCCTTTTTCACAGTTATACGTGAGGGAAGCCTATTGGCACCTGTGGGCACCATTAGCTCTTCTCAAGGACAACAGAAATGAATCTTTCCTTGTTAGTAATAAAGTCACCTTGAGAGACAACCCTCTAAGAGCCGAATGAGTGACATTTTCTCAGCATCTGCTGCCTGCAAGTTAGTTTTTCAGGTTTGTATGAGGAAGCCTTGGTACATCAGATGGCCTTTATGCGAAACAAATTGCTTTCTTTAAACAGGCAGCATTTAAAGTGCAGAAGGCAGCATTTGCTGTGGACCTATGCCAGGCTGCAAAGCTTCAACTCGGGAGGCTCTTGGCTGCAGGGGAGACATTCTCCACTTCTACACTGCTCCCCTGACCTGAGGTCCTTATCAGCACCGTAACAAGAGGAGTGGAAGGCTGGAGCAATTGCAGGGGTGAAGCTGTGGAGGTGGCATCGGCTGCACCATTTGTTTTAGTTTTGGAGTAAACTGTGAGTGAAAAGTCTAACGGCTTCTGTGCTTGTGAAGCATTTGATAAATACTCCTCTTTGAGGTTTGCATATGCTATGTGGTTGCATATAGAGAGGTCACATGCATGAACTTGTGACAACAGATGTCTATTTTGCTGGGATGTGCCATGTTTGATGGAGGGGCCTATAAACAGGGTTAGCATGAGTCTGGAGAGCAAGCATCACTGTTTGTTATAAACAAACTTTACCGAAGTGCCTGTAATTGCAGTGTTAGAAGCTTGGCCAGGCCTACAAAGTAGCAGGGGAGACAAATAAAGATTTCTTTTATCTGTTCTTGCCAGCTGCTGGAAACAGATAAAAGCACAGTTTTAACCTAAGCAAAGATTGTGATAGTGCACTTTCCTTTGTTCCTCCATGCTTTCTGTTTTCTTCCTTCTTAGTTAGAATTTGTGAATGAGACTATGCATGAGACAGCTTCTGAATGTTTTTTCTTTTATATTTTTTTTCCCTCTCTTCTTTTTTTTCTTTAAGAAGATACCTATTTTTCCTCAAACTCACTTCCTGTGGCTTCTGCTTCAGAGGTATACAAGGACTATAGGCTGTACAGTTCTGCTTACTCATGACAACATTCAGGAACCCGACACAAAGAACAGGCAAACATCTTCCACAGCTTAACTATCACTGTGTGCATGTTTTGCCATAATATGGTAGATACAAAACAGTTCTGAAGCCATCGTTTTCAATTTTCCAGTAACACAGAATGCAATAAGGTAAGATAGAGAAGAGGAAGTTAACTCAAAAACAAACTAGCAAAAACTTACCACTTCCTCCAGGTACACAGGAGAAAATTTTCAGATTCTAGCATTTGGACTGAGTAGTAGTTTACACTGACATTAATTAGAGTCACTTAATAAGCTAAGTTCCTCATGTAACAGTGAAACTGCAGGGACTATACTTTGCCGCTTCCAATTGGATGTATTGACTGATGTTTTGATGCAGCACGAAAATATTTCGCTGGACTTTTCAACTGCTCCAATCCTTCAAGTAGTACAGACTGAATAATGTATAGCTCCATCACAGTGACTCTTGCAAGCACATAGGCTCGCCTACATAAGAATTATTCCAGATCACTTTTTCCTGATGAAATCTGCTGTGAATGCTATTGCAACAGAAATAGATCTTTTGTAAAACCTGTATTAGACCACTCTTTCATTTTGTTAATGGCAAACTTTTATGGCTCTGTATGTTTTCTGTAGGGATAAAAAAAAAAAGAAGTATTACTTTACATATTTTTACTGTACTTTGTATTTTTCATTTATTGTGCTGCTTTCTTTCAAAAAGAAAGCCTACTTGAAGCACATTACAAATTGTATTGCCTACAGACTTCTCAGGTGCACTTTATGGTAAGCCAAGATGTTTTCACAATAACATTCCTGCAATATTAACATCTGATAAATAAAGGTATGACTTTCCTTCAGCTGTTCTCTTTGATATTAAATTGGGTACAGACAAGTTTGTAGGAAGTACTGAGAAAAGGACTTTTTTTTGGTCTAGTCATGGTAAAGAATGAGAAACCTTACTCTTTCCACTTGCGTCTAGGCTGTGGAAAGGAGCTGTCTGAATCCTTTGCAATACTTGACATGAGCATGCTTTTACACAATGACTCCCTGTAAAAGTCTGTTACTGACTAGTCATGGTTTCAAAGGCAGCCACAATATTTTGTAATTTGTTGGTGATTCATCCTTCTCTGTTCAATTACTGGTTCCTGTCTTAGTTTATGGCACCAAATAAATCAATAAAGGAATGTTATTTTTTTTAAAATATATGTCAATATTAACTCTTAAATCAACAAAATTATAAATCTGATTGTTTCTGTGTGGTAATTCTGCATTCGAAGAGTTAAGGTATTTGCAAATTTTTTTTTAAATGAACGTTCTTGGTGTTTTATAAACTTGTATTACAAACATAGATACACTTTTAATTTTTTTAAAAAATTTATTTTACAGCCTAGAAATACTTATACTGAATGGTGTATAAATCAAAACAGGTTTCCTTCAGAAAAAGTTTATAGGTTTCTCTTCACTGTCCTTTGAAAGAAGGAGCTCATATTTCAAGGATGCGAAAGAAAATAAACCTCTGAAAGACAAATAAGTATCAGCTGTACATTATTAGGAAACATACATGTCTTGCCTTAGATTGTACACATGTAAAATTTATCTATAATAAACAATAACAGCTGAAAGACTATATAACTCCTAGAGATCTTCTGTTTAACAGGATTTTAAATATACCCACCCTAAAAATCCTCCTTATCCCTTAAAATTTCAGATTGTTCATTCTACTCTGCCTTTTTCTCTACTGTTTTGTTACTGCATTTTGATACAATGTAATGACAAATGGTAGATAATTTTCAAGCTAAATAAACCCAAACATAAAAGCTCTTTAGAAATGGAAGTAGCTTTGTTAAAATAGTTGTCCTGTGTAAAAAAGAAATTACTGTGATTTACAATACTTAAGGCATAGAAAATTGAAGGGTTTTTGCTTCCACTGGAAGAACAGTATTTTAGAACTAAAGAATTGTTAGAATCACACATTGATAATAGTAATATAACAATAGTAATATAACAATAAATACTTCACAATCATACAATATTAATAATCCAAGCATTTCAGTATTAACTAGTACACCTTAATCTGCCTCCAACATTTAATAAGAAATGTCTTCTGTAGTTTTGTGTGTCATATTGAGTGTTATATCCACCCTAAGATGTTTTCCTTTGTACAGTTTCACAATTGTCAGCAGTAGAGCTGCAGGAGGACCGTGAGCAGGCAAGCGTGCACAAACACTCTTCGCTGTAATCTTAGGCCATTAGAATATAGTCTGGTAATTTCCTCCTTTTCTGATTTCCGTTCTGAAAAAAAAAAATAATAAAAAAATCCAGAAAATATTTTATCCATTAACTTTATATGTAAATTTTAAAACTAAGAATTTTCAGCGTACATTGAAAGTCTTCCGACATCTCACAGGTACTTAAGTTAAAGGTATCAATGGTTAAATCCAATCAAAGAGGCTATTCTCAGGGGAAGAGATGTAAATAGATGTCCCATCAGCGATCGTTTGAGGAGCAACTGATAGTACTTATCAGCTCTTGCAGACATTGATCTCTGAATAATGAAAAGTAAATACCAAGTAAGATCTTCACAAGAGGTATGCTCTCAAGTCTGCCTGTAGCCGTTTAACTCTTCCTTTAACTAGAAGTAGCTTCATGTACTAGCACAAAGCAGAAAGCCATATCCTTATGCATGTTAAATTTTCCACTGCCACCTTTATTGTCTTTGTGAAGCTGAGCTCATGATTCTATGATTCTAGGAAACAGTAGACTGCTTTTACTGAGAGGCCTGTCAGGTCTTTTGTTCCTGTAATTGGATACAATAGGTCTGATTCGAAGGTAAACCCTCAAGAAAGCATTTGACTCTTCTGAAGAGCTTAACAAGCAAATTGAGTGCCACAAACAATTATCCAATATAGAAGAATGCAAACCAAAAGTTATTTTGGTGGTGGTTTTTGTTGTTTTGGTTTCAGACCTGTTTGCTAGTTGTCACCTTTCTTTTGCATTTCACTTCTTTAAAGGTTTATCCCACAGTAGGGCATATCCTGGAGGCCTAAGTGGCTTAAGTTTTTAAATTTGGATTTACTTCTGAGTTGATAGTATAACTCGGGACTCACAGCTTCAATGCACTGCTACTCAGATAGGAAACTGGTCAGGAAAAAAGAAGCTATTGGAGTTACTCGGCGTTCAAACGGATCTTAAAGCTATGTAGGTCTGTTAGGTTTTTTTAGCTTGCTAAATAATGATATTCACAGAGCTGAGGTAAGAGCTTATAACAGCATAGGGTGGGATTGAGACATGATAGTGCTAACTTTTCACCTGAAGATAAAATAATATGTAACTTTTATTACTAATCTAAGAGTATTGAAAACGGTCTGGATCACAGTAGCCAGGTCTCCATGGATAATAAATACCTGGAAAACCATCTTTCAAGTTTTTATGGTAGCTCATGCACCGCTTTCAAAACCACTCAAACTTTATACTGGGATTTCACAGGTTTGTGTATAGATCTGATTTAAGATTAATAGTGTTTTTGAGGTGACTGGGTGCTACTCCTCTGCATTCATTACAACGATGGCTACACTTTTTGTGGAGTGTGCTCAGACTTGGAAATTTATAGCAGGAGTACAAAGATTAAGATACAGATCTTAGTACATAAAAGGCAGGAAACCAGTCTGAAGCTTATTTTAAGTAGCTTATACAAAACCACACAAGCTTTCAGAAATTGTTTCTGTAGTGTAACAGAGGTTTCTACTTCTACCACACCAGCTTACACACTCCTTTTCCTCCTTCATCCAACTAACGTTTTTGAATGCATAGATATAGTTTATTTGTACAAATGGTCCTGGTTAAACGGGATGTCATGTGTAGGCTTCACAGAACACAGGAAAATTTAATCCCTCACGTTTTCAATTAAAATGGGAGTTTCCTACTAAACAGAATCATAAAGATCTCAAAGTATTATATATAATATACTATACAGGCAACAGCAGTATTACCTACTGTCCCAGTAATGTATTCTCTGAAGCAAAGCAGGTCACTACAGATGTCTAAGTAGAGCACTTAACAGCATTCTCTGAGTAGCCCACCTTTCAGGAAAGCAATTCCATTGTCCACAAGATTAAAAGGGTTAATTTAACACCATTGCTTACCACAGTTATTGTGCATAATTTCGGAGAGACAGTTCAGAGTACCATAGCCACACCGACACAGCCAACAGCCCTTCAGCACCCAGGCGCCGTGGGCAATGCTGCCACAGTTGCTGCCAAGGGCAAGGGAGACATTTAGTAAGTCACTGACCCCACCACAGAAAATAAGCATTCAGAGCAGCTTGCTCACTCTCTGTTTTTGTTCTGGTTTTTACCTTTGTCTCTGGTCATGCTCACAGTATCTGCCAGTGAAATGCTTCAGGCAGGCACAGAAGGCCCCTAGGATACAGGTGCCTCCGTTTTGGCAGCAGTGTCTGTTCAATTTTTTACCTGCAAGACAATATTACAGGTTACCAAGCAGCCCGAGGGCTCCGAACCTCCCGTTTTCCTCACTTGTTCTCTCAGGTCTCTCCAGTTGCCAAAGGATCTTAAAGGTATCTAGTTTTATTGTCTTTCGAGACAATAAAATTATCTGCCTATTAGGAGTGTTTGTTCAGTTAACCCCAGTTTGTTTTGTTAAGGATTAGAGGCAAACTACTAGGGATTAAGGAACGGTCAAGAAGCAACGCCTGGCAAGCCCCGTACCACCAGCATCATATCTTTAATTGAAGCATTTCACTTTGACGGAGACAGGTTCCAGCCACACTAAGAAACAGAGGGAAGTGGTGCTTCTTTTTGAAGAAAGGAGGCTTTGTTATTGGGAGAAGTTGCTTAGCTCTGAGAGGGCAGCGCAATTCTCCCTCAAGCCCTTCTCAGCGTCCCGGGACTGAGTACTTATGTAAAATTTTATATATGTGAGGGGAAACATGTTCGTTTTGTTTGTTTGTTGTTTTGTTTGTTTGTTGTGTTAGTTGTTTTTTTTCCTTTAGAGAACTCTTTAGTAATCTTGCTGTTAGACAGCTCAAGTCATTTTTAAAAGTTGTTGTTTTTTTTTAAATTAAAAACGGCGAATTAAAAAAACCCAAAACAACAACAAAAAAAACAACAAAAACCAACAACAAAATCTTACAAACAATTTTGCAAGTCTAAAGGACTTCTTAACTCCTAGTAATCTTCCCTATTTTCCGCTACCACCTTTTGCTGGAAAGACATCACCGGTTCTACCTTAAATTTTTATCACCATTTCCTAAGTGTCCACAGGAATAATTTAAACGAGCAGATCACAGAAAAACAGCCGGCTGGAATCTTCCAGGAGAGCAGCCCAAGGATCATTTGGAGACAATATTTTACAAAGCAATTTTATGCCATTGTTTAAATAAATAATGTTACCTACTCTCTGTAATTCCCGTGAAAGGCACCAGTGCCCTGGAATTCTGCTGCTTTCTGCTTTCGTAACTCTGATTCGTGTCACTGAGAGCATCTATAACAGTCCCTTGGTTCTTGGGCTGCGGCTTTTGTGCTGTGGCATTGAGAATTTTCACGCCTTTTTCACTTTCTTCTTTTTCATGGCCTTGACAAGAAGGGATATGTTATGTATAAGACACATATGAAAGAGAACGGTAGCTTGTAATGAAGCAATTCATATTGTAAATGTACAAGAGGAATACGGGAAGGGGCGACGGCAGAAAACATGACATTTTCCTTACCTTTTCCTGAATGAACAGCCTGCCACACCAGAGTCACAGTGAAAAGAGTTCTACAAAAAATAGAGCTAAAATAATTTCGTGCTCGTAATACCTAAACAACAAAATTAAGATAGAGCAGAATAATTTTTCAAAGCTTTACCAATCATTGACAGTAGAAGCTATAAATATTTTATGGCAGAAGTAAATCGAATTAACACATCGAAAATATAAAATTTCGAAGTAGGAAGTGGAAGAAGATGGGTCAGGTAGAATAGGAACATTAAGATTAAAGTTGCTTCCAGAAAGCTACAGATTCCCTACATTTGCTAGTTGACAACCCGCAAAAAATGTCTCTGTACATTTCTTTACCATAATTAAGTTGTTGCCAGCAGTTACAAAAGCAGCAAAGGCAACAGCACAACCTTTACTTCACCCAGATTCAGGGTGAAGGGAACGTATGTTCCCTTCAGCTTCCTGGTCTGTTTATCAGGCAAAAAGAAAAAAAAAAAGCATTGCTAAAAGTGACAGCATCCTTGGCTAGAGAAGGCCCGTAGCAGCTCAGGTAACCTTACCTAAAATAATTTCCCCAGTACATTTTCCTGCAGCCTGAAATACCCATGAAGTACTCCAGGAGAGTTTGCGCAGAAGAGGTCCGAAGCCCCTCACTGAAGCCTGTTGCATGCAGCAATCCTCATACCACACGCAACAACAAGAGAAGGAGAAACGAGAATAGATGAAACTTTTGTCTTTCTGTCCAGCTTATAACAACTTTGAAAGGGCATAGCTCTCAGTTGTACCGCTTGCTGAGCCCACGCGGTGGCCCTGGCAGGCAGAGACCATCTCCCAGAGCTACGAGTCCCTGGTCTGCTCTCAATTTACATGGACTGCTGAAGGGTGGAGCAAAGTGGGGCACCTACTGCTGGGGGCGGGTGGGCAGGAGGGGCGGTACCTAGCGGCCCATGACGGCAAAACATGCCAAACCAAGAAGACCTCGACTCCAGTTTACTTCTTAATATAAGAACTTCTGTATCACCACATCCTACACGGGGAAGAAAAAACTGTTCTGCAGAAACACAATAGATAGAAACACAATAGAAACAAAACTAACTGCAGCAGGTATATCACAAAGGTTAAAACCCTCCATTCTGTCTACATGCCTTGTCTCTGCACAGGTGGCAGTTCTTAATAGAGGTCTGTTGTCTCACAAGAGCTTTTAATAAGCTCTTGAGATGCATTTTGAAACTTTTTTACTGTTAGTAAAATTAGACCCATTAGTGAATATTCCTTGTCTGAGTCCATGCAATATCACTTACCATGTACATAACTTCACTATGACTCAACAGTATCAGCAAAAAGACTTGCAATTTAACAGTGGTAAAAAAGTGGGTCCAGGCAGTCTTTTCTCCACTGGTTCTACTGAACCCAGGAGTACACATGGCCTTTACTTAAGCTGTAACAGGGAACTGCAGCATTGCAGCTTTGTAGTGTTGTGGTTGTTTGTTTGTTGGTTTTTTTTGTGAGGAGGAGGGGTGAGAGGAGCATGTGGAAGAGGGATGTTTTTGGTATTCCAGTACAAGTCAAGATAGTACTAATTGCACCTTGGCTAGATATATGTCACATCAGACATATGGATCAGATAGTCACAGAATAAATGACTGTACTAGGTAATGACATTGTCATTTCATTCTGTTTGTAACTCCCTTTGGCTAAAACTGCCTTTGCCCCATCTAAAGTTATGACCTGGAATTTGTGAACATCTGTCATCCAATTTGGTGCAAAGGCTGCCTTAATATTCAAAGACAGCTGTAAGAATTAAGTCAATCCACTTGACACTGAAGCAGATGAAGGGTGTTCTGAGGGCCTGCTCTTTCGTGTCTCCTGTGGGGACACTGGTTTCCAACAAGAGGGTAGAAGTTTGTAGCTGGAGATGTGGAACAGCTGTTTCCGTAGGGAATACTTGCAGGGAATGCTCTGCTGGGCTAACTCAGTCTTAGTGGATAAGGCATTCCCAGCGCTGGTACAACTGTTGACTCTAACTGATCCAAGCTCAATCATTTTCTTGTAGATACAGGCTAACTACTTTAGCTTTATGGTATCTTTTATGTTTGTTACTAATTCATACTGATTTAGATGAAGCTATTCTTGTTCCAGGCTTGTACCAAAGCACCATGTCTTTCAGAATTGAGTGTGTGTCATATGTTTATGTGAAAATCAACTAAATCAGTGCTAGAAGAACTCACATGCCAACAGCTGTAGGTAAGATGTTTAATAGAAAGAATGTTATGATAAAAATCACAACATGTTATCTCAGGAAGGGATTTTGTTTTTCCTGCGTTAAATAGCAGAAATTTTGAAGAGAGAGATTACATCACGCTGTCTGCATCTACCTGCTGTGATTCACAAGAACTCCTAAAATAAACATGTGTCAAGGTTCATTTACTTGCTTAAAATCTGTCAAATGTGTTAATGTACTCTCGAGAAAACAGAAGACGTTCTGGATTGGGACCATAAAATGTTTCATACAAAATGAATGCATTGTCATTTTTGCATGGATTAAAAAATATGTATGTTTTATCAATATATGAAAATATTTACTTGTAGAAAATACAATCCAAACAACTCTTGCTTTCATTTGAGTTCTCTAACTGTATAAAGGGGTTAGTATTTAGAGTTTAAAAATAATGGCTGTAATTCCATTTGTTCAGTATTTTTTGTTACTATATTAGGAACAAAGCGTTCATTTTCAATTTCGACTAACTTATAGCATCACGTTAAGTTGCAACATTCAGATGCTGAAATGCATAATTTAGTATCTAGTTTGTTAGTTTTCCCCTTCCCATATATGGAAGACAGAAAAAAAAACAGAGGTGAGTAAACAGAGGAACATCACACTTGTTGTTTTTTTTACCAAATGCAGTGTAAATATAGGTCTTCTGGAGAGCTTTTCTGGTTTTCTGGTTCCCAGACCAATTCTGCAGGTAACTTTCAAAATGGGGTTGCAGGTAAAGAAGTATTGCTCAATTTTCACACCCTGTACCATTTGTTTAAGATCATAAGTCATCCTTGTAACTGCAAGAGATAAGAACCTGGGGAACTGTAAAGCAGCTGGTAAACATTTCTTGCTGTGCTACTTTGTTTCTTCCTTCCTTCTCCTTACAGACTCACCGACAAGGAACACATAGGAGTAGGGATAAAGTAAATTGCTCAGATGCTGCTGTTGCCTGACTGCCCTGTAGAAGTGAGACTGGTGTAACACTGCAGAAAAGCACTGTTGTTTGCTGTTGACAGAATCTGCCAGAAAGTGATTGCTTCTGCCCAGGGATTTGCAAGGAGCTGCACTAAGGGTAGATGGACCTCCTTTATCACCTTCAAGTAAGATAAGATTGGAGCCACCCAAAGAGCTGGTTCTGATCATTTCAATCAAGACGTGTGTAGACAGGAGATTGCTAACCATTAGCAAGGGCTTTAAGTACTGTTAGTTCCAACAGCAGGTCAAGTTGCATGTATGGGTAAGGGCGGCAGGAAAACATGGTGTTACTTTATTAAGCCACATAACCCCTCTTGTCCTCATCCAAGAAACTATATATGTCTGTAGCCTTCATCCTCAGGCACTATTGCCCAATGTGCAAGTGGACCACTGCACAGAAAGTGTGTATAATGCATGCTGTTTTTTGGTGCTTCATAGCACAGAATTAGAGAATCACAGAATGTTTGGAGTTGGAAGGGACCTTAAAGATCATTCAATTCCAACTCCCTGGCATTGGCATTGGCATTGGCAGGGACATCTCCCACTAGAACAGGCTGTTCAGAGCACCATCCAACCCTGACCTTGAACACTTCGAGGGATGGAGCCCCCACAACATCTCTGGGCAGCCTGTTTCAGTGTTTCACCACCCTCCCACTGAGGAATTTATGCCTGATCTCTAACCTAAATCTCTCTTCTTTCAGCTTAAAACCATTATCCCATGTCCTCTCACTGCAAGCCCCAGTAAAATGTCCTTCCCCAGCTTTCCCGCAGGCCCCCTTTGCATACTGGAAGGCTACTATGAGGTCCTCCTGAAGCCTTCTCTTTTTCAGGCTGAACAACCGCAGCTGCCTCAGCCTGGACTCATTAAGGAGGTGCTCCAGCCCTCGGCGTTTTCATGGCCCTTCTCTGGATACGTTCCAACAGGTCCACATCTTTCTTGTGCTGAGGGCACCAGAGCTGGATGCTACTGCATTCTAGGTGAGGTCTCACCAGGGCAGAGTAGAGGGGCAGAATCACCTCTCTTCATCTGCTGGCCAAACTCCTTTTGATACAGCCTAGGACAGAGTTGGGCTTCTGGGCTGTGAGTGCACATTGGTGGCTCATGTCCAGCTTTTGATTCACTAGTACTCCCGGGTCCTTTTCCACAGGGCTGCTCTCAAGTGTGACCTCTGCCAGCCTGTGTTCATATCTTGAGTTACCGTGGCCCCGGTGCAGGACTCTGCACTTGGCCATGTTGGACCTCATGAGGTTCACCTGGGCCCACTTCTCTAGCTTGTTCGGGTCCCTCTGGATGCATCACATCCCTCTGGCAGATCGACCTCACCACCCAGCTTGGTGTCATCAGCAAACTTGCTGAGGGTGCTCTCAGTGCCACCGTCAATATCGTTAATGAAGATATTAAACAACACTGGACCCATCACTGACCCTGAGGGACACCAGTGGTCACTGTTTTCCATCTGGACTTAGAGCCATTGACCACGGCCTTTGGATATGACCATCCAGCCAATTCCTTATCCACTGAAGAGTCCACCCATGAAACCCGTATCTTCCCAATTTAGAGAGAAGGATGTTGTGGGGGGCTGTGTCAAAGGCCTTGCAGAAGTCCAGATAGATGACATCCACTGCTTTTTTCTGGTTGACTGATATAGTCACTTCGTTGTGGAAAGGTGGATGTGACTACTCCTAAAGCTGAGCTAGCTCCAAGTCCCTCTGTTGAATGAAGCTGGGGTGAAATCCTGGCAGCACTGAAAGCAACAGCAGAGCTTCATTAAGTTGAAAGGGGCTCAGATTTTACTTTGTGGCACTTACCCTCCCATCCGTCTCTAGCCATCACTTGTGATGCAGAGAATAGCAAAGCTACAGCAAAAACCACAGTTTGCTCTGAATGTTTTTGAAATCTAGTTTAGTCAAAAAACAATGTGTGTTCTTTGCTTTGCATGGAAAGGGTTAGGTGACTCAGTGCGATCACTCTGTGAGCCAAGCAGAAGAAGGGCATACAGTTCAAAAGTCTGGGGCATCTCATTCCAGAAGAGCTTGATCTGCCAAGCAGCAGCCCTATGATTGAGAGTTTCTTAAGCTGCTGATATTGGATGTGTTTTCCATGGATCTTTAGTTTTATTCAGGACAGTCAATCTTGCACAGTTAAACTTTGGTGAAGTGAAAAAAATGTCTTGGTGACTTCTTAGTTTGTGGGTGTTATTTTGGACGTTCAGTCTGTCGTTCTGGGTAACAGTTCATCCTTCTCTCTCACCAGACAATGCAAATTTAAAGATAAAATACATCTTTGCATTGAACACACAGTGTAGTGACACACTTCTAGCTCCATTTCCTAAGGGATAGTTTGGCACAGTTAATGCAGAAGGCAACCAAAATTCCTGAAGGGTAAGAGTGATTTTTAGCTAAACTTGCTGAAATTTGGAAAGCCAAAACCAGAGGTAATATTAATAAGGAAGTTATGGCATTGTGTAGCTTTAATTTCATGTTTGCACTAAAGGGCACCGAATTTGCCATTACTGCATCTTTTCCTGGAATACAGAGAGCTTTGCCCTATATTAAATGAATTATTTTTAATTTTGATAGGATAAGTAAGCATCAATACAGAAAAACACCATGTAAACATGCATTGTCTCGTTGTGAAAAACTGCTGCTAACCACATAATAAGGAACTTTCTGGAATGTTACCTGCATTGTAGAAAGTCTGCCCTTTGTCAGCTGCTCAGCTTGCACTGAACAAACCCATATCTGTCCAATTTAGTGAGAAGAATGTTGTGGGGGACAGTGTCAAAGGCCTTGCAGAAGTCCAGATAGATGACACACTGCTTTTCCCTGGTCAACTGATGTAGTCACTTTGTTGAAGAAAGCCACTAGACTGGTAAGGCAGGATTTTCTCCTGGTAAAACCATACTGGCTGTCCTGAATCACCTTCCTGTCCTCCATGTGCCTTAACATGTCTCCTAGGAGGATCTGTTCCATGATCTTCACAGGCACAGAGGTGAGGTTGATTGGTCAGTAATTCCCATGGTCCTCCTTTCTACCCTTTTTCAATATGGATGTAGCATTTCCTTTCTTCCAGTCACCAGGGACTTACCTGACTGCCATGACTTTTGAAATATCATGGACGGTGGTTTGGCAACTACATCAGCCAATTCCTTTAGAACTCTGGGACGTATCTCATCAGGTCCCGTGGACTTGTGTATCTTCAGTTTCCTCAGATAGTCATGAACCTTATCTTCACTTACAGTGGGGGGGACTTTGTCTCTCTGGTCTGCATCTTGTGAGCCATCAACATGAGAGTTGTGAGGAGAGGGATTGCCAGTGAAGACTTTGGCAAAAAAGTTGTTGAGAACCTCAGTCTTCTCCTCATCTGCTGTTACCATTTCACCACTGTGGCTCATCAGGGGGGTAAGCTTTCTTTAACCTTCCTTTTCTGGTTTATGTATGTGTAGAAGCCCAACTCTGTTCCTGCAGAGATATTCAGTATTTGTGAGAGCTTCAGCATCAGTAGATGCCTAAGTACTGGAGGCAGAAATGGAAAAAAAGAAAAAAGGGTGAGAAAAAGGTGGGTGACCCTGGCTTCTTGGGAGCTGTGCTGAAAGGCATGCTTAGGAGTATGTAGACTTCAGTAATGGCCAGTGCAGCTGAAGCGTCTGCTGACTAGAAAGTTTTAGGTTCCCAAGTTCCAGCTTAAGGTTGAGACAAGATCAATAGCAGACTGGGCAATGTTAAATTGGTCATGAAGAATATTCTGGAAAACAATGGAAAGCAGTTACCCTCACTGAACATTTACTGAAATCCTGGTACCAGAGACTTCCATGAAATAAAGCTGTCAGCCTGTGTGACTCACAGTTCTCTGAGGAAAAGGCAGACTCCAGGCAGTCTAGGCTGGAGCTTTCAGAGTAATGTTAAGGGTCCTGGACAGAAGGATCTAACACTAGCCAGCCTGAGATTTTTTATTTTTATTTGATTGTTTGAGTTGTTTATATTCTGCTAGAGATGATACTAGGATTTCTACAGCTAACCAAGTGTTATTGCTTTCTAAAGGATACGTGAAACTTAAACACAAGCAAATCCAATTATTTTTATGGTGTCACAGAGCTTTCTTGGCAGGGACTGGTAAGATCAGTGCTTATTACTGTCAGCAGTTTCCTGTAGAATTGTGTAGGGGTTGTTGTCATTGTCTCTTCACCTCCATGTATGTATGAAGAGGAGACTGTACACAGGCAGAAGAGCTTACACTGGTTCAAATAAGCAGTATATATGCCCTGAGCAGCTTTTTTTCAGGTTAATAATAGTTTACATTAGTTTATTTAGAATCTGACACTAATTGACTTGCAGAAGTAGGAAGCAGGAAAGTAAAATAATCTGTACTGTGACTGGCAATAATTTAACAAATGCCACAAATCCATGATCGACGTAAGCAGGATAAATGGCTTCTACTGCTAAAAGGATGAATTCCCCTCTGTCTTACACTGTGGGATATGTGTTTGTACTGCCTCCCTTACACTCACATTACTGCTTGTGCAGCCATGAGTGAGCTGGAAAAGGGACTTCATCTGAATAAATAACTCAGCTGGCAACAAATAAATAAACAAACAAACAAACAAATAAATAAATAAAAGTTGCTAGTTTTCAGCTGGATCAGTTCCCTGATGTGTTTTGCCACATAAGCACTAGCGCTGGCAGAAGCAGGAGACATGGATAAGCAACCATGTCTCTGTGACAGGCAGCCCCTCTCTGTAGCAAAGGGGATTTATATCAGATTAAATTGACTGTGGAATTCGTAAATATATTAAATTCATAAATTTTAACTGGTGTTCCCTTCCCTAGGAAGGAAATGACAGCCTACATATTCACGTCATAATGACACCACTGTCTGTACTTTCATTCCATTAGGATTGCAGAAGAGTAGAGCAGCCATCCCTTGCTCTCTGACAGAACATGGATGGAGGTTAGTACAAACAAGATGGGAGTGATACTACCAAATGAAAGGGAACAGCTACCGCAGTCCCCTGGAGAGGCAACCTTGCACAGATGTTGTACAAAGATGTAATGCTCTGTCTCAGATTGGTGTAAATTTATGGAATAAAAGCAGCTTTATAACAGAGCATCTTAGATTTTGCTTTTATTGTGAGTCCGTTAGTCATTAAACATTATGTGAAAATCAATATGATAATCAAAGGGTTTTGTAATGAAAATAAATGTACTTTATGCCCTTTGTATACAGAAAAAACCCCAATAATCTGCCATTACATGGGAGAAGTGACAAGACAATCCCGATTATCTTCCTCTGAGGGAAAGGTTCTTTGGCAAATTAACCAACATGAACACCAAGTGACTACAAGACCATGACATTTTTTCTTCAAATAAAATAGAGTTCCGTATTTTATTAAAGAAAGTACTGAGGAAAACAAAGTTTTGCACAACTATTTATTTTGAAGTTTGAAAACATGATGTTTATAGCGACCTCAGGCTCCGCAGAGCCAGAAAACATTTTTGTAGATCTGGCAAAGCTGAGCTCTACCACATTTTTAGCTACGCACTTCTCCAAGTGCTATGAGGTGCGTGTCTCTGTCTTGTCCACCATTCAGGACGCTGTGTGAACATTTTAGGTTTAAGAATGGGCTCATTTGGCTGCATAAAGCTTACCAAGTCTTGTGCTGCCTTACTCAAGGGCCATTTAGGGACACTATTAGTGCAGTCATGCACTCAGGCTATATCTCTTTTGCGAAATTACCATAGCCAACTATTTGAAAATCCACTTTTTCATATACAAAGCACAATTGCTTGAGTTTAATTGCATATTTTGACTTGGCTCAGCAGTCCTTTTTAGTGCTGTTAGCTGAAACCAGCGTGAAATTTTCACTCAGCCAGTTGATCCACCCTACCATTAAAGACAGAAACAAAAGTTTGAAAGGTTCCCAGGTGTTTCTCCCATTGTTTTCATCCCAAAGTATTACAGTGTGACTTAGCTTACTGTTAACAGTAGTGTAGTAGGGTATGATCCCAGAAAGCCTCCTGGGTTTATGTGGCATGATATTAACTTGGAATTTCATACCATCCTTGAAGGGGTACCAGAGGAAATAGTGATTCCACAGCCAAATTCAGGAATGGGGATGCATACCCTAAGTGGCTGTGAATGGAAAGCTCTGCATAGATCTTGCCTTTGACATTGAAGCTAGCTGAGAACGCTGGCATTTCTTTAATACAAAACTATACTTAAAGCTGAGCTAAATGTCAGAAGGCTAATTTTCAAGTCAAGCATATGCTGAGGTTTGCACTGGCTCTAGCGGCATTGGATTTCTTGTGCAGCTGAATTAGTTGAATTAATTTTTTAACTGGAAATAAACCCATTTACCTTTTTTTCTGGGCTAGTTTTTGCTTATGAATGGAAGAACCTCAGCAACAGGTCCAATGAGACCTGTGGTGTTTTTTTTTTTGTTTGGTTTGGGTTTGGTTTTTTTTATTTTGTTTTGTGTTTTTTTTTGTATTTTTTTGTTCCCCTCATTGAATTCACTGTTTCAAATACAAAGTAGAAAGCAGTTTGCGTGTGTATAGACATAGACGTAGATGTAGACGTAGACATAGACATAGACATAGACACAGACACAGACACAGACATAGACATAGACATAGACATAGACATAGACATAGACATAGACATAGACATAGACATAGACATAGACATATATATATATATATGTGAAGTCACTGCAAAACTGGGTAATGGTACTGGTGTTGAGATATGTGTAAGGAACACTTCCTTGAGTGTTATCCTTATAGACACTAGGGATAGAAGGCAAAAATGAAAGATCCAGTGGCTGTTTTAATTTGTAATTAATATATATAATTGTAATAATAGCAGTTTAATGTTAGTATCAATTAAAATAAAAACAAAACACTATATCCTATTTATACTGCTGCCAGCAGTCCAGGCCTTCATTTTATCTCCAGTTTATTGCTTCCCTTGAGGGATCCTATCCTCTTGCCAGCCCTAGGTTCCAAATTGGACTTGGCCTGACAATCCAAGATGTGCCACTGTTTGCAGGTGACTTGAGCTCCAGATTGCTTTTCTGTGAGCAGTGTGTTAAAGTTGAACTTCCATTACAATGACTAAATTTCTGCTCCTCACCAAGTAGGGAGCTGCATGAATTGAACCAGAGCTGCATAGAGTGGTGTCTTTAAAACACATCTCTATACCAGAGCCAGCACATACATAATGATGCTTGGGAAAGCTGAACTTGTCAATATAGGCCAAACTTTAATATCTTCACCCAGGCACTGACAATGGATTGTCATATCAAGAAGGAGTTTTGAAAGTTTCTAGCCTGTGGGTATTAGGGACAGTCTGTGAATCACTGCTGAGAATACAAAAATCCCAGGATAAAGAATAAACTAGAAGTCTTATGACTGAAGCCAGGAATATCAGGGTTATTTTAAGCAGCTAGATTGCACATGGGTCTACAGAAGGGAAGGAGCTACCTCTCTTTCAGCAATGGTTGATTCCAGTGTGATAGAGGGCTCTGTGCTGACAGTGGGATTAACATGGGCGAAAGCAAAAGCAACAGTGGCATCTGTATGGATAGAGTCATGTTCTTAGGGCCAGGGCAAGTCTCAACATATGCTTGACTTGGGGATTAGCTTTCTGATGTCGTCTTTTTTTCATTTGGAAATAGTGATTACAGATTTAAGGAAAAGTGACTGGTGTTAAGTCCACAGTCTGTTACTATTCTGTGCAGTAGTAAAACATGCTTTTTTTAAGCATGGCTGTACTTCGAGGAGAAGAAACAGTAATGACGTATTTAATTTTGACAAATTGTGCTTGATGGCATTTGTTTGTTAAGACTGGAGAGATGCATTGTGAAAATGCAATTTTCTGGTTACTCTGCAGGTTAGAAATGATGTAACACTGGCATGGTAGTACAGTCAGTCACCAAAAAGAGTGGTTAGGGGTATGAATGATGTTTGTGTAATTCCTCAAAGACAAGAGGGTAGAAATAGTCTGAGTAACATAACATGGACATATTGTGAGCAGTTATAACAATAATATTACTGCTACGACAATGTTGTGACACCAAAAGTTCTGAGATTCCTCCTCAGGTAAATTGATAGAAGATTTTTGTGGTACACAATATTTCACTTGAGAATAAGGATGATGTGGGCCACAAGACAGGATGCCAGCTGCAGTTTCAAATTATGATATACATATGTATATTTGTGCAAATGCTTTTTTTTTGTGTGTGTGTGTGGTTCTTTTTTGTTTGTCTGTTTGGTTTTTTTTAATTTATTTTTGGTTTTTTTTGTTTTCCTCAGGGAAGTTGATTTTATGAGCTTCTTGCCTTAGTTCTCCTCCCACAGACTTCTGTCTCCTCAGTTGTCCTGATCAAATCATTCAGATCATCATTCACAGCAGAGAAAAGATTCAAGTTTCCAATTATTTAATTTAAATTTGTGCCTTTTACACGTCAAACATACAGGACAGCCTTGCAAAAAGTTGAATTTATGTAACTATATATAAATGAAACCTTTGTCCTTGTGCTCAGCTTCTGTGAGTATGGTACACCAGAAAAACTGAGAAAACTAAACTTCTGTAAATATGGTGAGTTTTCAGCAGTGTTTGCTTATAACTACTTTTAGGGGTAAAAAAAAAGGTTGAATCATTTTAATATATGACCACTGTGTTCTGAGTCTCTAAGGATGAAATGAGAACACAGTTTGCGTGCATTTTCTTAATGCATTTTTGTTTTGCTAAAAATGAAAAATAGTTGGTCAATTCTAGTGAGCAGTAAACTTCATCCTAGGCAATGACAGCAGAGCAAATACCTGTGAATTTGGAATGACTTCACAACTTGAGATGAGTTTGTGTTTACCATTTATGGCGAAATTTGTCCTAGCTTAATTAATTTCAAATGGTGCTTAATGGATGCTCTGAGAACACTTACAAGCTTCCTCTTTAAGTGAAAATCTCCCATTTTCTTTGCTAGATCTTCTTGCTTTTACAGAGACACAGATTTCCAAGGGTCTATGACAGTTTATCAGTTGGAAAACTGCCTTTCATTCCCACACATAAAAATTGACAAGAAAAAAAAAAGTTTTCTTCTTTTAGAAAATTGTGTTGATATTTTTCTAGTTGTGTTAAATTTCTTCCACAGTCCTTTCCATGGCTACATGTTTGTTTATAATGGATTAAATCTGTTCAGCTGAACAGATTGTGTTCACAAGAACAAAACCAGAAACATTTGTAGGAGACAAACACAACCCTGATTTAGGTGAAGGAACAATGTCATCAAGATAAACTCTCTAAGGTATGGAAGTGTTACACTAGCTGGGGATAGTGCGTGTGCAGTTGGAGCTACTGCCATGGAAGAACCTGTGTCCACCAATTCCACAGTGATAAATCTGTACTTGGTTGCACGTGTCTTATGTACCTTTACCAGAATTATGGCTGCCATCTATAAACTACTGCAAAATATCTGGCAAGCTAATTTTCAAATTAGATGCAGAGCTACGTGAATAAATATTTAGCTAGCACTACTTTCTGGGGCTTATCTTAGCACCCAGAGAGTGATCTGATTCATTGCCTGTCTATGCATGTTGACCTTGGGTGATTACATCATGATAATTTTTGTGTCTTGTCTTCACTGTGATTGTCTCCAGCTAGCTTTCATTTTCCCTAAAAATGCCACAGGTAAGTACATAAATATCTGTTGAGATTAAGCCACACAGCTATGTTAACTGTCTAGACACTGGCTGGAGCTCTGCAGAGCTGTGTTCACCCAAAAAGATGGGCTGCACCCCTTATTTAGCCCTGTGCAGGAACTGGAAGCTAATATTTTTCATCCAACACACACTAAGTATGAAAATGATTTTGCTTTCCTCTGCTTGTGCAAAGGAGGAAAAGAATGACGTTTGGGTTAATTTTGCTCTTTTATCTCTTCTGGCACTGACTGAGCTGTCATATTAGTAGAAATTTGTCCACAGTGGTGAAAGATTCATCAGGATATCCCGATACTAACTTCTCACCAATTGATACAGTTTGCATTTTGCGTTTCTGCTAGGCATCACCACTGTGCAATTTGGTGGCTGTCAGCCAGGGCCTCCTAATTATTTAGGACTCTGTTGGGGTACAGGCAACCAAACGTTGACAAGTAAGAAAGTCTCTGCTCCATAAAGCTTACAGATCATTAGGTACTTAGAGTAATTCCTTGCTTCATGGTTTTAAGTTAACAAAAGAGAAAAGAGGACATGAATAGCTATTTTTCAAAGCATTGATTGTCCTGGTTTAAATACGAAAGGTGAATCCCAAAAAACAGAGAATAGAATTGCTGTCTATTAACCCCCCTGCATCCTCCTGAGGGAAGATAGAAAGAAAATAAGGAAGAGAGACTTAAACTTTGGAAACTGAAACTAGGAACAAATTTACTGTTGTGGGAAATGGTTCTGCTTCCCCATGTAAGTTTAAACAAAATGCCTTTTAAGTCAGCAAAGGCCTTCTGCTTATTATTCCCAGCTAATGGACTAAAATAGGCCTGCTGCTCAAGGACAAATGAAAGCAAAACAACTGTACCATAAGATAAAAGAGCAAAATGTGGGGAAGAACAGATAAATATCAATATACGAAAACTATCTCGGTGATGGCAGGGATATGGGAAAGGCAGAGCTGCTCCAGGGGAGAGGTGCATGGCTCCCCCCAGCACCCAATGCAGTTGGATTCTGGAGTGAGCACATGGAAAGCCGAAGGAACCAGCAGCAGCCCCAGCAGAGAGAAAGGAGCAGGAAGGCAGAAGGGCCTAGCTTCCGGCTCTCCTGGCTTTTATAGATTGTGATGGGAAGTGGTGGGAATATGGACCCTTCCAGTCTGTCAGGTGCCTAAGGACCCTCTCTGTATATAGGTGCCCAACACCATGCCAGGGTCTCCCAAACCGTAACACTGATCTACCAGCTACTTCTAGTACTTGATAAACCTGATTTTGTCTGGTTGTTTTTCTTTCTCTAGAATTGAATCTCTCTTTTCTATCTCTCAAACTTGCCTTAGTGCCAACACTTTGATGTAGCATGTGCACTCTCACCTCAGGTAACCTCTCCTGGATGTTCCTTGTTTCCAACTTTCATAAGCTTGTGCATGAGAAGACAGATGTTGGCGCATGCCTCCACTTGGTGTTATGTAGGCTGTACAGAGGAGCATGGCCAAATAGGGACCAGTGGCAGTTCTCAGTGTACAGTTACTCTGTGATGCAGATTTTAAATTTATCTGTTTTAGGTAGGGAGTGCTCAGATGACACACAATGGTAGCATGGGTGGCATTAATGCTGCAGGCTTGTTTTTATCAAAGGTTTACAGAGTGTTTCAGTGCAGTCCTGAGAAGCTGGTGTGATGCTGTTGTAGGACAACTGGAATTGAATGTGAGATTTACATTGCCTGCAAAGGAGATGTCAGCTTGAGCATGAAACAACTCCATCCTAGGTGTCAGTGAAACTGTGTGCTATAACTTCCTGGTGTTTACTTTAGCTTACCTTTTTGTCTTGTAGAGATTTGTCTGTGAATTTGTAACAAAGAAAAGAAGGTAGATGTATAAAAGATTTTGCAGCAGTTCTTTCATTTTTCAGTCTGGTCACTTTCTCCCGTCTAGTTTACATCATAGCATCCCAGACATGTAAGTCACACATCTGAGAGGAAGGTATATACTACTGTGCAAACAGGAGAAAGGAAGAAGAAGAAATAGAAATATAATTAATTATTATTGCTCCTGAAAGGGTAATTGAACCTCTAGTAAGGAGTAAGGGACAGAAAAATCACAACCGCATTGAAAAATTAAAATAAAATGTCAGTTATATTGTTTTAAAAGCGGAGTTCTACTGTTAGTATAGTTTACCGTTTGTTAACGTTTTACTCTGTGAGAAAATGTTCATTCCAAAGTGTCTATTTAGCAAAAAGAAGAGTCATCTTTGGATGCAAAAAAAAAAAAAGAAAAAAAAAAAGAAAAAAGCTCTGTCTTTATGCCATATTGAATTGCTGGGCTTGCATAGATATAGCCTCAGGCAACCATTCTGCAAGTCTGACAGTCAGGATGCAGTCCTTTAACTGTGGCCCACTGGAAATGCAAATTGGAAAAGGCCTTATGTCCAAATGACATACTGTGGACATGTATTGTTTTGACAGAGTATTGTTCAGAAATAGGAACTCACCTTCAAAAAAGAGAAATAACTTGATACTTGTAGGTCTTGGTTGGAATTTGTGAAACCTAGTTTTGGATTCCTGTTTTTTCTAGTTTAACATGAGGAGCAGAATTGGGTTTTCACAAAAACCTAATTTTGTATCCTAGCCAAAATTCTATTGGCTATTTTTAAGCCTATTTCTGTTAATCTGTTTCTGCCTTTGTATTTAGTGTCTTTCAGATTTTCTATTTGTTTTTAAAGGAAAAAAAAAAATAAAAGAAAGAAAAGCCTTGATTCAGTCCTTACACAAAGTCAGAATATGTATTACATCTCAAGATTTGCAGGACAAAGAATCAATTATCTGCCCAGCTCTGTCTGGAACACAATTACGGCAATTTTAATATCCTTAGCCTTAAGTGTTATTGATCCACTTATTGAGCTGCGTCTGCTTGTTATTGTATAAGCATGGCAAAGAGGCTGGTAGAAAGTAACACTTATCAGGTAGCATAAATATATTATTTTCTTTTCTAAACAGAGAAGAAGAAAAGTTTTTTATATTTCTTCAGCAAAAATCTAAACACTTCCTACTCTCTTCACAGGCAGCAACATAACCTTTGCCTTTCATTTGGTTGTAAACATTTTCTAACTCTACTCTCAGATGCATACTGATTGGCTAAAAAAGCCTGCTGTGGCCTAAAAAGTGAGAACCAGGGGGAGCATAGAGCCAAAAAAACCATTTTATGTCCATTTTGTAATCCGAATGTGGGAAAAACTAACAACAGACGTGGCACTGACTGCAATTATTTCCATAATGTATTTTTGTTTGTTTTTCAAATATCACATTCAAATTAACTCCTTTGCTGAATGTCTACAGAAAGTGGGTGTGGAAAGAAAGTAGGATGCAGTCTCTTAAACTGTGGGCTTACATCTGACGTGAGTTCTTGGCCATGACTAGCCTATTTCTCAGCTTCATTTCTGATATCAGAGCGTATATGGCATTCAGGACATACATAGCACACTACTCAGATTCAGTCTTTTTTAACATGTTTTGTGCATTATTAAATGGGCTAGTGGTAGATTGTCTTTATCAAGCACCTTGGCAGACTGTTTCTCCTGCATAGTGAAAATGAAGAAAAATTATAACTTAGCTCTATTTTTATCTACATAGCTTATAGTTGTAAAAAAAGTAGTGATCATGATTTTTCTGTGCCTGTGTATGCAGTACTGACAGACACTGGTTTGACAAAGACATAGAGCTCTTCTAATGGATTAGCCAAATCCATTTCTTCCCTCCTGTTTGGTGGGTAGAAGTCCAATAGCACAGAAGCTCCCTATACCACATGAAAGTATAGGGTAACGGATTTAAGTGTGTACATATCAAGGATTTCCACACCTCATCGAATCATGTCAGTGCTACTATTCCAGCTGGGGTAGTTTTTAAATATTCAACAAAATGCCCAAAGCCTGTCACACCGCTTGGGTCCCTCACAGACTTGAATGTCTCTTCTAACTGAACACTACTTCAGCAGCTCATCTGTTGGGTATACCAAGGTAGCTCCTGCTAAATCCTGAGCTGCTGCCTTGCTTAGTGGAAAGTTTAAGATTCCCTTGATGTAGAAAGAGAATTGAATAGCTTTCTGTTCAATGCCTGTAGAAATAACAAAATATGTGCTAATAATGCGAAAGGATCACTGGATATGGGATATGCCGGGGCTGCATCAAGGTGAAGAAGCTGTAGCAAGGTTATTAAAAGCCACAGAAAATCAAAATGTTTATTTTCAACTCTTCCTTCTTGCCAGTCTTAAGTCACTGATCTGATCCTTTTTGTGACTATAGGTGTAAGATGAGACACTGTATGACTATGAAGCAAAAGGACAAGTATCTCGCTCTTTTAAATGACAGGAGGTACTGAGGGACTTCTAATACTCTTCTGTGTAATTTGCTCCTGTAAGTGACATACAGAGAGCTTGTATAGTCAGAGTGCTTTCCCAGCTTACCTCTGCTTGTGTCTCATGAGCTGTCAGACTCAACACATTGAATCTGCAGGACTTTAGTATACCTTCTTTCTGAATGTTTTATTGACAAGAGTTACTATACTAGTGTCTTAGACAGTAGGTGGCTGGAGACATATACTCTAGCCCAAGGCAATTTAAACTTATGTGTCCTAGATCTGGTGAGAATGACCTTACTGCCCAACTACAGGCTAAGTTCAAAGCAGAATTGGGTCTAAACTTGTACACTGCTCTTTTGAAGCTATGTGTCCTATGTATAAAAAAGCCCCATGGGCTATTGAGAACAGGAGGCATACATCTGTGCTTCTTGTGCAGTGACAAATGAATGCTTTTTTATCTCAACTATCTCCATGTAAATCAGAAATAAACCTGTAAAGAGAGACTGTAGTCCAGATCTCTGCTTTGAAAATAAGTGCACTTTACACCATAGTAAATAAAAAGTACAACTCTTTAGTTTCTCTCTAGTTTGATGCATTTTTGTCTTGGCACAGCTTCACTAGCAGCAGTAAAGGATGCCCTTGCTGATACCTAAGCTTTAACATGGTGCTTATAACTCTCAGATTGGGAGTGAGAGAGATGAATGGGAGTTGCTCAAGCTGAAAAACAGATTTTCTGCTTCTAAATGAGCAGCTGTTTGTATAACGACAAGTGTCAGTTTAGAATCAGGAAATTATTTTAATGCAGTAAGCTGAAGAGGTATGATGACTTGATTCCTTAAATACTATTGTGTACTTGTTTTAGCTATGCACACAGATGTGGTAGATAGAGATCGAGAACATGCTTGTCTGTGAACAATGACAAGGAAAGTGTAGTTTTCCACATTCGCTGTTTAATGCCTACCATGGATGTATCCATTATTTCATTGTAGATCAATCTTCCTAGAGAGGAGCCTATCTTTGATTAGACAGATTAACACTTGTCAACTAACATGTTTCATTGTTTCATGACTTTGTAGCAGTTATCTGGTCTCAAGTAGTGGGAAAGATGTGGAATGACTGTCCTTTTACCAAAGCACTTGCTGAAGTGTAGCTGAATGCAACTGAATACATGTGCTGAAACAGCAGTTTTCCTCTTTCTTGCGAAAAATCAGCAGAGAGCCTTTGCAGAGATCTTTCTCTTCTGCTTTAGGTCAAAATCAATTGTTTAAGTTCTTTTGTTTGGTTGGTTGTTTTTTAAAAAAATGTTTAATTAGGAAATATACTTTAGAAATGTTCTGCTAGCAGCATAGAATGTATTTGCTGTACTATTTTACACATGTATTCTCAGTTAGATAAAATCCTATTGTAGCTAAATTATATTGTCCTTATCCTGTTTCAGAAAACTGAAGTTCTGAATTTCTCATTTATTAATTGTGGTGGAATTGAGCTTATTGAGGATCTGACTTTGTACTTGTTTTTTGAAGATAAGTATGAACATTTTAATTGAAGTAAACTCTTGGGCTATTTGTGAAATATAAGAAAAACACTTTTTAATTCTGTGGGTGCAGGAGTTCAGAATTCCAAAAGGTCAAAGACTTAAGACTGTAATTTGTGTAAATTTTTTATATTTGAAGACCCAAATTCTGCTTTCTTTTTGTGGGCCTTCAGCCTGAGTGCTGAAATCAATGGTGTCTGTCTGGGTTTATTATCGTGGCGTGATAGCTCAAATTTCTGAAAAGCTAATTGGTTGGATGAAGTACACTAC
>NW_009953311.1:785022-844390 GCF_000747805.2 Chaetura pelagica
GTAGGAAAGGTTGTTAGTTGAAGCAGAATTCAGCATTTGGGTCTTTGCCATTTTCTGTTCATTGCCCGAAGGAGAAGCACTGAGCACATTATGATAGGATACATATGATAGTCACAAAATTAATTCTGAAAAGGCAGTTTAAGATGAAAAAAGTTACTCTTTACCAACAAATGTTTTTAAAAAGTTAAAATACATCACTATGCAGCTGCCACAGTTCTTGAAAGACACTTAAGGAACAGTGCAATTATCAGGCATAGTTAACATCAGTTCACAAAGGGATATTTTGTTTAACTAATTTGATAACCTTCTACAATAAAGTTACTCACCTTGTCAATGAAGGGAAGGTGGTAGATGTAGTTTTTCTAGATTTTAGTAGGGTTTTTGACACTGTCTCTCACAGCATCCTTCTGGACAATTTTCCACTTTTGAGATGAGCCAGTACATGATGCATTGGGTAAAGAACTGGTTTAATGGCAGACCTCAAAGGGTTATAGTCACAGAATCATAGAATCATAGAATCACAGAGTATCTTAGGTTGGAAAGACTTTAAGACTGAGTCCAACCATTAACCCTACTCTACCAAGTCCAGCACTGAGCCATGTTCCCAAGTACCACATCTAGACAATTTTAAAACACATCCAGGGATGGTATCTTGACCACCTCACTGGGCTGCATATTCTAATGTCTGACAGCCCTTTAAGTGAAAAAGTTGTTCCTAATGTCTAGTCTAACCCTCCCCTGGTGCAGCTCAAGGCCATTTCCTCTTGTTCTATCACCAGGTACTTGTGAGAAGAGAACAGCACCTATCTCTTTATAATGTCCTTTCAGGCAGAGGGCGATGAGGTCTCCCCTCAGCCTCCTTTTCTTCAGACTAAATAGCCCCAGTTCCCTCAGCCACTCCTCATAAAATTTGTTCTCAAGGCCCTTCACCAGCTTTGTTGCTCTTTTTTGGACATGCTCCAGCACCTCAATGTCCTTCGTGTATTGAAGTGCCCAAAACTGGCCACAGTTTTTGAGGTGTGACCTCACAAAGGCCAAGTACAGAGGAACAATCACCTACCTGGTCCTGCTTGCCACACTATTTATAATGCAGACCATGATGTCATTGGCCGCCTTGGCCACGTGGGCACACTGCTGGTTCATATTCAGCTGCCTATCAATCAGAAAGACTGGAAAGGGATGTGGTGACCTCTACTCCCTATGATCCAGTGGCAGAACATGTGGGAATGGCTCAAAGCTGCACCTGGGGAGGTTCAGCCTGGACATTAGGAAACATTTGTTTACTGAGGAGATGGTCAAACACTTAGAACAGGCTCCCTCTAAACGTGGTTCATGTCCCATGCCTGTCAGTGCTTTAAAAAGAGACACTTGGACAATGACTTTCGTTATATGCTTTAACTTTTGGTCAGTTCTGAAGTGGTCATGCAGGTGGAGTAGAAGATCGTTTTAAGTCCCTTTCAACTGCAACTATTCTATTCTGTCTTTAATAAATCTTTGTGAAAGCTGCTGGACTGAATGAAACCAGAAAGTGGTTGGAAATTGTTTCAGCTTTGGAAAATTTTGCTGTATTTTCCCTGGCAATCCTTTCTCTTGCAGGACTCTAATGACCATTCCTTAATGGTCTTGTGGCAATTGTGCTCTGGATTGTGGCCACACAGGTCCTGAAGACCTCCAGGCTCAGGGATCCCACAACCTCTCAGCTACCCACTACAGTACTTCATGATCCTCATAGGAACTTTACTTTTGATTCCTTTTCTCCAGCCTGATCCTCTCTAATTTCAGGACATTCTACCATCCCTCACCTTCCCAACAGGCAGTGTTGTGAAGATCCTCCCCCCATCTTCTTGATGCCTTCCTCATAGGCAGTGGGGTGTGCTATGAGGTGCCCCAGTGCCTTCTCTGCTCTGTGCTGAACCACTCCTAGCCCCACAGATTCTCCTTGCCTCCCCTGAGCCCCTCTGATTTGTTGACCTCTCTCCTATTTGGGGTCCCAGAGAGCATGTAGTGTCTGGATGAAGCCTGATGAGTGATGAGCAGAGGGATCACACTTAGGTCTTCTGGCTAAGGGAGAAAGATAGAAGACCCATCAGAGTGAACCAAGTGCTGCCTTTGGCTTCTGTGGGAGGAAGCAGTGGAGTCCAGAGGCCGGTCAGAAGTGGTGGAGTGTAAGAAAAGCCTGTGAGACATTTTTCCTCAACCTCCCAGGAATGCATGACGTGTTAGTAAATAAACCCTCTTGCTGTATGTGCCTGGAGATGTGTGCCACATTCAGTGACCTGATGGGGCTGTGGGAAGACTTCGGTGACTGGTGTGAAAAAGGCATGAGGACCACAAGACAAGACATGGGGGATGGAGTGGGTAGTGGCATTGTGGTAGTCCCAGAGGCATGTGCTGGAGCCTCAGTGCTGCCAGGGCAGGTACTGTAGGCAAGGATGGCCCATTGCAACTTACCCAAGCGATAGATTGTGACTCAGTGTTCCTCACTGCTTATATTTGGGCACCAAGTCAGCCAGTTCCTGCTTACCTTCCAGCTGAGCAGTTTGTGAGGTTGGGCTGTTCAGCTTTTGATGCTTGCGTTCTCAAGGAGTTGTTTATTGCAGCCCTCCATGCCTGACCCCAGAGCCATAGAAAGACTTTCCTGGCCCTGCCAGGTTCAGGCAACAGGGTATGCAGGAGGCACGGTCACAGCAGCAGAGATAAGCTGGGAGGGGACACCTACCTGTGGGGAGCTAGGAGGCTTTCCTTCTAGAGGAGGCATTTCTTTCACCCATCCTGGGCCCATAACTGTGACCTCTCTTCTTTTTTCTAGCAGCCTGCTGATGCTGCACTGCTGGTGAGAGAGAGCAGGTCCACATCCGCAGTTCCCCCAAGGCCACCGGAGTGAGTGGAGAGCATGACCACAGGGCTGGAGGATTGCTGTGGCAGCTGCCTTGGCAGCTGAGAGAAGGCCAACTTTGTGATGCCGAGGGTTCACCAGTTCTGCTACCCATGCATCCTGTGTGGGCTGAGAGCAAGCCCAAGTGACTCCTCTGCAAGAGGAGGATCCTGTTCATCTTGCACTCAGTGTGCACAGACAATGACTATGTGGAACATGTTATCACATAATCTGTAACAGCAGTCATTGTCTACTAGGCCAGAGAAGCTTCCAGCCACCCAGTTACCCATGACCTCCGTCACCCTGGAGCATCCCAACAGTAAACTGCAGAAGAGGCATCCAGGCATCCTGTGGGTGGCCTCTGAAACCTGGGCTGAGTGAACCATTTCCAGAACCAGCCAAAGCTCCTCCAGATTCTGCAGTCCTGAGTCTGTCAGAGGCAGGAGGAGACTTTCACAGAGATTTTGGGCCAGTTGCTGGCATTTTCCCTCCAAACCTCATCCACTGTTGTTGTTGGAGATCCGGACAGCCACCTCTCTACTCCTGTTGCAATCCTTATGGAGCAAGAAGAGCCCCAGGACATCAGGTAGGGCATGCACTAGCCCTCAGGCCTTCTAGATCCCCCAGATCAAATTATACTAACAAAATAAATGTATGAAAACTACATAGAAGTCTTAGTGTTACTAACAGTGTGAGTGGCAGGGCTATACTGGCTTTTTTTGCTGGGAGGGGTGGGATGTTAATGCTGGTGCGTCCTTCTGCACATGCTAAGTACTATTTTTTGGTTCCCCCCAAAGGAAGGAGCTGCCCAGCTGCAGCCCTGCATCTCTGCTGCTGGTGCTGGGGCAAATGTTTCCAGTCACGAATGACCCAAGGGCCAGCCCATGCCCCATCTGTCATCACCCCAGGCCTATCCTCCCTCTCCCCTCCCCCTCTGATGGACTGTACTGAACTTCTGTTTTCTTCTTACAATCACTTCAATGCGGGGGGTGATTTCCTAATAGAAATCGTTATGCGAATGTGCACTTATACTGCAGTAAAGATACTTCATAGTATAGAATTGCTCAGGAGTAATTACAAACTTTTTTTTACTGCTGTAATGTCATCTGCTTTAAGTCATTGGTACTACTTTAGCCTATCAGCCTAGGTAACACATAAATATTATGTAGTTAATATGACACGTCTTTCAGATCTTGAAAGTAGATGATAATGACTCTCACAAGAAGAATTGCCATTTTAGAAAGCCTGAATCAATTCATAATGAGGTATTTAGAGTGAAATAACTTACAAAACCTCAGCATATATCCCCTTTTTACATTCTGGAGGAAAAATCAAATGGGAGGGAAAGCCTTCTTTCTACTTACAAAATAAATACATGGCTATGAGATTAAAAAGAAAGAAAAAAAAATAAAAGACAAGGAAAAAAAAAGACAAGGAAAAAGAAGACTTCCGGTCTTAAAAGGTGAAGCATATGCTAAGTCTTTACATCAGTGTTAGCTGTTGAATGTGATCACTCAGTCTCTTCAAAAAGACAATCAGCTAATAAGGTGGATGGTATTGGCTATAGGATAATTTTGGAAAATGGTGCCACTTATTAACAAAAAAAATTGTAACTATCCATTAGAAAGAAAGAAAAATAAACCCATAATAGATAATTACATCAGCTTGTCATTCAGTTACAGTAAAACATTGAAAATTATTAAGCCAGTTTACAAGGTTTGCAGGGAGGGGGTTAAGTTTAAACATACTGGGAAAAACCAGACCTTGTGACACACTATTCTATGAGTTTGCAGTCCGGCACCAGCTGCTGCTGTGCACATTAGGCATTTCACCTCCAGACTAGAGCATATATTGAAGAGGATGAGAATTTCTCCTGAACCCTGCTTGAGAAACAACTATTACCTCTGGCTTTGTCAAGAGGATATAGGTACATGCTGAAATGGGATTGAAAAAAAAGGTGACAAAAATAACTATAATGCAGACATAGATTCAGTAATAAAGATGCGGTATCTGACTTTAGCTAGCAAAAAAGCTCAAGCCAAAAACCCAAGTGGGCACACTAAAACCAATCAAAGCTTTGTAGAATTGTTTTCCTCTCTCTCTTTCATTCCTCCTTTCTCTCTGTGTAAAAGTTCTCCAGGTACAGAGGTTTTTCTTAGAAATGTAGAAAAGAGAAAAGTCTACTGTAGGTATAATCACACCGGCAGAACGTTCCTTTTTATCCCCTTGAGGGTCAGCAAAATCCATATTTTTATTTTCAGCTACCTCAGTAGAGAGGAAAGAAATAGAGAATCCATGGTGCTGGTCAGAGTTGCAGTGGAATAGTTGATAGATACTGCTGAAAGTAATTTTGTTCAGGTGGTAAAACTCACAGGTCAGAAGGAGAAATGTCTTAATGAGTTTCTTTCACTAGACTTGTATTACCAAAATTCCTTTAAGGTCAGCACTGCACTGCTATTGGAGGTTGTTTCGGTCACTTATTCTTACTAATAGTGATGGTGGTGGTGGTGGTTTTAACTTGTTGCTTTTAGTTTGTGGATAATATCTGTCTCCTTGATATTTTTTGGAGAAGGACAAAGAGAAGAAGAGGACTTTGGCTCTAAGCTATTTTTGTCCTGTTCAGTTTTGGGACTCACAATGGTTAGATCTAGTGTAAGGTATTAGTTTATGTTCCTCCAAGTTTTTTCTCTAGTTTATCACAACCTAATGAAGACTCTTACGAGATGCATTATGACCAGAACTTTCTGCTACAGCTATGTCTCCTGGAAGGAGTTTCTGAAGGAAGACTTATCATCATTCTGACCCTGGAAGCTGCTTTGTTTTGGTTTAAATCAAGGATGCTGTTAATAAATGGGTAATTTCAAACAAGTGTCCCACATACCTCAGTATTCAATGCAGGACTGCTTGTATAATACTACTGTTGTATTCCTCTTCTGCCTACAGTCATTTGACATCTTGAAGGTGAGCCTGAACCTGCAGTGGAGTTTTAGTGCTTTTCCATGTCTGCTTCTTTTTCATGTGTGTCCACTGCACAAAAGGTCTAACTAGGAACAACAGGGGATACAAAGCACCATTTTATTTCAGTTTTTGGCCTACTGTGTTCTTTGATGTAACTTGTAGAGTCACCCAAAGATTATCACGGGTCTTAATTTTCTTCCTGAACTGAAGAAGGAACCAGTGCCTAATCACCAAATATAAACTGAACCATGTGATGCATAGACAGCTTGTTGAACATTTCAGCTCACCTGCTGAAAAGATTCGGTCTGACACAAATTAATTAGAGGTCGTAATTTCTGTTCAATATTCTTTTGCTTGAATACTTCATTTTCTGTTAGATATGCCTGACCAGCAAGTAAGATAACCCCACTGGTTGTTATGTGTGAGATGAGATAACTGAACATGTCAGAAAACGGCCACAAAGTGTGACTGTGTACCCAGTCTGTCCCACCATGTAAAGGTGCTTAAACCTAACATTTTGATTCAGATACCATTTTTAATTTAAAACTTCATTTGACTGCCTTAAACAGGAGACTGATTGCACAGACAGATTTTCAGTGCTCCACAGAAGCAGTCTGTTAACCTATCTAGATAGTACCTACAGTATTAATAAGATTAAAAACAAGAAAAGAAATCTGGAAGAGAAAGACAAGTCAAGAAACTCAGAAGCCCATTAAAATTTTGGTACTTTTTTTGGTGAAAGTGCCAGAAATAATGGTCATATTTTCCCACAAGTGAGTCCAGCCAGCAGATAAGAGGCAATCCTGTAAAGACAGTAACATACTAACTGGTATTCTGAATGAGGTTAGTGCCTAGATAATACAAAACAATTAGACAATACGATGTATTTCTTACTGGTGATAACTGGTATCTCTTGGGACTACTCTGTTTGCAATAAAGCTAGTTTTTATTGATTACATAGACCTGAAACCTGTCCTTTCCAGACTTTCACTGATGACTTTAAATGTAAACCTGTTTCAGCAATTATATTTCCATCAGGCTCCTAATTTATGTCACTGCTCTAGGACAGAGGCACTGTTCTGGGCCTCAGAAAATCTAGTACTGTTTTCTTAAAAAATACCTATCATTCTGGAGTTACTTTGTTTCTGAATCTGTTTTAGAGTTTTAGAACAATGACAAATTTTGGTTTATCCCTGATTAATCTGTCTTGCCTGTTACATGTTGTCATCTTCCCAAGGGTAAGACCTATTTCTTGCTCTGTCTATATTGGATCCATCTTCACAATATCTTCAGGTTGCTTGAAGACCAAGGAGGTAAAGTTTATCTATGAAGCCTGCAGTCGCTAATTTGCAGGGAATCCCTTCAATCAGCATTTTAGGAACTTAAGAGGAAGCAGGGGATGACTGCTTCTGCAATAGGTCTTTGTAGCTATGTTTTGCCATTGTTGTGATTGAACAAAGACTGGCCATCCTACAGCCCTGCAGCAGGAGGGAATTAGTTTTTCATGGAAAATTTGTTTTTCATGGAAAACCACAGTTTATTAGCAGTTGTGAGCACAAGCTACTGCCC
The DNA here is from genome assembly GCF_000747805.2 of Chaetura pelagica. Taxonomy (NCBI): domain Eukaryota; kingdom Metazoa; phylum Chordata; class Aves; order Apodiformes; family Apodidae; genus Chaetura; species Chaetura pelagica. The sequence continues at coordinate 792,425 of NW_009953311.1, forward strand.
ATCACAGCCGTTCTAAGAAGACTCTGCCTGTGTACACGTGAAAAATCTGATTCACTGGACTATGCACATCAGAGCCATACTGAGATAAAAATCAACCATGTTTAAAAGTCTGCATCTCAACAAACAGTCCAGCTAATGTTATGCTGTAAAACTGCTTCTGTAAAGAAAATATCCTTAAAGCACAAGATAGGTATCAACAGTAGATAAATGTGAACTTTGAAAATTGTAAACAGTTCAAGAATCAACAAGACTCTAAGGACACTAAGCCTTTTTAAAAATTCTTATTAGAAGTGGAAAAAAAAAGAAAAAAGCAAACTATTTAAGGGAGGCCCTGGTAAAAATATGATTGGGTTGCTCTGTTTTGCCATTAATGAGGTACAGAAATTGAGGTAGATAAAATAGCAAGTTATAACATAATTCAACTTTTTATTCTTGCATTGCATTTTGACATGCATGCCAGGAATATTCCTGACCATAGAAGAAGGCATGTATATGCATAAAAGTCTAAAGTAAAGCTAAGTGATGCTCATTAAAACTTCCAAAGTATGAGGAATAATGACCTCAGTTATCTGATGAACAGTGATAAAAAAAGTAACTTAGTTGCTTAGGAAAAAAAAAGTTTAATAAGTAGTTATTAAAATTACTAAAGTGGATACTCCATTACTTAATGTGCCATTTTAACTGTCATATTAGTTACTGAAAGCAGTATGCTATAATGCTAGAGTCTTTCCTAAAGATATTCTGGCTTTCTTTGCAATACTTGGAAAAAAAAACAACCCACAACATTACTTAAACTATTCCATCCATGTCAAGGAAGGTAATTTGAGGAATTAGAGACATAAAAAATAGATATGTCTAGAAGTTAATGAAAAACCTACAGACACTTAAGGGGACAAATATATTCTCTTTGTATTTGCAAAACCCTTTCCCGTTTTTTCCCCCTCACAAAGGTGAGGGGATAGCTGATTTCTCTGTTACATCTTCCACTGTGGTAAAAGAAGATTCCTGCAGGCACAGAAACCCACAGCTTTAGAAGAAACACCTCCTTCCATTTCTCAGGACAGCTGAGAAACAGCCAGGAAAAGCTGATATTGCCAGTTAGGTTCTACAACACGCTTCTGTTAAAAGAAAAAAACCCAACTCTGAAGTCTCATTTGGAAGGCCAAAGACAAGTGGAAATGTTCTGGCCTGCCTCCATACTGTACGACAGAGTAGAAACTGAAAAAAACACAGATGTTCTCTGCTGGTAACACTCTGAGAAGGTATTTTGACAATTATCCTTCATCCTTACCTTCTTTTACAAGAGTAAATCAAAAAGGAGGAATTTCAGCAGTTAACATGCACATTTTCTTCTATTCAAAAAACCTTTTGGAGCCATTGGAATCTATTTCTGGTGGTCATGGGAAAACTTTAAAAGAGCTGTGAACAGCTGCTAATAGTTGCATTCAGAAGAGAGAAGATAGTGGAAGCTAGCAGGCAGAAGTTAAATTCTTGGACTTGATAGCTTGCTGAAGCAATCTTTTTACAAACCTCGAATTTACCTTTTTTAAAACATATTTTTTATTTTTTATTAACACAGGCTTTTGATTTAGCTTTTACCCCCTTAACTAACTTGAGAATTTTCTTGGGGTATCAGGTTTCTCCAAGACACTTTTTGAAATGTTTGATGTTCTAGCTGTAATGTTGATATCAGCTGACTTCTGCAACCTGACAGTTTAGGATCCTGCTTAGTGAGAAAATGCATGCTAGCTATATGCTGTCTCAGCCTTGGAAATGAATTTTCTTAGCACAGTCACGTTGATGTATGTGCTATCCTATGTTAAATCCTACAAACTCTTACATAGAGAGGTGTTAGTTCCTTTTAACCACAGATAACTATGTCACAGCTTCAGTTAAGCACAGGAAAATACAGTGCTTTTAAAATGAGCTGGTAGGTAAAAGAGTAGATTTTAGACTGCTTTTAAACATTTCCTTTAAATTTTTTTTTTCATCAGTCACAGTATAAGCCTCAGAAGTGTCTAAGATATTCACAAAAATCCTGCCCAAGATACAAGTTCTTCATTTTTGCAGCCATATTTAACAAATTTAACAACCTGCCTGTGAAATTTTGTTAAAAACCCTGTTACACTCCTAAATCCTGCCTTCACTTACATGTATGTTTTTACTTCTGCTACCTTCTAAGAATTATAAAGAATGATATTCCTTCAACTGTATTGAAATAAAATGAACTAGAAAAAATATTTTAAAACAAAGAACCAATGGAAATGTCTGTTGTACGATGCATATATTGCTTTTGGGCATTCTTCATCCTGTCCTGGGCCACAGGGGAAGATGATAGGATGACCTCTTGATGTCCTGCTTTCCTGGTTTTTGGTAGCTCTGTAATTGTTTGATATTCTTTCAGCAAAAGCTGAAAAACAGGGTTGTTCTTCTATATTTTCCTCATGTTACTGCCTAACACAAATTAAAGGCAGGGTGAAAGGAGGAAATAACTCTGTAAAACCATTTTTAGTAAAAAAATCATCCCAGTCTGCAGTCTCAGGGAGCGGTATTAATTTATTGCCAGCTTCATTTTGGCAAGGATAGTGAGAAAACTAATGAGTCTTTTTTCAAATAAGAGCACCTCTAAAAATATTTTTTGAAAATAATTTTGGGATATTGTCAAAGTTTTAAATATGATCATGAAAGGCTAAATTGGTTCCCCCACCCATTACTGCCTTTCCTTATCAAGACCAAGTCCCTTCTAATGCAGAAAAATGTTTCTTTTTGAAGCACAATACAGAGTTCATTTTCCACACAACTTCTACTACTTTCTATAAACAAATATTTGCTTCAAATGATTGGAGAATAGGTTCTTTGAAACAGTAAGTTCTCCCTAGCTTCCAGTGTGAAATTTAACAACTTTGAGTAGAGGTTGGTGAATACACAGCATAGTTACACATTTGAAGTGTCATAACTGGTGGTTCTATTTTGTTGTAAGTTTTCTAAAGTGAGAAAACTTAGTAACAGCAGAATTAATTTCCAGGAATAATGATCCCAGAAATGCTGAGTATGTTAGAATGATTTTAAAGTAAGAGTAAGTAATCTAAATTGAGAATTAGAAACATGCAAAGCAAGTGTGGTGGTTAAAAATCTTTAGAAAGTGAATACAGATGGAGAGGTTAGTCGTTTGATAACTAGTTGAAAAGGAATTAAATCAGTTCACAAATGATTATCAAAAGAAGAGGGAGAGGTAAAAGTCATTAAGGCAATAATCAGTGTGAATTATTCAGCCATGTTGCTGCAATTCCTAGGGCAGAAATATTGCTCCAGTAGCTATTTCTTAATTATAGGATAGCACATGAAGTTACTATCTATGCGGTTAAGGACAGGTAGCTGAGGATACAACTTTGAAAATATATTTGTTCCATTAATTTGCTATAGGGAGAATATAAATAGTTCAGGTGTTTTTGTCCTAAAACAGTTGCCGCTATCCAGGTCCATGGATGTCTGCTGTTGTGCTTCTAATTTTAAAAAGTGAAAACATACTATTAGAAAAAAAAGGGAAATATTTTCCATTTTTTTCGAACTTATTGGCAGTGAAAGCCCTCTTATTAGCTGCCAGTTCCAGCCTCACTGTATCAGAGAACAAAAGAACCCAAGCAAAACTAAGACACAAAAATGAACTCACTCGAGTAATGAAGGACAAGTTTAGGTTGCAATACAAGTGGAAAAGGTGGAGGAATCCTTCAAAGTAGGTATATATATGGTTTAAAAAAGATTAATTAGCAAACGTTCATGTGAAATAAAATCAGCCCACTAGAAAAACAGAGAAATTTTTTTGCATTAGTAAAGAGAATCAGTTAAGAACACTGACAAATCTGTAAGGAGGATCTTGACCTTTCTAGTCTAGTGGGGAGATTCTTACTCATTATCTTTCTGTAGTCTTTCAAAACCAAGGAAAAAATTACACATTCAAACCTGAAGTCCCTCTAGCCATTGTTTACCATCATCTGTTTCAAGAACAAATCCCTGTGAGAACTTGAAGTGGATTTCCAAGTTGTGCCCTGTAAGACATAAAAGCTGCTACTTCTGCTTTCCTGCCTAGCAAGTCAGTCAATAAACAAGTGAAAGGCAATTATCATTCCTCTATCCCCCCACTCCCACTATGGATATCTCTGCTTCAGCTCACTCCTATGCCTCTTTCTGCCAGGTACTGCCCCAGTACTGCGTACGTTCTGCAGCACATGGCAGAGGCAGATGTGAATTCACTTATAGGATGAGATTTATTTATATCTAGGCATGCATAATTGCGCTCAAAATATTTTGGAAAGCCAGCAGGTACTGCAGGAAGGTTTTTGTGAGTGAAGAAGACCACATCTGTAATACATTCAAGGAAATATCTAATTAAAACCTGAAAAATGGTAGAGATGAGCTGAATATCTTCTCAATTATAAAATAAATCCTAATTGTATTAGGTCTAAGATATCTGAATAGGGTTGAGTTACTCAGTAGCAGACAATTTTGGAAGCTGATCCAATTCCTTGCTTCCCAGACTGGGTCTCTGGTCATTACTTGGGCATGAATCTGAAAGCTGTAACAAACTGGTGTGTCTTAAGTCCTGTCAAAACATCATGAAATTGCAGTATCTCTATGCAGCCTTAAGGATCTACCAAAACAATACAAAACTGAAGGCCTTGTATGCAAACCCTACCTTGTATGCAGATGGATGCCTTCCTCAAGAAAATTCTCACCTGTAGAGTTTAAATTTGAGCAAGTTATCAGCTAAGTCAGGTAGGTGGTCAAGCCTCTAACACAAGTCATTGAAGCTATATGGACAGTTAAAATGATACATAAATTGTGATGTTAAAGGGCCCACACCTTTGGGAGAAATGGTATGAAAAAATGGATTTATGCACTTGTTGAAACACAAGGTCAAGGCAATAGAGCATGAAGGGCTAGAAGTCATACCTACATTAAGGAAATATTAATATAATTTCTTATGATGGTTAACAATCAGGCAATTTTACCACTGTTGGAATTAGTGGTGGCCCCTTGGGTGAACACACCATAATCTGCAGCTATTTGGGATGGATCTCACAGAAATTGTGCAGTTTCCTAAATGCACAGAAGAATGATTGTATTGCAGTCTTTGTTAAAACAAACATCTTTTTTTCTCATGTGCAAAAGCTACGTGAGCAAAATGTAAAATGACTTTCTAGGTAACTTGGGGAAATGGAACTTTAAAGACCAAATGTAAATAGGTGATTACAAAAATTTTACTCTGGGATACCGATATTCCTTGGATGCTTAGGCATTTCCCTGTTTTTCATATGAAGTAAAAAGAGAAATATATAGGAAAGGAACAGTAATACGCCTTCCAGAATGTACAGAGAAATATCTTAGACACATAGCACTTTTAGCACTATTTTGTGTATTTTTTTCCTTACCTTATTTTCCTAGCTTCAGCTTCTTGCTGTTAAATTGAGCTGGCAGCACTAGAGGCCATTTTAATTCAATACTTGCAGAAAGCAAGAAGTGTGAAACTGCCAATGAAGAGTCAATGAGGAGTCAGTGATAGCAGTTATCAGCTCTTCTGCACAAATGTCCTGAGTTTTCCAGCTGTGTGAACCTTTCCAAGTTTGATTAAAAAAGGATTCATGTTTGTTGTTTTTTTTTTTTTAAATTTAAATTTGTGTATGTATGTATATAAGACCCAGTTTGTGTGGGCTTGCAAATCATAACGCTTCACACAGATTTACATTTGAATGCACCCAGTTTTTCCATGTTGAACTCTTCACCATGGAAGCTGTTCAGACATCTAAGTCAGTTTTGGGCTTGATATATTCATATCATCTTGTATGTGGTTCACACCATTTCAGTGTTGTGGCAGAACTGGAAGAGGCTGTTCTTCAGCAGTGAAGCTAATATGCTGGTTATTACATTGTTCATATTGTGTAAAAAATATAGAAGGTCCCTGGTGTGCAGGGACTTTTTTTTCTTCTCTTTGTATTCCTGTTTATTGATGTGATGCAGTTATTTCTGGATTAGGCAGGGCAGGTCATGCTGTATATTAAGGACTATAGGAACTGCTCCTGTCTAGTGAACTGCTTCTAGTCATTGGCTGATCACTTTCTTCCCTCCTTACAGACAGAAAACACATTAAAAATCAAAAAAGAGTGTCTTTTTCTTTCTTTGAACTGTGACTTCAATTGGCAGAAGCAATGTCAGATTGCATGTTTATTGATCAAGACAAAAAGGGGATTTGGAAAAGGAAGGAATGGGAAGCATAGCTTCTGTAGCTGTCACTAAGCTCTGTCAGCTTACCACCAGCTCAGCAATCCCACTGAAGTTCACCCTGGGGACAGACTTGGCTAAATATGTATATATGAAATATTGGATCAGAAAATTTGGTCAGAAACATCACAATCTCCCTCATATGCCATACATTCATAATCCACAATTATTCAGACCTCCCAGTGAGAATGCTGGGACAAGGACTAGCCAGAAGGCCAACAACATTTTTTTTATATGGTTTATATCTGTAAATACCTATTACCATTTTGTATTAGCCCAATATACATTAAAACATGGGTATGTTCTGAGGTCAAGGAATTACGTAATTTAAATTTCCAACTGTGTAAACTGGAATATAATGAAGTATATTTTTCTCTGCATGTTTTCTATATTCTTCAGGAAGCAGTTTATACAGGGTGCCATGAATGCATCAAAAGTAACTTAGAGAACCTGCAAATATGTATCTTCTCTTAGCCAAAGTTGTATTTGCAATTGCCAGATTATAAATTCAGGCAAAAGAATATGTGTCAGTAAATGTATTGTGAGTTTTCTTTGTGTAACTGTAAATACATTTAAATCCTAGGAGTGATTTGGACATGGACATGGAAATTATTCTGAGTTATATAATGAAGTAACATGACTTCAGAGAAAAGTTTATTCTTCTCTTCTAAGAACACACCAAAACTTTATGACCTAAACCAAAACTAATTGTCCTATGACATCCTTTCTCACCTATCATCCTGCCTCCTTTTTCAAAAAACTAGTTTCACAACCTACTGAATATGAAAACTTGCTGCCATTGATGGGACAAATCTCCTTCTGCCTCTGTCTTTTTTCTTCCCACTCCCAGCTGAATGGCCCAGTTGGCCTGGTATGTGTTGGATCTTGAAACCCTATACAAAACTAATGTGGCTCTTGGTAAGCTATTGAAACATTTCCTGGAAAGTTTTATTCCAAGTTAGTAAGCTCATAGAGAGGAACTGATGATTGCCAGAGATAGCACAAGGTAAATGGTGGGAATACCCAGCTGAAAGCATGGAAGAAGTTAGGACTTTAAAAGGGTCATCAAGACTTCTCCCTTTTAGTGAAACTGATGGGAAGATCAATGCACCTTCTTTTATGAAATCATGCCTTAAACCCTATGTTCAGACTTGGACTACATGCCATTCTTAACAAATAAGGCCAACAGACACATATGCATGCTGCTCATACTCCAGGTCTGCAGGGAGAACCTGCTATGGTGTACATTGTTCTGTTCAAGAACAGACCTTTGAAGACATAGGGAAAACTTTTAATTTGGCTCCCAGAATCTTATATCGATAAATGACTGCCTGTATGGACCAGACACAAATAGGGAAATAATAATTCATGAGGTATGTTTTGGATATATTGGTCAGAAGTCACTTAGAGCAAAGCAAAAGTCTGATGTGTTCATTGCCTTGCATTTAAATAATGATCACCACAGAGGACAAATTGTTGTCACCATTTGACTCAGGTCCAACAACAATGATCTCAATCCCCTCCCCTTCTCACCTGGGCAGGGAAGGAGAGAGAGTGAAAAAGAGAGAGACTTCGCTGGACTGAAAACTAAACTACACAGCTTTAATGAAGCACTAACGATATAAGAAAATATATACAATTATATTCAAATACGTTCAGATACGTGCAAAAGCCTCTCCACTCTCCCCACCCCCAGCAATTCCCACAGCATCTCCTGAGCTGGATCAGTCCTGAAGAATACTGGAGCTGCTGCTGGAGAAAGCGGAGAGTGATGAGGGTCGGGAGAGCTCGAGCCTGGGGGTCGATGGTGACGGATGGATGGAGTCCTCCCCAGACACTGGCCATGGACTGAAGAGAAGGGAAGAAGAAGCAGGAAGGAAGTTGTCTTCTGTGATATCTGACCTTCCTCTGAGCTTATGTAGATATATGGAATGGAATAACTCTGGCCAATTTTGCTATCTGTCTAATTCAGCCTCCTACGGGGGGGTCACAGATCTCCCCGTAGTTTCTGAGCCGGCAGAGTAAAGGTGCTACCTTGAAGACCCAGTAGTTACAAAAACATTCCACTCTTATCAGTATTAGTTAGAATGCATTAGTACTAGTTAAAAGAAAGCTTACTGATGGAAAAAAAAGATCAGTAAAAGGAAAATTGGCTTCATCCTGGCTCAAACTAGGACACAAGCATAGCACAGCAGGTATTTCTCAGTGGTCTTTGCTGGAAATTCAGAGTACCATTGTCCATACGTGAGTCCAACCTATCAATATTTATAGCTAAGGGCCAATATTAGAAATACAAAATTTAAAATACTTATGCACAAACTCCTGATATAAGCTAGAAAGGTATTCGAGGCCTCTGGGGCTTTTTTGAAGACACTTAGGTCTCTTTTAAAATCTGCTCAGTAGCTGTAAGGTATTAGCTCTCTTGTCAGCAGCCCCAATGAATAGTCATTTGTCCTAAACTACTGGGACTTCAGTTCCACCAGAGCTCAGCTAAGTTAACTTTGCTATTGCCTTGTTTGTTTAGAATTGTGCTAGTGTGGGATGCCACCCTTCTGCTGTTGCTGATGCATACCTACGACTGAGGTATGACAGTTGAGGAGTTAACAAGAATAAATTAACACTGCACAACGAGATGGATTTTTTTTCCCCAGATGCTTTAGCTCGCTGCACTTGCTGTCTCTGGAAAAATTACAGCAGAAGAGTGGAGGTGTATGTCCAGGGCAGAGAAAAAAATGACTGAGGTGGGTCTGGCAGATTTATTCCAGCTTCTTCTTCTGTGTTTTATCAGAGGACTCCTGTAACCTTCCACTACTGAATCAGTCATAGAGTGTCTTTTAACCTTTTTACAACCTTTGTCCTATTTTCTGTGCTTCTTCATTACTTGCTTATAATGTAGATCTCAAATCTCTGAAATGCAGCCTTCCAGTTTGCCTTATCAGAACTAGTGAAAAACTATTTAAAACACAAACTACCTGAGAATCAATGATGGTCAGAAAACAATCTGTTGTCTCACTTTAGTCTCTCATCATGTACAGAGAAATTTAGGTTTTAATTATTTTAATTCCCACACAGTATATATTTTTCCTAGTACTTTTAGTCCTGTGTTTTTGGTCAAGGAATCTGAAAGAGATATCCTTTATTCAGCTCATGCTGTTGTGGGTCAGTGCTGTGAAAGCCTCCGTACTTCCCAGCAATCTGTTCCACCACAAAATGTCTTTGAGTAACTGTGCATAGAACACAAGGAGGAGGCTACTCATCTTTCAACAAATGAGGTGCTGGAACCTCTTTTTCAATAGTGTTGGTGGAGTTTGATAGCTGTCTGACTGGTGCCTGCAGTAGTAGGGGACCAAGTTCAGAGGCCCTGGAGCTGAAAGGACCTTCTTAGAACATGTTTTCATCACAGTGGCTATCTGTACAATACTGTTTGAATAATGTTTTTTCCTTTTTTTGGGTATTTTGTTATTTCCATTGTAGTACCTGAGCCCTTCACACACTTTTTTGAATTTTATTGCTACAAATCATACTGATTTACAGTTCTAGTATAAATGTACTAGAAGAATATTTCCATTAAAATTACTACCAATATCTCAATTTTAAACTTTATAAGAAATTATTACTGGGTTTGCTTATAAATGAATTTATTAGGATATTTTCCACCTCAGATATTTATCTATGAATCTGTAATACAGTTATTAAATCTGTGCAAATGTTGACCTTCTTAAAACTTCCTTTTCAAATAAAAATGATGAAGTTCAATCTTAATGGAATAGTCCATTCAAACAAATTGAACACTATTTAAACTGTTTTGAAAAATCATTACATTTTACCAGGTTAATTATTGCAAAGTTATTTTTTAATTGGTATGAGTTGAGACAGATCAAGAGTCCTTCATCCTTTGTTGCAGTTCGTCATCTGCTGTGATAAACTAGTTTGTCTCCACCTCTAATTGCCTTCTGTAATTACCACTAACTCCTCCTGTAACGTTTACTTGACAGACTGAAAGGTAATATATATTTAATGGTTGTAGCATCCTTAATATTTGTTGTTGTTGACAATATAAAGCTCAGCTGCTTAAAGATGTACTAGTAATGAATAACACTGTAATTAGAAGACTGGCAGGAAAGAACTGTCTGGTGTGAAGCTACACATCTGCATGGTTGGCAAGATCTTCAAATATGTCTTCCATCTGGAGCCTATGGCAGAAAACTGATGGTGGGTCTATGTGTACACAGAAGTAATTAATATCTCTGACTGGGCAGGGGGACCCAGAAAGAGGTGCTAGGACCAGTGTCAGTAGTCATTCTCTTACTAAAGCACCTGCCAAACCCAAACGTGGCTCTTCTGCAGCTGAGTGATGGGACTTCTGGATGTCACCTCCAACCTGTGTACAGTTCCAGAGCTCTGGAGGCCCTTAGTTCTCCATGGCATTTGGCCATGTGAAGATTTGCAGGCTGCAGGATTAGCAAAATTGGTTACTTTGTCCTTGCAGAACACAGTCTCTTTTGCCAGAGACTGTACTCCATTCCTTCTAAATATTTTATTCAATGCCATCCACCTTTTATGTTATCAATATGAATTTGTGTTATGAATGTTTGTAAACTTCAAACTGCTTCTTACCCAGTTACTACTACTACAACTACTACTACTTCCTCATCGTCATCACCGTCTTCTTCTTCTTCTCTTATTTTATTTAAATTTTTATTTAATTTCATTGTATTTTAATTTAATTTTTAAAAATTAAATTCTTCAGTGCCTCTGTACCTTTTTTTTTGGTAAAATTCAAGTTCATTGTCCTTGAATTTGAGGCTCTACAAAGGTCAGTTCTGTTTTCTTATTTGCTTTTGTGCTTTTTGTGTCTTCTTGTGACGATTAGTTCCAAGTAAGAGGTATTTAAGGAATGCTTAAAAGGCACGCTGGCTACAAAATAAAATAAAATAAAATAAAATAAAAATAAAAAAAAAAGCTTAAATATCAAAGGTTGTTTATGGAAATACATTATACCTTACTAGGAGATCACAGATTAAGAACCAAAAGAAAACATGCTTCTGGATTAGAAGACAAAGATAGCCTCTCTCTCTTTTCTAGCTGTAACTCATACTTTTATATGCTGTTCCTCCAGCAAAATTACTTCTTGTAGCATAGTAATAGAGACTTAGATGGCTGTGCAATGTTTGCTGTATATGGAACTACAAATGTCACTACTGGGACTAAGCAGTAATGCCAGATCATTTTATGTTCTACTAACATATTCTTGCTTGTATTCTGCAAAATGGTGCCAAAGCGGATTAATCTCTGAGGGTCTGTGTCATATACATACATAAAGGAAAAAGCAGGTATTTGTATCCACTTCTCCGTAGCAGTGGTAAAGGCAGAAAAACCTGACGGTTCAATGCTGCAGACGTGACCAGCTACGCATGCTTATCATTTGGACAGTAGATGGCACTATTTGTTTCATTCTTGAAAACATCCTCTTCGATTGTTCTGTAAAGCAGGTTTTGAAAAGCAGCAGGTGTGCAGGAGCGGGGTGACAACAGAGTGTGAGATCTACTTTGTAGCTGGCTCAGAGTGGGAACTTTTCTTTGATTTTCTTCAGTGTACCACAGTGTACAACAGGGCATGAGTCATGAAACTATACGGGTCTACGGTGTGATGCTGTTTTCACAGGGCCAGTAAGTTGCGCCTCATCCTCTCAGACATGCTGCTTGAAAAGCTGCCGTGGCTGGCTGCTACATTTGATGGCCCAGTGTTCTGTTTTCTCCTGTGCTTCTGGTGGACAAAGGTAACTCTAAAGGAAACTGAGTTTTTTCGTGTTTCCCCTTTTATTCCAGGTTTCATGGTCCTTGGAAGAAAATGGGTTTGAATCTCTTGATAGTGCTTTTCTACAACTTGATGAAGATGTGCATCCCTGTCAAGAGCTTGTGCTGCCTCAGTGACTTGGTCAGGGTGGATGGGTAGCTATGGTTCACTCTCTTTAACGGCACATTTAATCCAGCTGTCTCCTGAGATTGACTCCTACCAAACAGCCTCCTGCTCTCAATTGCTGATCAATCAAATGTAACGTTAATCTCATTTCATTTCATTTATATCAGCAGGCTCCTCTGGCTTTAATTTGTTGCACAATTAAATGCAGTAAGGAAGAGATCAATAGATAACATGCCAATAATTGTTCTCAGAAAATGCTTCTTAAATGAGGTGATTCAGTTCAAATCTGGTACAAGCATAAAATGTGCTAAAAGGAGCCTGAAGTTGAGTAAAGCTGGGCTTTCATTTACATCTCTGTGCAACCTTCACAGGGCTGATCATCAAATGATAACAAAAATGTGATTATTATTAGTACTGACAGAATTTCATCTTGGGACCTTGTTAACAACCTCCTTGGGAGAACTCATGCAGTCACAGCTATTTTGACTGCTCAAAGAGACTGACAAAGTCTGTGGTAGCATGGACTACTCTTGATTTTAAGACTTGCATTTCTTGCTACTAACACCTGCAGCATGTATAGTGCCCTCACGAACTCCTGAGCATTCTTTCTGTCATGATTTTAAAGTCCTTGCACATTTACTGGAAGGTGATTTAACTCTGGACAAACAGTTTCAATGATCTGAAATTATTTTAAAGATATTTATGTAATCCAGGGCAAAGCTCTTGTGGCTCTTCGAGAGTTGCTTATTCCCAGGTCACCTGGGAGCTGTGGCTTTCGGGGACTTACCTACTGTGTCAACAGGATCCTTGAAGAAATCACTAAACAGCAGCAGAGGAAATGTTTGTTTTCAACAGCCTCACCAAAAATCATAGGCTGGGCCATAAGTCGAGCCTGTTGAAGTAATTGTATGATAGCAGAGTTAAGTCTGCACAAAAAGCTTCACAGCACAGGTAGGACAGCAAGGTGGTGTGACTCACAACCCAGAACTATAAACATTTCTTGAGACTTTGCCCATCATACTAATGCTCCACACACATTTCAGAACAGCCATTTCTTGGCTGTAGCTCTGTTAGCAGTTATAAACTTTATCTTTCTCTTTATATGTACTGAGATTGTAGCAGAAGGACTGGCACCTCAAGACTGAAAAGTCACAAATAAAAGAATAAGTGGTTTGCAACATGATTTATGGATTCTTCAGTATTATTAACATTTTTCTAGACCTATGACAGCTCTAGACTGAAGGTCTCATGAACAGAGTGAAAACAAAGCAACAAGCAAAAACATTTTATTTTGCTGAACAGTTCTGTTCATCTTGTAAGAAATCAGCATAGCAAGCTCTAACTCCTATTCAGCCTTACTTGGTGTATTTTCTAATAGATTTTACTTTGTTTATATCTTGTTATTGGAAATTTCCCCCTAAAAATCTGTTCATTGTCATGTGTTTCCTTCCAGTAAGTGTTTTGATAACAGCTATTTTAGAAGCACTTCTGTTGGCAGTCTTTTTAGTCTGAAGTATTAGTGTGAAGGTACTTTGTCTACATTAATTACTCTTCCCACTTCTACACCTGCTAGGTCTTGGCTGGATCCTGTGTTATTCAGACATTCACCTGAATGTTTGAAGTCTTTTACTGGCCTCTATTTAATGACATATCTGTAGTAGAATGAACAAGGAAGAGAGAACATAAAAATAACATATATTGCAATTTTGTGTTTATACCAGTCATTTACACAGTAGACTATGTTGTCATTATCTTTGTTGTCTTTACTTTGTGACTTTTCTATAACGTGGCACACCAGAAGAGATTGTTTAAGGAGAGGAACTGTGCTCCAGCTGAAGCAGAAGTGGAAAAAAGATATATCCCTTGCTTTGCTTTGCTTGTTAATAGTTAACTCTAGGTTAACTCAGTTGGATTTGTCACTGTCATGGGTGTAGGGTGTACTATCTTAGGGTAGTAGCAAGGTTAGATGAGTACAGTGATTCATAACCAAGCACTATTCTGTTTTCAGGGCGAGCTCATCACTGGAAGCGATACAGATGCTGTCTCAAGGAGCAGCTGGCTTCACACTGTGACAGCTGGGGCATTTTTGCATGTTGCTCCTAAGACTGGGATGCCAAGTTTTTCAGTGTAGGCTCCATCTCCATTTGGCAATAGTTGCCGGTGAGGCTGATGAGCTTCAGCAGCTAAAATGGACCTTGCTTTATCTGAAATTACATTTCTGGTACTGCTTCCCAGGCACTGCTCCTCATCCAGGAATATAATTCAGTAGACTGCAGTGTTGCATAAGTACATAAACCCTAGTTGATCTACTGAGTCACCTGGATGAGGACCACTTGTCAGGGAAGCATTGTGGCAGGTGTAGCGTGCAGTGTTTGAGACTCTGCTGGGGCCAGTTTGGCTCTAGCAAACTAACACTGGTGCACTGAGATGCAGTATGCAGTATACAGTATACAGAGAATACCTCTGAGGAAGCTAACCTGTCAACCAAGCATAGCTCAAATTGGATCAAGCCTGCCAATAAGTTTGGTTGGATGCAAACAAGCCTTCTGCCGGTTCACTGATCTGTTCAGTCTACTACTCCCTCATTTGTGGTGTTATCCACATTATCCAAGCTTTTTCCACTGTTTGTTAGTATAGCAACTCCCCTGTTAGTTCCAAGAATGGACTATGCTTTGACTAGATTTATGCAACCTTGGATGCAAAATAGTTACTGAAGGAAGATAGTGCTGGAAACAATTTTGGTGTTGACTTAAGCATACTGATAGACGACGCTAAACAATATTGTACGTTCTGACTATTTCTCTCTGTCTCTTCAGTACTTTTTTATACCTCCTCTAAATCTCTCATGCCCTTCTTCAGCTGTTCTTCCACTGTTAGTGTCTTCTCCTTCATAGGATAGCCTTTTTTTAAAAAAATTTTTTACTTTAAATTTTTTTTTAAGTGATGCCTATCTCACCAGCTGATCTTTCTTTCTCATTCCCTTCCTAGCACACATCCCAAGTCTCTCCTTCTCATGGATATGCTGTAATTGTAATTTGAAGAATGGATGATCTATGACAACTCAGCTAGTCAACTCCCTTGACTGCAAGGTCAACTGTTGCAGACACATATCTCAGTATTTCAAGACTTAAAGAGCACAAGACCTCTTACTTACATTAGCCAAAATCAACACCTATACAGCAACTGGTGTATTCTGAAGCTGTGAGATGTAGATCACATGTTTCTTAATATAATTTCTAATGAAGAATTATTTCATATTGCTGTATTCTGTGCAAAGATACAAGAATATGTTTTCCTAGGCAGTATAAAACAAAGGAGAAATACGGCATGTGTTTTTGATGAAAAAAGAGATGCACTTTCTCTGCTCCAAAATACTGTCTCTCTCACTGATTACTTTGTCAGCTCTTGCAATGATATGCTACAGGAAATCCAGATAGCTATTTGGCAAAAATGTGTATGTTGGTGGCCAGATGTATCACACAATAAAAATATATTAGGAACTCAGATGTGGTAATAGTGATTAATACATATTTTATTACTGATGTTGATGAAGAATAAGATGACTCAACAGTAAGGGCTTTTGATGCAGATCCTTCAGGCATGTCACCATACATTGAAACAAGCTGCATCATAAGATATCAAAGTGAATATTGGTATCTCTGTCAGACTTGAAGATTAAATTTAATGTTTAAATCCACAGTTCATGGCTTTCCTGATTTCCCTAGTTCATTGATGCCAATGTGGTGTATTGCAGTGAGGGCACTGAAAACACAGCAAAGCAAAACTATTTTATTTTTTTTTCCCAGATGCTGTAATTAATTCTTATTATTGCTGGAAGTGATGAGTGATAAACAGAGGTGGTCAAAAAAAGCCCGCTCGTTTTTGTCAGAAAATGTAATAATATTTTAATTGAAAAGCTGGAGTAAAAAAGAAATTAAATCAAAAGCACTTTCTGGAAATACTTCCGTTGAAAACCTTTATTTTTTTTAAACATCAGACCCAAAACCTTGCACTAAAAGCACTTTCCTTTTTTTTTTTTCTGGTTAGGTGTAAATCAGTAGTTTTTTGACAAGGAATGATTTCCAATTAGGAATGAATGGGCTTATTTAATAAAAGGTAAAATCAGAAAATTTCAGCCGTTTACACGGAATCATCACGCATCCCAGGGCCCTTCCTGCATCTTCCCCACTCACCACCTCCTTCTTCTTGTAGCACCCAGGGGTCTTCACAATCTGCCCATGGCCCAGGACATCATGTTAGCCTCCTGGGGCCATCAACCCCTTCCCCAGAGATGTCAGTCCTGGAGCAGGGATGGTCTCCAACTCTGCACGGCCAGGCCAGGGGGCATTGCTAACAGCAAGTAGGAATACTGCTATCAATATCAAACAACTGGCATAAAAACAATGAGCCACTGTCAGCAAGTAAAAGCAGAATTTGCTGTAAATCAGTCACTCATGGCAACTGCATCATGAATGTCTGTGTGCACGTATGCATCTCTTACACTTGCATGGACTTTGGGAAGAAGAAATAGTTTGTTCAAGAGGAATGCAGGGGTTTTTTTGGTGGTTTTTTGTTGTTGTTGTTGTTGTTTTTCTTTCCCTTTTCTAAGAAAAACACATGAGCACAAGTAACACTAGCTCTGTCACACTTTCTCAGTTAAAATGAGATGCTGCTCTGGTGCTGTTGTTTCTTGTCCCGTGTTGAGTCATGCAGTCTAGATACTTTATCCTGCTTGTGTCTCTGCTGTAAGACCACATATCATGTTATCACTTTACAAATATAGCATATTAGTACATTTGGAAAGCTAGTCACGCTGAGGGGTTCAAGCAGGTCTGGCTGATCAAGGGCTATGCTGCTGCTATAAACAACCTTGGCACCCCCAACTGCAGAACGCCCACAGGAGCACTGGGCATTCGCGTTCCTTAGTAGTAGGTAAGTGACAGTTTTGCTGATTATTATGTTTCTTCAGATATGTGGGGTCAAGGTGGGAAGTGGCAATGAAAATGAGAAATTACTATCATGTCTGTGTTGCTGCTACCTTTTTTAAGTGCTAATGTAGGTGGAAAAAGCAGCTGAAACATCAAGCCTTACATCAAAGTGATGTCTTTGCTGGAAACCTCTAAGGAGTAAGAGTCACCCCATATATGGTTCCTCTTAAGTAGATTCACACCTGTGACAAATCCAAATTTTATAATTAAGGAAATATTTCAAGACTGTGTGACTCAACTCTTGCTATTACATGTCAAGGACATACGCTGGTATGAGAATGTTTTTCAAATTGGTTGAAAGAGGTTGATAATTTATCTTTGTTGTCTGCCAAATTTAGATTAGAATTTAAAAAGAGTTATAGAATTTCAGCTTCTGAAGGCCATTTAGAGACAATCTAATTGGTGTAGAAAAACTAGCCTGCTAAATCTTTAGTTAACAAAGCCTATAATTTAAAGTAAAATATTGTCATTGTTGTTGCTGTTGCTATCGTATTTATGTGGTGAAAGATTGCTTTCTGTAGGCTAAAAGTTACTGGCCAGACCTCTTCCTTTCAATAGTAGTTAACTGAGCACAATTTCAAGGACCTGTGAGAGTGATGCCCATTAGCCAAAGAGGTAGATCCTACCAAAGAGTTTAATCCACTTCACTCTTCTCAGGTGTAAGGTAATGGTGGATAATTATTCCAAGGAGGATGTCTGTGCCACCTGTGTCTCCTATCCACGGGCATGGGAAGGTTTTATGGAAAAGGTGGAAGATACAGCTGTGATGAGGCAAAAAAGCAAATAGAATACAGCTTCCACCTCATGACTGTGTGGTGGGATTTGGACCATTTGAAGTAAAATAACTTGGCTGCTGGAGCAGTTGAAAACACCATCTTGTCTTGCTTATCTGAGTTGTCTGCCATATCTTCTTAAATGATGTAATTTCACTGCTCAGTAACTGGGTGTGAGCATTTTACTCATAATATGAGCAAAATTATTATGTATCTAAAACTGAAAATGACTACGGAGCTTGATGTCAGAGGTCAGACAAGTTTTTGTGATCCTGCTGCTCTAGAGGAAGATGTCAGTGGTGGGACTCTGTTCTTAGATCAATGCATGAAAATGGGCCCCTGGGAGGAAAAGGAAATGATCAAAACTTTGAGAGTCTTTGACTAGTCTCAATTAGGACAGGAAACCTAAAATAACATGATGTGTCATCCACATAGATAACTTCAGAGGCTGGATCGTGTACACAAAAAGTAACAATAGTAGCTTCATTTCTTGGGGATAGATCAGGTCCGTTAACCTTAAGACGAATGAGAATAAGTAATGGAAATGTTATGCTAAAAAATATGCCTGAGAAACCTGAGACTGTAATTTTATGCTTAATTAATGACATATAATTGTATTTGAAAGCCTCCTTGTTTTGTTCAGTGGAACTGAGTGCAGTTTTGTTTGCCAGGGCTTTTTGTATGAGTAATTAAGTGGGGTCTCTTCAATAAATTCTTAGCACATGCTCCAGCTTTCCCAGGACTCTACTATTTACTACCTGATAATTGTTTTCACTTACTGAGCACAGCTACATTCACAGATTCAGCTCCCTTTAAAAATATGTAATACACTTTTGAATCTGCTGCTTTTCGTTTGACAAGAAACAATTTTACAATACATGTGCATTTCAAATACATCAGCCCTTTCATCTTATGAGAATTAGACCTCTCTTCAGTGATGTCTGGTGAAAAAAAATAATGGATTTATGTCACATATGTCAGTCCAGGATTACATTGAATAATTAGTCAGCTCACTGAAGTGCTAGCGGGATATATTTGTAATAAATCCCCTTGCATATGTAACATCCATCATGCTTGATGGCAGACATATTAATGCTACAAGACCTGAGGAAGTGTAAGGAATATTGTAATTCACCTGCTAATTAATCCATAATTAAAGACCTAATTAATGAATAACCCTATGAAAAATTGTCTAAAAATCATGATGGGAAGACTGAAGTGATAAGGAGGAATTTTATTTAAAGGGTGTTTAATTTACCTCTGGAATAGGAACTGATTAATGAAAACTGTCAGTAAGACATTATACTGCAACACTGAACAAAGAGAAATACACACATAAAGATGTGTATTAAACAAGCCCAGCCTTTTCATGCCTGTATTTTTAATTTTGTGATGTCCATAGCTATTTCTATCTGAAGTACAAAGGGTAATTTAAGAAAATAAATATTTGCTTTTTACCTATGGTATGTAAACAATGCAAAGGTTATTTATTTGTGTGTGATGGAAACTCATGTTAGATTCTGTTCTTAAATGCCTCTTTTATTAAATAACTAAAGAAAAAAACTCAAAAAGAACTAGATTCATCAGAGCATTTAGGATTAAGCCCTGTGATATGCAAAGACTCTAAGTTCAGAAATTAACGTCAGTGAAAACTGGACTAATTAATAGCTTGAAAATGTCACTATCTGTCACTGTCTGTTTATCTAGAAGCCTGCTTGCTGAGACTGTGCTCTTGAGAGAGCTGGGGGGAACTTTTCAAAATCCCAGAACATCTGGGCTGACATCCAAGTGTCAGGACTGCTTTCTCCAGCTCTGGAGCAGCTTGTCCCTTTCCTCCTCTATTTATTCTGTGGTGCAGCTGCATTTGAAGGATCTCTGTGGACCCAGGTCTTCCAGGGGAGACCTGATGTGATTCATAGTATTGCCTTCCCTGTCTACATACTACCTAGGAACCAACCATCACATATGTGCATATATGATGTGAAGCACAATCTAATTTGGATCCCTGGTGTGGAACTCTGTCAAATCTGCACATTCAGCAAGTCTAGTGACAGATACACCAGCCAAACTAGTAGTGAGGATAATTCCCTGCTGGTGTAGAACAACAAGAGACTGTGACTGGAAACAAGACTGGGTAGGGAAGAGCAGCTTCCTGCTTTGAAATCCTCTCCCACTTACTGAGTTGCAGAGGGAAATGCTACCCCACTTTCAAGCTGTGCACAGTTAGCACAATATAGTTGTATACTATGTATATTGTCACCATTTCTATTGCTCTTTCAATCACAGCAGGTTTCTGTAATTTAATCTTTCCTTGATCACACAGAAAATGTGTTCAGTTGCCATCCAAATGTCAGGCTTCCTTTGAATTACTTAAAGACTTGTGAGATAAACAACTTGATTGTTCTGAAGCACAGTATGAGCGAGCTTATTTCCTAAGAAATTATTTGCAGGATCGGTAGGAAATGCATTCACCTACATTTCCCCTTATGTAATCCTGCCAGTAAAATTAATAAAATTGCTGCAGGTTTCCCACAGAGATTATCTGAAAGAAAAAGGACTCAAGTGAACAAGGCTGTTAAACAAATTGAAGAAACCAAAATATTTATAATTGGTAACTTGTGTAAAACAGCAAAGGAAAGTATACACAGTGCTGTTATTGAGGCAACCAGGCCCCATAGGAACTCAGGAGGGCTGTAACAGAGACTAGTATTAGCTGTATCTGTAGTATCAAAACTATGTTGGACATCCTCCAGACTCAGGAGAAGACACAGGTGTTGTTCTACAGAACACGATTCACAAGCAAGTTGTCTGCCGTTAACACTCATGCCAGCTATGTTCAGAGGCTAGATTATAGTACAATATGGCTATATATACATATACAAGACAAGCAGGAGATCAGGCCCAGTCAGCATGGGTTTATGAAAGGCAGGTCCTTGTCTAACATGTTCTACTTCTACTTCAGACTTATGTGGGGAAGAGAAGAGCAGCTTCCCACATCAGGTGACTCAATTAGTGGAGGAGGGAAAGCCTGTAGATGTTGTTCACTTGGACTTTAGCAAAGCATTTCACACTGTTTCCTACAACATTCTCTTGGAGAAACTGATTGCTGATTACTTGGATGGGTGTAATTTTTCTTGGGTAAAAAACTGGCTGGATGGCCCAGCCCAGTGAGTTGTGGTAAATGGAATTAAACCCAACTGGTGGTCAGTCACCAATGGTGTGCTCCAGGGCTCAGTGTTGGGTCCAGTTCTGTTTAATATCTATATCAATGATCTGGATGAGGGGATTGAGTGTTTCCTCAGTAAGTTTGCAGACTACATCAAATTGGGTGGAAATGTTGATTTGCTTGAGGATAGGAAGGCTTGGCAGAGGGGTCTTCACAGTCTGGATCGATGGGATGAGGCCAGCTGTATGAGGTTCAACAAGGTCAAGTGCTGGGTCCTGCACTTGGGCCACAACAACCCCAGAGTCTTGAGAACAATTCTTATGAGGAGTAGCTGAAGGAACTGGGATTGTTTAGTTTGGAAAAGAGGAGGCTGAGGGGAGACCACATTGCTGTCTTCAACTACCTGAAAGGAGGTTGTAATGTCTTAACCTCTTTTCCCAACCTCTTAACCTCTTTTCCCAAGTGAATAACCATAGCACTAGAGGAAATGGCCTGAAGTTGCACCAGAGGGAGTGTAGACAGGATATTAGGAAGAATTTCTTTCCTGAAAGAGTAGTCAGGCTCGGGAACAGGCTGCCTAGGGAAGTGGTTGACTCACCATCCCCGGAAGTATTAAAGGAATGTGTAGTTGTAGCACTTTAGGGCATACTCTAGTGGGCACGGTGGTTTTTTTGGGGTTTTGTGTTGTTGTTTCTGTGGGGTCAGTCTTTGTGTGTTTTTTTTTCTCCTCCTCCTGGGTGGATGGTTGGACTCTGATCTTAGAGGTCTTCTCCAACTGTGATGATCCTGTGCGTGATTCTGTGGCATTTTGTGATGCAAACAGGTAAATTATGTTAAACTCCTTCAGCATTATATACCAGTAGCTGCCAAAATACAGTCCCATTTAAAAACCCAATTGTCTGAGTGTTCCTCTACATTCCAGGTCAGATATACTTCCAGACATATTACAAGGCATAATTTCCCTCATTTTTGTTAAGCCCAGAAAGAAAGAAAAAAACCCCAAAATTAGTTAAATGCCTGCTCTAGGTTCAGAGGCCGAATGGGAACAAATACAAGTGTGGTCATGAGAACACTGGCTGCTATCAAAGATGGCTGTGGAAAAATCTGGCAGCTCTGTAACAGGTCTGTAAACAAAGGGTGGAGAAATCAGTACCTAAAGAGAGCAAGGACATTCGAAGTGTGGCATATTAAATATCTCCAGTTTTACTGGTCAGTCTGCATTGTCTGAAGTATGCATATCATTTTAGCAATGACATGAATAAATAATAACATATAGAAAATATTGATGTTAAAAGGCAGATACTTCCTTTTCCATTCGGTAGTATTTCAACATCTCACTGAATGGATTCCAATCCAGAGTTCCCAGGTACTCTTACCACTTAAAGAAGAAAGTATAAAGTAGATGCTAGAGAATTGTCTGAACCCTTCAGATTAATTTAAGGAACATAATAAAAGAGAATAAAATGATAAAAATAATGCATGCAGCAGATGCTTTTACTAGCAACATTTGGCATGAATGTAGTATCATTTAAAGGAAAACATATTATCAATATCATCACAAAGTTTTTACTTTTTTTCCACCTAACCCTGTAAGAGTGTCACTATATTTATATACATAAGAACTGTGTTTGAATTTAGTAAGCCTATTTATGTAAACAGTTAAATGAACAAAATTTTTGCGAGGTAAAGGAATGATGTTGTCTTCTTTTTAAGACCAGAAATCTCATAGAAGTGTAGCATTGGTTCTGTTCTGCACATGAAGGGTTAGCTCATGGCAATCATATGTCTAAGACCCAGCACTGATAGCAAAAGAGTGCTTTAATGTGAGCAGACATTTCTTCACATCTCAGTTGTTCCAGAGAGGTTTTGGATTATTAAATTAACTGGAAGGAATTAAAGAAGGGTTTCAGTGTCGAGGTGAGGCCTGCAGTAAGGCAAGGCTGAAGGGACTCGGTAAGGGGCTTCAATGAAGGCACAGGGCTCTGGAATGGTGAAAATGAAAAAAGCATGTAGGCTGTAACATCTGGAACTGAAAGTACAATCCTAGGGGAGAAGTATGAATTGGTGGTTAAGAATGTAGAGAGGAGAATGATTATTAGAATTATTGTGATTCCCTTATGAATGAAAACTAGGTTGAAGATGGCTTAGCAGGCTACTTGAAGAAGTCATTGTGTAGCAAGATTTCTTTTTTTTTTCTTTTTTTTTTTTTTTGTCCCCCCAAAAGGAAAGCATATTTGATTTTATAATTAATTACTTAAAATGTGTATTAATTAAAAATATTGCTTTAATGTAATGTGTAGCTGTTTATGAAGGGAAAAGCTTGCAATCATTAAAAAAAGAAATATGTCCTGAATGGCCAGCTTTGTTTCTCAGCTAGCCACTAGAAGAAAGATAAGAAATCAGACTGAATTCCCAGTATGTTTCCTTTTAAGGATATTGATTCAGGTCTAGTAAATTACTTCATAGGAAGTGTAAATGGCTAGGGAGAAGATCATCTGCACAGAGAACTGTTTTCTCCACAAGTGATTTTCTTGTAAATTACATCTTTGCTTTCTCTTTATGGTCCTGATCCCTTTTCCCCCACAAAGCACTGTGCATTCTTTATTATATATTAATGAAGAGTCTTGCTTTTGTGATCCATCTTGCTAGTAACTCATAAGACTAAATGAATGTTATAACCATGCAACATCTAAGAAAGGTGTGCTGATGTTCTACAGCCTAACTTAAACCTAGATATCACCCAAGAAAGATGTTATTCATCTGCAAACTCAGTGTAGTTATGAAGTTGGGCCTTGCAGATGCAGATGATGGTTGCTTTTGTGGTCAGAGCTTGTCCATAGTGAAAGCAAGGTAGCCTGTTTCTTGACTGAGAAACACTTTGAGTATGGTTTTTGTTTTTCACAGAATCACAGAATGGTAGGGGTTGGAAGGGACCTCTGGAGATCATAGAGTCCAATGCCCCTGCCAGAGTGAAACTTCAGGTTTTGTGAAGTGGTTTGTTTTTTTTTTGTTTGTTTTTTGTTTTTTTTTAACTCGGTGACAAAACCACTGTCACTGTGATTCAGCAAATCAAGAGCCCTGTGAAGGTTGCTGGGTGATCTTTCTGTAACTGTAGATAGCAGCAAATTTTCACATTTGTCCTGATGAAAATTTCTAAAGCCTTAGGCACTCTGCAATCTGATAAGGATTTGTGGCTTTGCTATTTATGAAGAGACTAATCCTGAAGAGTTATGATGGACACCTCTCACTTCCTAGTCAAGTTCCTCCTCTGCTTGGTTTTACCATTGAAGAAAAACCCTGAAGCATGGCAGCCTAATCCAACATGTGGATAAAAGCTGTATGATTTTTTTCAACCTGACTATCTAATAAATCAATATCTCAATAAAGAACAGATGATATAACCTGGAAGACAGGAAGGTGGGGAACAAATCAAGGGAAGAGGGCACTTGCAAAGTTTATTCAGACTTTGTGTTGATTAAGCCTGTCTAGCTCGAACAGAGGTCAAATGTCCAGTTGCCACTTCACTGTCAGCAATTCAGCTCCTGCAATAGCTCTTCTGCCAAATCTCATTGCTATGAATAGGTCAATTAAAATGAATTAGGGTGCAGGGTGGCTGCTGGTTTTCAACTCCTGTGAGGGGCTTGTCATTGAGTTTCTTGATTTGTGTAGCAGGGAAGAGAGTTTTCTTTTATGCGGTAAATAGTTTCCTGTAAATTATTAGTGAACACTATTTAGAAAGGTGCAGCTGATTTAGATAAGTCTTTTCGCTGAAAATAAGGTCACTGTTCTCATTATACTGCTATTAATGGTCTTTTGACTCAGCTGTCATCAGCACTGAGTTACAGTTAGGTAGAGAACTATTTTTGCTTCATTGTTATTGTTCATAAAGATAAACAAGCAACAGGAGGAACTTTATGAAAAGCAAAGACAGCAGTTTATAGAAACATCTTAAGATACAGAAGAGTGTATAATAGAAAAATGTTGTCTCTGACCAGCCTCTGTGCCTGTATTTGGAGGTATTCACTGAAATGACAAATAAGGTGGACAGGTAGGAACTTTTCCTCTTGGTTTACTTATGTGTTATACTTTTTAGTCCATGCTGTGCATTTTTCCAGAGGACACGATCATGTTTTTCTTCCTCAGAGGCAATTCTACCTGTATGTGTTATGCATTACAGAGATGTATAGGTGAAAGAAGGGGGAAAAGGACAGTTACGTAGTTCCAAGAGGAAAAATTGAGAATTTCTCCTTCCTAGCTAGTATTTTGACAGAAGGACAGACAATAAATAGCTACAACTGAAAGATGTAGAGCTTTGAAAAAAATATCACAGTAAGAATGGACACAAGCTTGAAAGGAACCGGTCAGGGAAGGGGAAGATTTCTTCCAAATGATCAGTAGATGGTCCAGCAGAGTTTTCTTTCTTTATGTATTTACTTATTTACTTAAAGTTTATGAATACTATAATAAATGGGGTATCTGGTGAAACCTCAAAAAAAGTGTAAGTAACTGATTTCCCTTTTCTTTCTTTTATCTCAGTAGAAGCAAAATATTTTAAAAGGCTTACAGCTTCTGCTTTGTAGGAGTTTTTCGCAGTGGTCCTGCACAACATTTTATAAAGAAGTAATAAAAACAGAAGTCCTCTTTAGACAAGCTAGTTGGATTTGACAAAAAACAGTGTACTATGATGATTTTACCCTCACCAGTGACTCTAAGCAAGAGAGCACAGTTTTACCTATTTTATCACTATTTGTATCTGTACTTTCATTACTGATTTAATAGAGGATTTATATCCTTTTTTGGTACTGAACCATTGCTATAGTTTAGTAAGGAACACCATGTTGCTAGTCATACTCTGTTTCAGAAGGTAGAAATCTAAGGTCTTCATTTCTTGTGGTTGTTAAAGATTCTACAGTGATTTTGCCCTTGAGTTAAAAGGAGAGTAACATTCATATTGGGTCAAGTTCAAGCACCATGGCTGCTAAAGACAATGAGGGTTTTGTCACGGACTTCAGAGACTTGGATTAGATAGTTGAGCTAATGTTAATGGTATGGGTTTCAACAAGGCCGAGTGCTGGGTCCTGCACTTGGGCCACAACAACCCCATGCAAAACTACAGGCTGGGGGAAGTGTGGCTGGAAAGCTGCCTGGCAGAAAAGGACCTGGGGGTTTTAAATGACAAGCAGCTGAATATGAGCCAGCAGTGTGCCCAGGTGGCCAAGAAAGCCAATGGCATCCTGGCTTGTACTAGAAAGAGCATCCTGACCTGTATTAGAAATAGTGTGACCAACAGAAGTAGAGAGGTGATTGTCCCCCTGTACTCAGCACTGGTGAGGCCACATCCAGTTTAGGGACTCTCTATTCAAGACAGAAATCAAGGTGCTAGAGTGAGTACAGAGAGGGCAACGAAGCTGGTGAAAGGCCTAGAGAAAATTAGGAAAAATTTTTTTTCACAGAAAGAGTGGTCAGACACTGGAATAGGCTGCCCAGGGAGGTGGTTGAGTCACCATCCCTGGATGTGTTTAAGGGTGTTTGGATGTGGTGTTGGTGGATATGGTTTAGGGGAGAACTTTGTAGAGTAGGGATGATGGTTGGACTAGGTGATTCCCAAGGGTCTTTTCCAACCTGAATAGTTCTATGATTCTATGATTCAGTAGGGGCAAGGTTCCTGCAAGGAGTTTCAGTTGAAAGCCTGGTAAACTACAGTCCAGTTCAGCTCTGTTCTTAATTGTGCAGGATCTAAGACATTGATACTGAGCCTGCAATTGTGGGAAGGTATTTGAACACCTACCTTATCTCTGCCTTAAGTAGGTTTTCATTGTATGTTACAGGGCTGCCCTTCAATGCCTTTCAGAGATAAGCATCTAGTTGTGCAAACACTGAAAATTCCCAAATTCCAGTGGAACAAGATGCTTCAGTGTATAAAGATTAATACATTACAAAACAAAAATTGTTTTTGCAAGATTTACAGTGAATAAATTCTTTATGACCTCTTTTTTTTTAGTGTTACATACATTGTTAAAAAGACAAAATATTTAAAGTTATTATCATTAGTGTTACTTTATCACAATAGTATTTTTTTACAACTATGTCATTATCGTGGAAAGGGAAAAGTATAAGGAATGCTAGAAGAGATAAAATCAATAATTACCTGTTGCTGTAGATTTTATGTAGCCTATTGTATACTACATTGATTAGTGCAAGCAGAAAGCCCAAGATTAATTAAGCAAGCATTAATTAGCATACTCTGTTAATACTTTTTATTACTTAAGATTTTTTTCCTAAATAAATATATTGAAACATGATATTATTATTATTGTTGTTTTTGTTGTTGTTTTCATTGTTGTGATTGTTTTTGTTATTATTTTCATTATTACATTCCTGAAGTGTTCATGATAATTTGTTCTTGCAGGAGAGGGTTAATGTCAACAGTATGGGACATCAGGTGATAATATTTGACTTTTCTGTCATAAGAGGACTGTGGGAAACTCGAGTTAAGAAGAACAAAGAACGTCAGAGGAAAGAAAAAGAAAGATTAGAAAAAAGCTCATTGGAAAAGTAAGTTAACTTTTCTGCTGTTTGTTTTAACTGAATCTATTATTATTACCAAGTAATATTGCTATATACTAAATGTTATCAGAGGATTTAATTTTATTTTTTTTTCATTTGGTTTCAGCCATTTCTTGCCTCCTTTCCTTAAGTGATTATAAGAGGGAAAGATGATAACCTTATGTGCTCTGAGGTAGCTAATTTCAGCTGCCATGGTTTTTGCCAGTAAAATATGTTAAGCTTAATTTGTTATTCTGACTTGAGTGTTCCGTGAAAACTATACATACCCCATTTTGATTTTTCTTGTGGTTATTTGTCTGTAACCGCCCTTCCAGCTGAAAGAATGGAGCTTGACTGCATAATCTGCTCTTTTCTACTAATGAGGTCTAAAGTAATTCTGTTAATTTCCCGCACCAGCAGAAGATGGGGAATTTGGGGTATGATACAGAGAAGTAAAAGGCTCCAAGTACAGTTTCAGCATTCACAAAGCATTTTTGTTTTCTTCCTTTAGCTTCCTATCTGCAGGTAGTACTTTGTCTTCATGCAATCAGATTGATTTTCCGTTAGCCCTCGTTCTTTCAGAGCTCCTGGAAAAAAGGGAGGAAACACATTAGACTTTGTTTCCAGAATGTGAATGATCAATATTTCACCCATTGAAATGAATGGCAACATTCATGTTAATTCTTATGATTCAGGCCTTTTAAAATGGTGAAAGCTGGTCGAATAATGGTCAAAGTCACAAAAACATTAACAATGAAATACAAAATTCAGTTAAAAGAAGAATTATCTTTATTTTGTGAGGTCCTAAAGGTAAGCTTACAAGTTATTTCTTAAATGTTTTTCAGTGTTTCCAAAAATCAGTTCAGAAACAGGACAAGATTTTGTTTGTTCTTCACTTGAAAGTATAGATAAAACTGTAATTGTAATTAAATGCTTAATAGAAATAGTATTTCCCTTTAGAAATAAATTTCATTATTTTAGGGAGTTCCACGTGTGACCAAATTCTGGTATTCTACTCAGATTGGAATGTAACCACTGTGAGTTAAGTCCGTTGAAATCAATGCTAGTAGTTACTGTCAAGTCACAGCCAGAAAATATTTTGGAAGGGATCATGACCCAAAATTATAATTCCAAAAAGACAGTCAAAGAAGGCAGTTTCCTGAATTGAGGGTTGCATGCCAGCATTTAAGATTCTAGCTATTTACTTTTGCCAGCAGCCAGAGAGAATTCCCAAGTAGGGCCCAAATTAATAGAGTTTCTCTGCAAAAATACTTGTGTAACAGACGAGTTTGGAATCTGGCTTGCTGTGGCAGCTTTTTTTTTTTTTTTAAATCAGGTTTTTCTCGAAGAGGTTATAATTCTCTGATGCCCTTGAGATTGTGCAGTTCCTCATCAGCTGTGTTGCTGTGTAAAGTGACCTGATAATAGGTAGTATGTATTATTTGAGGAAAAACTACCAACTAACCCCTAGGGAACTCTGCTTGCCTTGGAGCAAGGTAATTTCATTCAAGCAGCGTCAGTAAGCAATCACATGTGAGATATTTCTCTCTTCTGACTGAAGATTTTCTGAGAGGAAAACCTCACAATAAATGTGAACCTTGAACTATGCTTGCATTGATGGTGAGGTCTTGTAAAGATCTGGGGAATTTACAGGTTTAGAGCAGATGTTAAAACAATCGCCAACGAGAGCAGATTCTGGAGATCAGTTTGCTGAGAATGTTGCGAAAGGATCATCTCTGGCCTCTTAGATACTTGTGTCAGGTTATTTTCAGTGGAGCTAATTCAGTCCCCTTTTTCCCCTCTGGTTTTGTGGGACTGTGGAAGTACCACAGTTCAAGGAGCCTCTGCTTCTAGAGGGAACATATCAGCCAGCAACCGAGTATAAAAGAAAAAGAAACAGTACAGTGTTGTGCAGAAGTATTTTACTTCATGTCCTCCGTCTCATCAGAAAAAAACCCCATTATAAATCTCCTATTGGATTTGAAACACAAGCTGTTACCAAAAATGTGCACTGTTGCATGGTTATCTGCACTTTTATGAAAGTCTGTGTTATAGAAAGAAGTTTGCATTTATAGCATTGTTTCATATTTCATCTTCTAGATTCTGGTAGTGGTGAACAATCTTATCTTGCACTGTGAAATTCTGAGTGCTGTCAGACTAACTTCATGTGGTATGATGATTGAACTAATTCATTTTTTTTCCTATTTATCATTTTTGTTAGAAAGGGAATGAAAGTGAAAGTTTATGGCTAGTTATTTTTTAAAAGATTGTAACACGTTAATCCGTGTAAAAAGCAGGTAAGGTAAACATTGAAGATTGACAAATAAAGCATTCAAGTGAGGAAATGCAGGATATATTTGCCCAATTTATCTATTCCAGTCTTTCCTGTGAAATGGCACAACCTCCACTGTCCACCAACCAAACATACAGCAAAGATAACAGTCACCTCTTCTGTGAGTCTCTTCTCTGAAATTATCCTCTCAAACTTTGCTTAGTCAAATGTGCATGTATCACTTTACTGACCAATGCACTTCATGAATGTTAAAAGTCAAAAGAAAACTTTCACTCCACAGGCAGAAAGTGACTTTAAAAAAAAATAAAATCATTTGTCTCTATCTCTCTGCCAAACTTCACTGTTTATTCACTTTATTTGTACCTGAACCAAGATTTCATTAGTGATTATTATCTTTTTTCTTCCACTCAATACCTAATTAAAACAATTTTAAATCAGGAATAAAACTCAAACTGCTAGTCCTTAGCCCCAGATACAAATAACAGGCAACAAGTTAGAAGTAGATCTGCAGCACTAATAACAATTTAAGTTATTTGCCTTTTTTCTTAGACACTTGTGAATACAGACTTTGTATTTAATAAAATGCATGTAAGTGGGGTGAAAGATAAAAACTGCTGCTAAGCAGCAATCCTTTACAACCCATAGAAAATCCAGACAGAGGGACTGAAATTAAATCCATCTCAGAAACAAGTGTTAAGTGTCCATCAGGAATGTTAGGCTGAGCTGAGCTTCAATTTAACTATGCTGCTCTAATAAAAATTTCATAGGATTATTTAATGATCTGGTGTGGATAATGACTCTGATTTAAACATCACCCAGGAGTACTAACTTTGTGTCTCTCTGTAGTTTCCTAGATTACATGTGTATTGGCATCTAATGAAACTTCTTTTCTTTACTTAAGAAGCATAGTTTTTCCTCAAGACCTAATCAGACATTCTAGCAGTGGGTAACTGCATAAGGAAGAACTCTCCAAAGAAACCCAGCTACTCCTCATTTACTGGAATGTCTCTGAAATCCCTATTAATGCAGACTCCTTGTTTTCCAAGCTGGTTCCTCCTTCAAAGGGTCCAGTAATGTAATTTATTCTACAGTAATTTTTTGCACGAGGTTAATTTGATTAGTGTTTTTCAGGGAGAGTAAAATACCAAGCAAAGAAATCCATATCCTCAAAAGGATTGTTTTTATAATACAAACAGTTAATTACATGTTGTTAAATCTCTTTGCTGCAGATATACTCCAATAGTGAAGTAATGTTTTGGGAATTATTACCTGAAGACAAGTTCAGCACTAATGAAAATGGAAATACTTGAATATTCCACTTCCCTGCTGATCCTGTTTCATATTTGAGTTGTATGTCCTGAAAGCTTACTAAAAAATAGCTATGTATTGGAAATAGTTTTCTAGAATTAACATTTCCTCTATATCACAGAATCACAGAATTGTTCTGGATGGAAAAGGCCTTTATGATCATCAAGTCCAACTGTTAACCTAGCACACTGCCAAGTCCACCAAAAAATCGTGTCCCTAAGCACTGTAACATCTACAAGACTTTTAAACACCTTCAGGGATCATGATTCAATCACCTCCCTGATCAGCCGGTTCCAAAGCTTCATTAACCTTTAAATGCCTACAGTAACCATTTACAGTCTACAGTAGTGACAGGTGTGCTTTTGTGTTACAGATCAAAAGTATGAAATACAGCTTTTTTTGGGGGCAAACATAAGCAGCACGCAATCTGCCTTTTTAAAATTAGTTGGACTATTTGCATGTATGGAGTGGAAATTCTGGAATAGCTAGCTGAATTGGAACCTTAGATATTAACTGGGTCCTCTGTCCAGAAAAAAAATATTTTTGTGTCCACACTCCTACCTAAATTTAGCTTTGCTTGACTAACACCTAATTTTTGAATACTTAAAGGACAGTTTTTTCTTAAATATGACTGCATTTGTTTGATCAAAAAGTAGAGGAGGATCAAAGTATTTTATTACTCAACAGTAGTAAAAAGACATAAACTTCAGGAGAGCTGTGATTTTGTAACCAATTTATTTGTATTTATCATATGTGAAAATGTGTTCCTGTATTATCAGGAGCCTTTCAAGTGCCAAGACCAGAAATTTGTGTATTTCAAGGCTCATTTTATTTGCGTGGCTTTTATTTTTTAATTTAATTTTTTTTTTTTCTACACTAGTTTAGATGCCTTTCCTATCTTTCCTGAAAATTCATGCAATAGGATACAGATATTATAAATGTAGTGGTAATTATATTTTATTTGAGGATTGTCACTGAAGGAAGACTTTAAATGTTCTTTATTTTCAATAAATATACTTTAAGAAGTACTATGAACTAAATTTTTAAAAAATGACAGAGCTCAGTGACAACCATGTAGTGGAATAGATTTCTTTGGTTTGATCTCAAATATAACTCTCTAATTACAGCTTTGTAATCTTTGCTTAACAATACATACTGTCTTCATATATGTCACACTTCCAGACCAAGAAGGCTCATACTGATTCATTCGGTTAGTGTGTACCCAAACATACAAACTGGAGTTATAAATTGTTAGACTCCCTGCTCTTGGGATATACCAGGTTTTAATTTTGAGATGTAGTGTACAAAATTACGCATGCTTGTTGCTCCATTATTAATTCAATTTCCATCTGTTCAAAGTGTGCTTGGACATAGTACTTAGCCTGGCATTCTTTAAAAGCTTAACAAAGCATGTTGTCATCATTTAATGTATGTGTAAAGCAGAAAAAACACAGGATTTCCACATCAGTGCGTGATATCAGTGTTGAGTTTCTAATTAGATTTAATTTTTAATGTCTGTCTTCTGAAGTCAGTATTTCACTGATTGATTTATTTAACAGTGGTGGTTGTTATGTGCACTGTATTTTACTTGGCTAACAATATACCATGACTTCCTGAGATCTGTGCTTTGTACATGTTATCAATAAAATGTCAGGTCCCTTCTTGCCATTTTCTCTATGCTTTGTTGTGAGAGAGTAAAATTTTATATCTGAACCTTCTGCTGTTGTGTTCCTGGGGTCTACCAGACAGAGACAGCACTGAGGTGTAGTAGAGCAGTTCAGTGTCTTAGTTTTTATCAACAGTTAGACTCTTCAACCTCTTATTTCTGTTTGTTAAGTTTCTAACATTCTTAGAACTTATAGTGAAAGAGTAATTCATTTTTTTGTGCATGAGTGAAGAGCAATGAATTAAAAAAAAAACATTTTGGGGACAAGCTTTTTCAGTGCATTGAATTTTGCACTGAGATAAAATGTTTATTGTTTTGATAGAAAATAAGGAATTCTGTAGAAATAAGAAGGCAGTAATGAAGAGTTAAGTTTCACAGAGGGATGGAAAAGCTGTATGTGGAGGACTGGAGCAGGATGTGAGAAACAGCAGTACAGCAGTGATAAGTAAAGTTAGAATTAGAAGTTTTAGAAAAAAAAAAAGGGAGTTTTGGTTCTTTTCAGTTCCTTTTAATGTTTTAAGTTTGTTGTTCTCTTTCTTGATGATTAAATTAACTTTTTTTCCCCCTGCTCTCTTCACCTCACACCCACATTACACAGCAATACAGAGCTTTTATACCTCATTACCTCTACTTACAGGTAGATTAGTGTTGGAAAAAAAGATGAGTAGGAGGTTTGGGCCTGTTTATTTTTCTTATAGAATACAAAAGTGTTACTGTCTAGCTTTTCTAGTTATCTTTTGTTATTATGTTGTCTGTCCTTTGTTGTGTTAGTAGTCTCTTGGGTCCATATGACAGATAGAATAGGCAAAATCAACACTAAAAAAAAAGAATAGCTTATGTGTCAAAGCATCTGAAAGAGGTGTCTCAAGTTTCATGTTTACTAATATGGAATATTCTGTCATCTAAGCACTTCTATATTGCAGCTGGAAAGGATAACCTGTGGTAGGGCTGCCTAGGTGTCTCGCTCTGTAACCAGAAGTATTAGATGCATTGTGTTCAAGGACCACAAAAGGAGCTAAGGAGCTGTGGCTTTTCAAATTTATTTTCATGTCTTTGTCATATCAAGGAGCTTCAGAATGATTTTGAGATGTTGTGGACTGGTGGTGAACTCTTTCTTGACTGTACTAGCTGCTTTAGTACCCCTCTAGGTGCTCTCTGAGTTGAATGTCTTGCTGGGCATGTTCTCTGTCCAGTTTTTTCCTTCCCAGCTCATTTATGTATCACAGCTTGCTGTGTTGTTAAGTAGTCCACAGTTAGACACTAGGAGAAATGAGGACATTTACTTTGAATATATACTTCATTCTCACACCTCCTCTGTTAACATTTTAAATATTAGAAAGTCTTCCAGATGCCTACTTGCAAAGAGTGTACTGATCTCTCTAGTGAAAATGAAACCAGGGTTGAGGAACTTTTCTGCAGCTCTCAGTAACTTCTTTATTTCTTTCCTGCTCCCTTCATACCTTGATCCATTAGTTTTCTCCTTCTGATGTACAGGAAATGTTTTTCCTTTTAACTTGCATACCCACAAGAACTGACTTTGGTTTTTTTTTGTTGTTTTTCTGTTTGTTTGTTTGTTTTATTTATTTTTTTTTCAGTCCTGAAAATGCCTTCTCATTTCTTCATTTAAACATAAATGACACTTTTTCTTTTTTTGATTTTTCTATTTTTGGCAATGAGTGATGAAGAGTTCTTTACTGCGGTTTTGTTAGAATGTGCTTACTCAGGGGTGTCTTCACACACTCTGCCAGCACTTTAGCCAATGAGCTTCACTTTAACCAGCTTTGCTTTTATAGGTAGTTCATCTTCTGAAAGATTTGTAAATGCTTTTCCTTGCTTTATAAAGATGTTCCTTGGGAGTACATAGTGGTCATTATTATAGAAGGGGCTTTCTGTAGCTCCCTGGCGACCCATGTATAGTGTACTGCTACTTGAAGCTAAATCAGGTCCTCTAATTGTTTCTCAGATTAGACTCTCTGATAAACACCATACATAGTTTCAAAAAGTGTGAAGTGTCTGCAGTGTGTATGCTGTGTGTATGCCTATCGCTAGTCTCCTGCTGTTGCTGTGCTCTTTGCTTTCAAGTCTCTCTAATATCCCCTGAGGTTTCAGTAAATGCCACAGTTTGTGGTGGGCAGTTTACAGCTGTCTCAATTATACCTTTCAATTTAAGCATGCAGTTTTGATGCTTAATGTTTCATTTTGATAACATGAGTCAACTCTGGCTTTTAACTTACATTACTTTGTTCCTATAAATATACTCTGCCCTTCAGTTTCTATCTTGTACCTTGTTGAGTGTCCAAAAATTACTTATTTTCACCAACTTTAAAAGATGCCTCTTATACCTAATATTGCAACTGATTTATTTTATGTGACTTATAACTAGACATTCTCTTTTGTATGTCTTTGTTTTAACACCCTAGCATTTTGGCAAAAATCCCTTGCTTAAATAGGAATATGTGTACAGATTTTGTTACTTCCTACTTGAATTTTACGAACTTGCATCTCTTTATAGGATATGCCATTTTTTACTTTCTTTAGGGGGCACTGTAATTTGTGACCTGCTTCACCTGCCAGTTTTCTTCAAGTCTTTAGCTTAAAATTTTTGCTAAAAGGTAGAGATCACCTAAGTTAATCTCATGTAGCACAAGACTATAGCATTTAAAGTGTGAGATCAGTTTTATGATGCAAGGGGCTCTACAGAGCCTTCCTTTGGTATGAGGAGGGCTTACTTCAGTTAATCAACCTGTTCCTTAATTGACTAAGTTGAAATAAATATTTCCTAAATTATTTTGTCAGTGCTTAGTTACAGCAAATTGAATTTTCACCTGAAGCTACATGGGTAAAATTTTGTCCTGGAGGTGAGCCTAAGCTTACACTAAAGTGGAATCTAAAATTAGCTGGCATGTGATAACCTTGACCTTTACCTCCAACTTCTTAGACAGTATTGGAAGATAATGTGTAAAACATTAAAATAGATCATTTTATTTAAACAAGAAAGGGCAGGGAAAAGGGAGTA
The DNA here is from genome assembly GCF_000747805.2 of Chaetura pelagica. Lineage (NCBI taxonomy): Eukaryota > Metazoa > Chordata > Aves > Apodiformes > Apodidae > Chaetura > Chaetura pelagica. Next base: position 828,379 of record NW_009953311.1, read on the forward strand.
TATCTAACTTCTTGCTTGCAAAAATGACTTTTTTTTTTTTTTAATTGAAAACTGTTGCATATATCACCAGGTTCTTATATTTTGCTTAAATTGATTTTGTTCTGTGATAATGCATTTCCTGCCTGATTGAAATAAAGGACAAATTCATGCTGGTTTTGGTGACAATGCACTCAGTCTCCACTTTTCTGTTATTCCCTGGGTGTCACGGTATTATATGCAGTAGATTAGATCCTGTTCATCTGAATTCTACATGTAAATCTGGAAAATAGGTTGTTGTTGTTGTTATTATTACCTTTAATTGAATAATTATACTTTGTTAAATATTTGTGCAAACAAGGATTAAGCTTTAAGATTTATTTTTTGTATTGGGCAAGCAGATTCACATAACCCCTTTGTGGCACTATTTCAGGATAAAACAGGAATGGAATTTCATAGTAGAGTGCCGGAAGAAAGGCATTCCTCAATCAAAATACCTCAAGAATGGCTTTGTAGACACAGATAAGAAGATCTTGGACACTTATGGAAAGACTTCTCAGCTCCAGAGAAGGCATGATTTGTCAAATGAAACAAAGAAAGAAAGAAACAAATTTATTTTTCAGCTTTCTGGAGAGCAATGGATGGTAAATATAATGCAAAATATTTTTTTTTTATTTTTAAAGGTCTTGGGTAGCTTAGCACTGTAACTTTTAATCCCGCAAAACTTTTTGCCAATGTATATGATACTGATGCTTTTTCACAGAGTTAGAAGTGACAAAAATAATTTCCTGTCTTATTGTGAACTCGTATTTTGGTTTTCAAATATACTTACATTAAATTCTCTATTGATACATGTAACTTAGGCCTCTCAAAGATTTTGATATAAGCAATCACATTGCAGTAAGGTGCCCTCCTCTGACATTCCCAGTGGATAAAAGATGAAAATATTATTCAGCTTTGTTGGCTTGTTGATGTCTTCTACTACTCAGAGATGTCTTCCTCCTTTAATGGTGTGATAATATTTTTCTCAGTCTCTGTTCAAATCCAAACAAATATTAGCATCAATCCACAATGATCTTGCTGAAAAAAAAAAGGCACTTTTTAGTTGATGTTGTCATTTATGTGAAACACAGTTTGGAACTGAGCTCTGAATTAAGGCTGTTTTTAAATTCAGCAAAAGCTGTATTAGAGATGATCTGAAGTTTTCTAGAGTTGCTGAAGCTTTGTCTGAAATGTATTTTGAATAATGAGTGCTTTATGAATGAGAAAGTGAAATTAGAATTATTACTTTTATTTAGTTTATAGTTTAAAATATATTTTCGAGATTTTCATTACAGAAAATGCAAGTTAAAAAATCAGTTGACATAGTGGCTAAAGTTTACTAAACCAATTCTTTTGATTGACCTGAAACAATCATCGTCCCATATTTGATCTTGAATATGAAGGCATTTTCTTTTTCAGTTTTCATTTTTTCCTGGCTTTCCTACTTTTCTAAATAAACATAAAGTATATGAAATTTCAGGAAAATAGAAAAGCTTGGTTTCCAACCCGCTCTAGTAAGGACACTGTTTTGTCAACTGATCTAAATAATATATGTGGTAGGCTTGGTTGCTGTAGACCTAACATGTCTTCTGTTTCAGAAACCTTTGATATTAACAGTGATGTTAAAAATGTGTAGTCTTTTACTACATAATTTCCTAAGTTGTAAAATTTTTAGGTACTTCAGAAAAAAAAATAATAAAAAAATTATAGCTCCTTAGACACTGATGTAGTACCAACTGCAAATATTTTCAGTGTGTCAGGGAGGAGAAAGCTGCATAACTAAACTTTTCTGTTGCTTATTCTCTTCTGACAAACCTAGCCTATTTGTTTTATAAGACCATTTTTTTTCTTAAATACAAATATCAATTAATTACTGTTCCCATCTGAAAGAAATGCACCACGCAGGGATGTAGCAACTTCAGTAATAAATATTTGGATGGTATGTAAAAAGGGAGGAAAAGACCACTGAACCTTGAGGCTGTTGTCACACCTCCTTTTCCAGGTAGAAGTCTGACAGACAAATGTAAATCTATCTCACCACTGCAATTTTCAGCCACTATACATAGACAGAAGCTAACCATCCTGGATAGGCATGGCCAAACTGGTACCCAAGCTACGTAAGACTTCAGATTCAGAGGAACTCACTCTGTATAAGGTTTTCAAGCATTAATGTTTTATACTAAGCCTACTTACATCATCGTAGTTCAGAAGATTGCCATTAAATTATTGTGACCATGCTCTTCAAAAACTGTTGTGACTTCTGATGTCTAGAGACTCAAACTCCATGTCTCAAAAAATTAGCCCAGAAGTGAATGGTAACTAGTAAACATAGTGACCCACAAGGATTTATGGACAAACAGAAAACAATTCCTCCAAATCATGTACTGTAAAATCAAGCCCTACTTTCTTTCACTAGTACTCTGTACCTACTTGTCTAATCTAGTATTTGCTGTATGAGCTTTATCTTTCCTTAGCTATGTTAAAATAATTACAGTGACAAGAAACACTGGATGTCCACATAATGAATACACATTATAATTCCAATGACATTTGAGAAGTGGGAAAGAAGTGCTACATCTTCCAAATGTTCAACTCATTAATATATTTGTGTAAAAAATAGATTACAAAACCTAAATCATAATTGACACCATAGGTCCCAGTTACCTAATATACTGAGAGAACTGTCACATGTCCACAGATAATTTCATATGCATATTTGTAGCCTGTGTAGCTTTGGTTGAATTGTCTGTAAATTCATTTTGGCTAAGTACACTTTTTTTTGGTGAGACAGTAATAGGGGAAGAGAATGTCATGTCTGATTTTGTCTTTGGTTTGAAAGTAGTAAGTGAGATTAAAAAAGCAGAGTATGTGGTATGATATGTGGTATAATCCCTAAAACATTAATGACATTTCTGCAATAAGAGAAAAGACGTTTCCTTCAGAAATTTATCAAGTGGATTCTCACATTTTTAAAATCATTGTTAGCTGTTGGAGACTGACAATGTTCCTCAAGGATCTGCTTGGTAGGGTACCATGGGACAAAGCCCTGGAGGAAAGGGGAATGCAGGAAAGCTGATCCATATTCAAGGATCATTTCCTCCATGCCCAGGAGCTATTTGTCCAAGTGAAGGGGAAGGCAGGCAGGAGAGCCTGGAGGCCTGCATGGATGAGCAAGGCATTCCTTGTTACAGTTAAATGTGTATGTAGAGAGCAGAAGCAGGGCGAGGTGTCCTGGAAGGAGTACAGAGAAGTTGTCAGAGAAGCAAGGGATTGCATAGGAAAGGCCAATGCACAGATAAAATTGGACCTGGCCAGGGATGTTAAGAATAACAAGAAAGGTTTCTATAGGTATGTCAGCAATAAGAGGAAGAAAAGAGAAACTGTGGGCCCACTTTGGAAGGAAACTAGAGACTTGGCCATACAGGACATAGAGAAGGTTGAGTTACTCATTGACTACTTTGCCTCAGTCTTCACTGGCAAACTTACACCACCCCAGTTAGAGAAGGTGAAGGCATGGACTGTGAAAAGAAAGATCTCTCCACTGTAGGTGAAGAGCAGGTTCATGACCATCTGAAGGACCTGAAGATGTACAAGTCTATGGGCCCTGAAGGAACTGGCTGATGAATTAGCAAAGCCTGTGTTCATCATATTTGAAAAGTCTTGGCAGTGTGGAAAAAGTCCCACTTACAAGGAAAATGGGAAACATAACTCCCATTTTCAAGCAGAGAAAAAAGGAAGACCCATGGAACCATAGACCAGTCAGTCTCACCTCTGTGCCTAGCAAGATCATGGAGCAGATCCTCCCAAAGGCTCTGCTGAGGCAGTTGGAAAACAAAGGGGTGATTGGTGACAGCCAAAATGGCTTCACCAAGGGAAAATCCTGCCTGACTGATTTGGTGACCTTTTACAATGGGGTCACAGCATTGGTGGACAAAGGAAGAGCAACTGACATCACCTGCCTGGACATGTGCAAAGTTTTTGACACTTTTCTGTAAAATATGCTGGTATCAAAACTGGAGCATTATGAATTCAATAGATGGACCATTCAGTGGATGAGGAATTGGCTGGATGGTCACACTCAAAATGTTATGATCAATGGCTCAGTGTCCAGATGGACACCAGTGATGAGTGGTGTTCTTCAAAGGTTGGTCCTTGGACTGGTGCTATTTAACATCTTTGTCAGTGACATCAGCATTGAGTGCACGCCTTCCAATGCCTGAAGGAGGCCTACAGGAAAGCTAAGGAGGGACTTTTTGCAAAGGCTTGCAGTGAGAGGACAAGAAGTAATGGATCAAAACTGGAAGAGGGACATTTAGGTTGGAAATTCTTTAGTGTGAAGGTGGTGACACATTGGAACAGGTATTCCAGGGAAGTTGTGGATGCTGCCTTCCTGGAATTGCTCTAGGCCAGGCTGGATGGGGCTTTGAGCAACCAGGTCTAGTGGGAGGTGTCACTGTACATGCAGGGGGGTTGGATCTAGATGATCTTTAAATTCTCTTCCAGCTCAAACCATTCTATGATTCTATGATTTTGAAGGATTGTTCATCTTCTCTAATGAAAGCAGGTTTGATTTTATCCTTGTCTGCAGGCATCTGAACCATGTCACAGTATCTTAGTGAAACAGGCAGTTCACTTTAATCTGGATGAGCCGGATAATGAGGCTCAATGATTGTGTGGCAAGGTCACAGTAAATGTATGATACAGAGAAAGAATGAAAGCATATGATGGTTAGGAGACTACTGCTCAAGGTGATATAATGTATGTAACAGTAGAACAATCAGAAAAAGTGAATGACACCAGACAGGCTTTCCCTTCATTAAAAATTTGACAGAACTCAGTTATATTACCACATCAGTGAGTTGCTTTAATTCTCCTATGCTTACAAAGCCCTTTGGACTTAAAGGCATGAGATGGGTGACTGTGTCACAAGTAATCTGAGGTTCCTAAGGTATCTTTCAGAAAAAAACTTTTTATTTATTTCAGCATTTTCCAGGCAAAACCACCATGAAAAAGAGTTGTATGAAACGTTATACTCTTGAATTGTATATTTGAATCATCTGCCTAGAAGAGAATGATGAAGAGCTGATGAAATACTTAATTGAGATCCTCTGTAGATGTAAACATGTATCTGCTGAATTAATTTAGTTCTTCAGAGTAGTGGCACTGTTATTAAAACAAAAATCAAACCGTGGTTAAATAATGCCATGAATATTCATATGAATTTTTCAATGAATTCACTGTAACTCTGTTTTTCCCCTTTGTTTAATGTCTTCTCCTAACTAATGAATGTTCATTCTCAAGTGGATCAGTGGATTTTGAATAATTTTTAGAAAATTATCAGGAAAAACATATTTTTAAATTTTTATATCAATATTGACAAACGAAAGGTGATGATATTCACTCAAATACAGAGCAGAGGTGTTCTTGGTTCTACTGCTTTACCTAAGCAGAGGATTTTGATGCATGTCTACTTTAAACAACTTTAATGTAAAAGGCGAATAACAAGTAAATGAATGAGTGATGGTAAAATTATTTACCAGTAAATCAGGACCTTCTTGTGTATAATTTTTCACAGAAAAATGGAGCAAATTATTTACTACATTTGTATTTATTCTCTCTGCTTTATTGTCAAACGTCTTTTCACAAAAAAAAATAAAAATCTTTATATATATATTAAAAAATCCATATTTGCAAACTTACAGTTGCAAAGTGTAAAAATGATTATAAGATATAAAGAAATAATCTCAAGAAAGACAGTAAGTCAGAGCAATTGGCAGAAGAATGCAGCCTCTTTCTATTTTCTTTAAGTATTTTATGAATTTATTTCAGTTGATGCACAAGAATATCTTGGTGTTTTAAACTGCCCTTAGAACAAAGGTAATATTTTTTTTATTTTTTTCATGATTTTTTTTCCCCCCTAAAACTAGGAAAGAGTTTGATCTTAATCTGAGAGAGTGTTTTGTGCGCTACACTGTTTTCCATGTGTTGGGAGTTTCTGGGATACTCCCTTCATTCTAGAAGAACAGCAAGGCTATCACCTTCATAGGGGCAAGTGTTTCCCTCTGCTCACTGCTTTATCTGCCAGTACAGGCATGGAGATTGTCTATTGTGACAACAACGTACAAAAACCTAGTAGATCAGTAGAAAGATAAAGGCAGACCTGATCTATGAAGAACTAGAGTGACAAATGATATCTCTTACCCAGACGTCTTTTTCCCTCCGACATGATCGTTCTACATCTGTTTTCCCAGTGAATAAGAATTCTTCCCTACGGTGGAATCTATAACACTTCAGCTAAATGTAATCTCCTGTGTGCTGCATTTTCATTTCTGTAAAGATGGGGAAGACAATACTAATTGAATTTTCAGTTGTTATTTGTTCTTTTATTTTGCTGCATAAAAAATGTGCAGCACTGAATGCAGAGGAGTAGAATCCATTCCAGAGAGCTGGTGAGACTTCTTATTAAAAACCTTGAGGCATTTCAGGCATTTTATTTTTCAGCTGACATAAACTGACAAATATAGAAGTTGGATCACAATGCAGTATACACATAGTGGGAAGGTGAAGTAAGAATTGAAACAATCTGTATCAAATATGGAAGAGCAGGTAGCAAGGCAAAACTATCTATATAGTATCTGCATGTGCAAATTTTAAAAGAACAACCAAACAAAGAACAGCTTCTGATCAACAGTCCAATATATCTTTAACAGCAATTACATATTTAAAGTATTGCTAAGTAGCACTAGTGCTAGTTCAGAAGTTCAGAATTAATAAAAAACAATTAAAATGCATCACTCCTGTTAGTGTCTTGGGGGATTTATGAAATCTAGAAGGAAAAAAAGTGGATTGTGTCCTCTGTATAAAACCTGAGTAATTGTTACTGTATCATATATGCTTACTGCAAAAGAAGCAAATTTGGAAGTTGTAAGAGAATTAAAGGTGGAAATTCTTACATCTTTTTTTATGTGGCAAAGCTAGTGATAACACTTCATCCAGTTTAATTATTCCAGTTGTTAACAACGCACAGTAATATAAAAGCCAAAATAGAATGGTAGATTATGTGCTGCTTTAATAAGTGGAGTTGAAATGATAGGACATTCAAGTTTAAGAATTGTTTTTTGTTTGTTTCAAGTTCAAAGAATTTGATGACATAATTTAAACAAAGATTTTGTACATCTGAATTCACTACCTAAATCCATTTTTTAAGAATTAAAGGCTTTAAAACTTTCAGTCTCTGTAACTACTATACATTTGAGATTTTGGACAACTAGAATAGTCCAAAAGTTACTCAGAAGCCAATTTATTTGTTAAGTATTTGGAACAATAATAGAATCCTTAAAAAAAGAAGTTCTGCAACACAAAAGCAAGAATTAATTGCAGCTGTGGTCTGATTTAAATGTGGAGTATTTTTAGTCTTCCTAAAGAAATCTAGTAAATATTTTCAAACATTGCTGAAATAACTTACGAATTGTAGTCACTTCTTTGAAAAAAGTCTTTCAAAACGTGGTATCTGTGTAACCTATCTGAAATATTTATATTCCTTGGACTGTGTTCCATCTTGGCAAACAAATTTTGAAACAAGAATATAGTCACACTTTTTTGTTTTGTTTTGTTTTGTTTTGTGGCAAACCCTATTTACATGTTCTCCACTCTTACGTTCACATGTTGCATTTCACTGCATCTTGATGCATGAATTAAAGCACTGAAATGTGTTTTAAAAAAATACTTCAGCTGGGAAAAAGAGATAATAGAGAAGAAACAAAACAGGTTGAGTGCTTCAGATACATTTCAGATTAAGAGCAAAATTATTGCATTAGCTTTTAAAAATGAATATGTGGTGACAGACAGCAGGACTGGTCTTCAAAAGCAAACAGATCCTATGAGGGTTGGGCAAAATGCTGTTTTGCATCAAGAAAATTAAGGCAAAGTGTTGAATTTTGGCTGTGGAATATCTTTCCCCTATATTTAGAAACATGGTAGAACAAAATGGATGTTTTCTGTTTACCTTTTCTTATTTCATTAAAAGGAATTCCCAGATTCCCTGAAAGAACAGACATATCTGAAAGAATGGCATGTGAACCATACATTGATACAAACCATTCCAGCTTACATTGCATTATTTCAAGATCTGAGAGTACTGGAGTTGTCAAAAAATCAAATCAATCATCTCCCAGTGGAAATGGGTAAGTTCGTTCCAGATAATCAGTTATTTAAATTTATGGTATTTAAATATATTGTAGGATGGATATTCTTATTAATTTACTCCTAATTGACTTCACTCTTGTTTCCAGTGAACAGTTCCCTCCAGACATTTACAGCTTTCTGGTTGTAATTATACTTGCAGAATTGTATGCAATACATGGCTCAAACATGAAAAAAATGACACATTTTTGTTATCTGACTATGAGGCAGTTATTGCTTGTATTCCAGTAGATGGAGAATTCTTTCTGAGAACAAGTGGTGTTTTATGTTCCTTACAGGTTAAGAAAAATAAAAGTATTAAAGAATTATAAATCTCAAACAAGATGAACTGAAACATAATATTGTTTTAGAAAGGAAGGAAAAAAAATACAATGTTGCATAAAATCCACCTTTGGAATTTTATGATTAGTACAGTAATGACCTCCATTTAATAAACTGCTATATTCAACATGACATCAGGGATTTTAGAGAAAGAAGTTCCTAATGTTTACATACTTTGACTTCTGCTGTTTCAATCTACATAACAAGAATTCTAGTATTTAGCTCTCCTGTGTTTTCTGGTCTTACCATATAAAAAGCTTTTTTGAAAGACTGTAATGGCTTGAGAGGGATTTATTGGTCTTATAAGGAATAGTGTTGCTATAACCAGTGGTATGTTTGAGAGCTGAAGAAGCTTGGTCCATTTTGAGGCCCCTGTAGTCCATGCACCCAGGTGTACTAATTTCTCAAACTTTAATTGTAGTGGTCCTAAGCTTTCCCAATGACTGCTATGCCTTATGTACACCAAGACCTAACAGCTTAAAAAAGAGATGAAATCATCTTCATGGTTATCATAGGTTTAACTAAGAAAAACATGAAGAGTGGGAGCATCCTGAAACACAGTGATCAGTGCTAGACTTTTCTACTCCTTTCTACTCTTCTTCTACTCTCTTAGTAGAGTAACACTAATGCTTTTGATTTATTTACTAACATCGTATTTTACACAGAATTTTTCCCACTGACATTAAGATATATTTCATAGTTTCAACCTGTTGCCTAAATATACTAACCAAACAAGACACGAGTTGGGGATGCTGGACATAAAATAAATGCTAACTGTTTTGTCGGCACTTAGACTGTGGAACTCTGATAATTCAGTGAGTTTAATGGACATAAACCTTCCACTAGGTTGTGTGGAAGAAAAGCAAAAGGACATAGTTCCCTTCCAGAGGCTGTTTCAGACCATTATAGATAAGGTTTTTAGGAGTCATTACTTAGCAGCTGAGGCAGGTAAAGGCTAATAAATGTGGTGTTGGTTGTTTTTTGTTAGTTTGTTAGTTAGTTTGTTTTTTAAATATGCATAATTATTGAACATGATTGCCAAGAAAAAGTGATTATGAATCATAATAAAGTCTGTTTCCAGAATAAATGTACAAAACTAGATTGTTCTATCATAACCAATTCTCTATAGAGGCTACTGTAGAGGCCATATTACACCTTTCTTGGGAAACAAGGAAGAAAGTTTAAAATGCTTCCAGTAGCAATCATTGTTCTTTCAATTTTGTTTAGATAATGTGATTTCTGTTCATCAGTAACTTTCATGTTATTCCTATTCATTTACTTTTCCTCCAATTTGCTAATCCCTCTAGCTTATATCCAAGGTGTTACTTCTTTTCAATGTTTTTGTTGCTGCTTTTTAATGTAAATATTTGACTGGAAGGGCCAGTGAATACTAGAAAATTGTTTCCTGTAGGCTCAGCCTCAGACACTCACTGTCCTGCTCTTAACAGTGAACTAATCTGAAATTTTTACAAGCTGGCAAGACTGTACTAAACACCCATCTGGAGAACCTGGACTTGAATATTACCTTTTGAGACACTGAATAACCACATTAACAAATATGTTTAGCTGTAGATAGTAACTGTAGCTATTTATTGGAAAAAAAAATAAATCTGTATCTCAGTAATAGTGTTCTATAGCTGTTCAGTGTAACTGAACAGTTCACCACTTTCTAAAACTGCCTAATGATTTTCTGTCCTACAGTATAATGTCGAACATATTAATAATGCAATAATACCCTTGTTATGGCATAAACACAGAGAACTATTTATCTCAATTTTTATAATGTTCTCTTTGTTGGTAAGATTGTGCATCTAGGGAGGAATAACCCCATGTATCAGTCCAGGTTAGCTGATAACCTGCTAGAAAGCAGCTCTGTGAAAAATTGCCTGTGAGTTCTAGTGGATGACAGGCTGACTGTGAACCAGCAATATGCCCTTGTGGCCAAGAAGGCCAATGATATGCTAAGGTGCATCAAGAAGTGTGGCAAGCAGGTCGAGGGAGGTTTTCCTCCCCCTTTACTCTGCATTGGTATGGTCCCATCTGCATCCAGTTCTGGGCTACCCAGTTCATGAAGGATAAGGAACTATTGGAAAGCATCCAGCACAGCGCCACTAAGATGACTGGGGGACTGGAGCATCTACTATGTGACGAAAGGCTGAGAGAGCTAGGTCAGTTCAGCCTGGAGAAATAATATCTAAAAGGTGGGTGTAAGAAGGCTGGAGCTAGACTCTTTTCAGTGGTGTTCAGTGACAGGATGAGGAACAATGGTCACAAACTGGAACACAAGATGTTCAAGCTAAACATAAGCAAAAACTTCTTTGCTGTAAGGGTAACAAAGCATTGGAACACGCTGCCCAGAAAGGCTGTGGAGGATCCATCTCTGAAGGCATTCAAAACCTGCCTGAATATGTATCTGTGTGATCTACTGAAGATGAACCTGCTCTGGTAGGGGAGTTGGGATAGATGATTTCCAGAGGTCCCTTCCAACCCCATATATTCTGTGATTCTGTTATTCTGTGACATGTAAGGTGGTATGTTTACGAAAGACGATGCTTTTATTTAACCTACTATATACGCATACAGACATATACACTAATATGTATCAGAAATGTTCATTATTTTAATAAAGCATTGTTATGAAAGGTCTTGGCTAATCTGAAGTTTGTAGATGCTGCTTCAATATGAAACTTCTCAGACTTTAGGAATCTAGCTGCTTCCACAGTGAAGATAATCCATGTGGGTTTGGTTTGGGAGCTCTGTCTAAGCAAGGAGTGAGGACTGGATGCTAAATCAGAAGGTAAGGTCTCTGGAAAGGTTAAGAGCTAAGGTACTCATCATTTTTGTGTTCTATATACAAAACAACAGCAAGTAGGTAAATATCATAGCTAAAACATGCTTGAGTGTAATGACTGATGGTCAAAGTTGGCAGTGATGGTCATGCTGTTCAGTCTTGAATCTTCAGACAGAATTGAAGCCAAGTTTAGGTCAACAAACATCCAGCAGAAACTAAACTGGTGATCCTTGTTAGAACTATTTTTTATTATCTCAAGAGAATCAAAGAGGGCTTTAAAGGTGTGAGAGAATAGGAGATTATAAGAAAATGGATAAGAAAATTATAAGTGAAAAGAAGTTTTGTTGCAGTATCTGCAAGAAGTGAAGTTCACGTTCCTGTTCTATCTGATTTAGAAGGAGGTGCTGCATTCTGAATCAAAGACAAGAAAGAATCCATTTGGAGATACACCAAATCACACTGTTATCTAAAACCACCTATAAACTTGAACAGATCAAATTTGGATTAGAAGACAGTAAACAAAAATTGAGAAAACTGAAAATGAAGGTTTGGTCTGTCTCAGAGTTGACAAGTTTGTTTTTTCCAGGAATAATAGAAAAAAAACATGAGCAGGCATGTAGCTGGGGAATTTTCTTTGGCAATCTCTTTTGGGTGAGTTTGCAGTTCTGGCTCTAACTGCAGGGCTGTCGTTGTATGTCAGATAGTGCTAGTACATTAGTAGTTGCTATAACTGAAAATTTCCAATAGAATATATTCCCATATCCACACAGGAAGTAGTGAACAGCATTTTCATGTGATCTCAAGGGTTTTGTGCTGGGATGGGATAGTGAGTCAATATCAGAACTTTTTTCCCACAAACTATCCATGAAACTTCTCAAAGAATTGTTAATAAAATCTCTGTACCTCATGACATTCTCTCACATTTCTGAAATGGCAAGTCTCTAAGAGGAAAACAACTGTGCTTTTGAGACATATTTTAATATGATTATTTTTGAGATTATTTTTGTCCCCTCCCTACCTCACAGTATAAGATTTCATTTGTGCATACCATTAATCCAATCTCCTAGAATTCACAGGGGAAAACTACAAGTAAAACAGTTTTAAATGACTTGTAAATACCTGAAATAGAATTTCTATTAATAAGACACCCAATGTGCTGAGATCAAGGTTTCCAAGAAGAAAAAACACATTCTCAGTTTAAATATAGTCTAGTTTTGAAGAATTGCAGACTCATCTCTTACCTTTGCGAGTTATTTAGTGTTGAATATTATCTGTCCAACAGCTCAATCTTGTATACACTAAGAAAAATTTTGTTTATATTTCTCATTTGAAGAGGAGACATTAGACATCTCTGATGCAAGTCGACTGTTTCTGACTTGATAAACTCCTCAAAATCCCTAGGGAGACCAAAGTCCACATTTCAGCTTATCTGCTCACATGAATAAAGGAAGCAAAATACTTCTTTACAGAATTTCTGATCTACCAAAATATCTTCAGTTCAGCTCACTGCACTTTTTTTTTCCCATTAATTTCCTTTTCAGCCTTTTCAGTAGATCCTCACCTTACATTTTTTTTTTTTCTAGAAGGTACCTCTATTTACCATTCAGCTCACAAGAATTTCTTGATGTTTTTCTGCCTATATTTTGCTAAAAGAAAACATTTTTCCCCCCATTTACATTACACTACTATTCTTCACCCCACAGATTCTAAAAATTATCCTTTTTAATTTTTTGTTTGTGGCCGTAACTTGCAATTTCTCTCAGCATGCTTAATTATTATTATTTTTTATTTGAACACACAAACATTGGTTAAGGAATGAATTTTTACTGGGCCAGGTTCTATGAGTCTTTCTAAGCCCTACTGGCAAACAAACAAACAAACAAAAACGTTTTTCAACTTTGTCATGCAAAAAGAGTTCAGGAAGTCTTCACCAGTCATTTGCTCAGGTGTTTCAATCAAAAGTTAAAAAATAATAGAAGACTATTTGTCTTGACCCACAGGAAACCGCTATCAGATCATTGCAGATCAGTGCAAAAATTTGCTTTGCATTTCACTCCAGTTTATACAAGTGGGTCTGCACTTTCATTGAATGGGGACTCTTAACTTCATTTCTATTTTATGTTTGACACCTTGCCAGGAGCTCTAATGCAGGCTTATCTAAATTGTGAAGTTGCATTACCATTATTATTATTCTGGATTGCCCAGCAGAAATTGTAGAACTCAATCACTGGTTCATTTAATTTTTTTAAAAAATAATGAATTAAAAATTTATACCAGGAAGAAATGCTATCTTAGGCAACAACTATGACATTACAGCTCCCACTTAAAAATAGAATCTTCTTAATTGTGAAACTGCCAGGGTAGCCATGGGTTTTATTACTGCTCTTACTGCCTTTCCTTAGAAAACACATAGATGTTAGCTGTTTAACACCCTAATTTGCATTTTTTTAAATAGAACTGAAAATTGAGTGCCATTAAGCATAGTTAACAACATTGTAGTGGCAATGATTTTATTATTGCTACTTATAATTGAGAAGTTTGCTTGAGTACTATTTGAAGGTATAGATGAAAAAATAGCCATTACACAGAACTGCAAGATTCCTCCCCACAGTCAGATATCAGGGAACCATATCCCACTCATCTACATTGTCTGGAGTTTGTTATTGAATAAATTCAGTTGTAAGACTCAGTTTTTCTAGTAATTTTCGTAATCTTAGCCACAGTAATTACTGGCAATTGACTGCAGATTCTGTAGCATACTTTGGTCAGATTAGAGAGACATTATACATGACAAGTCAAAATTAATGCATCTCCTACATACCTGCATGCTGGGGCAAACCAAATTGTGAACATTAACATATATATTAGAAACTGTAAAAGGAGTAAAAGGCTTGAAAAGCTATTGTTTTAGAAGGCATGAAAGTCAGAAAGGACAGCTGCACTTGTATTCATCACTCTGCCAAAAAAGATTGTTACATTTTTTCTGATATTTTTATTGTAATCAATTCTGCTCAATGTTTCCTAATTACACACATAATCTGAACAGAATCAGACAAGAAGATGACTAGGATGTTGGTGACACTAGATGCCTTGTCTACATTAGTTCCCCAGCTACTAATGGTACTGAGAGGTAGAAATTTCGGTGGCTTAAGAGTTAGCAAATACATTTGCTGCAGGTTGATGCTTGTAGGCAGCTAAGGCTTGCATGGCTTGCTCAGCCTCCAGTCTGCCACAGCAGGGTGGGGAGAGAATTGAAACAGGAAAAGGAAGAACACTCATACATCAGGGTGAAGAGAGTTTAGTAAGTGAATAAAGACAAACAAGCAATCATGTAAGTGATGAAAAAGTGATCACTCACTATGAGTTGATCAGTGCCTAGTCAGTCCCTGAGCAACTGTCACCTCGCATAATTCCCTCCCATCCCTTCCTCCACTCCCATCTTTTACTGTTGGACATGACATTATATGCTATATTATAGTATGGGTCCAGTGTTTTGGCCCTGTCCCCTCCAATGCTCTTGCCTACACCTAGCTGACTCCCTGGGGTCAGCAGAGTGAGAAACAGGCAACCTTCACACTGTGTAAGCACTGTTCAGCAACAGGGAAAACATTGGCGTGTTATTGCCACTTCTTCATCACAAATACAAAGCATAGCACCATACAGGCTGCTATGAAGAAAATTAACTGAATTACAGACAGACCCACAACTAAATCCTGTTGTCAAAAGTAAGGATAAAGCATTCCAGTGCTAATGGGTAAGTAGCTCCCTTTACATTCCAATGGGATTTGCTCTCCTTCACTGAAGGATTAATTGGATGAGGAATTAATTTGTGAGTCTCTGATGCCCTTTCTGCTTCAGTGGTTGATTTGCTGCAATGAGGTGGTAAGCTGATACTTATGATGTCATGTACTACCTTCATTTGTGTACATAATGGAACTAAAATTGGTGAGGCTTCATCACGGGTAGGCTAAACTTTCATTATTTTTATGTGCTTAAAAATCCAGAAATAAGGCTGTTCACACACTTACAGCATTGTATTGTTCCTGTTACTCTGTGGCCACCAGCCCCAAGGACCCCTGTGGGACAGTGATATACTGCCAAAACAATGCTTTTTGTATGTCTTACAGAAACTATTTCTTCTGATATTTTAAATAAAAGAGGACTCCACAGTGAAAATTATGAAATGTTATCAATAAAGAAACAGAAAGTACGGTATCATTTAATGTAGCCTAGAACATTACAAACGCCTTAAAATTATGTTGGCGAGGATGATAACTTGCAAAAAAGAAAATAATGAAACAAATGAATGCATCCATTATATTTTATTATCAAAAGTATGCAATGCTGGCTAGCAAAGGCAGAATTCTTGATGCTGAAAGTTTAGGTTCCCAAAGAACAAGTTCTGTTAAAAATACTCTGGTGATTTTCAGTTAGCAATTAAGTTTTCTGAAGTGGCCAAACCAAAACCCCACTTCTCTAGTTCCAACAAAGGTCAATATGTATCTCATTGCTGGTAGAATCCAGATCTTTACAAGTCTTTGCTGCATCCTCTCAAACTCTTGTCAGAACTATTGCTAATTATGGATAGTCCATATGAGAACAATATAACACTTTCACCTCCCCACAATGTTAGTGACCATTGCAGAAATCTCTTAGCCATCATCTCATTAAGGAGCTCTA
>NW_009953311.1:844400-879055 GCF_000747805.2 Chaetura pelagica
TATATATATATATGTTTAAATGCACTGATTGCAATTATCTTTTCCTCATAGGCTGCTTAAAAAATCTCAGAGTGCTCAATGTGAGTTTTAATAACTTGAAGTCAGTCCCTCCAGAACTGGGTGATTGTGAGAATTTGGAAAAGCTGGATTTATCTGGAAATATGGAAATAACAGAACTCCCATTTGAAGTAAGATAACAAACTATGTTTCTTCCACCATTTTTATTTGACTTTTAAGATATTTTATCACTGTTTTAATATCTCTTCTTAACAGATTAAATTATATTCCTCGAAACTTTTAGCAATAATGTTTTAGTAGTAATAACACTGAAAATGCCTTAGCAGCAGTTAAAGGGGACAAAACTTCTTTGTTTCGGTTTTCAAGCGACTAGGTTTTGCTTGTATTTATTCTGCTATATGATCACAAAGGGGATTTGGCCAGTGGTGATAAGGAGGCTGCAAATAGCTGTTTTCTGTGAAAGTGAAGTGCATCTTAACAGTCAAATTTGCATACTAACCTTCATTTGTTCCCAGTGTCGGTTTTCCTTGAAAAAAAATACAGAGAGGTCTATTAAAAGCACTGCATGTTGCTAGGAGCATGTATCTCTATCTGAAAGGGATATTATGTTTGAGGCATTGAATGAATAGAATCATAGAATCATTAAGATTAGAAGGGACCTTAAAGATCATCAAGTTCCAACCTACCTGCCTTGAGCAGGGAACCCTACCACTTGATCTGGTTGCACAAAACCTCTTTCAACCTGGCCTTAAAAATCCTTCAGGGATGGGGCATCCACAACCTCCCTGGGTAGCCCATTCCAGTTCCTCACCACCCCTGTACTAAAGAATTTCTTCCTAATCTCTAACCTAAATCTCCCTTCTCTCAGTTTAAAACCATTACCCCTTGCCCTATCACTATCTTCTCTGATGAAAAGCCCCTCCCTAACTTTCCTGTAGGCCCCCTTCAAGCACTGGAAGGCTGCAATAAAGCTTCCCCAGAGCTTTATCTTCTCTAGGCTGAACAGCCCAAATTTTCTTAGCGTGTCTTCACAGCAGAGGTGCTCCAGGCCTTTGATCATCTTGGTGGCCCTTTTCTGGACCCTCTCCAACAGGTCCATATCTTTCTTGTGCTGAGAGCACCAGAACTGCACGCAGGATTCCAGGTGCGGTTTGACCAGAGCAGAGTAGATGGGCAGAGTCACGTCCCTGGCCATGCTGGCCACACTTCTTTTGATGCAGCCCAGGATGCAAGTGGCATAAATAATAAAGACTGAGAAATGGACTCCCAGGCATACACCAACATTGTTTCTTGTATTGGATACAAAACTGCACTCTGCTGCAGCTGCTATGGGACTTACAGTTCATGGAAAAATGAAACTATTGGCTGGTGCTCTCTGAAACTCTCCAGTTTCAGATGTCATCTGTATTTCTCAGGTGCTTATTGTCTTGATTCCTGGGCAGAGTGGGGCAGATTTAAGAGGAAGCATCAGGCACTTTATTGATTCCTATGTTTTCTCTAAACACTTATTACACATGATTTACAGGCAATGTTGGAGTGGGTTAAAGTATGTGAGAGTTGGTTTGGGTGTGCTTATGTTCTGTTCTGAGAAAATAAACAGTAATTAACTTCCCTCCCCAGCTTTTCAGCGTAAGGTAGTTTACCTGAAAAGGATTGTTAAAAAATGGTATGAAGGAAACAGAAACAAAGGGTGAACATTAGCTTTACATCCTAAATGGACACCAAACTCATCCAGCAAAGATGGAGAATAAACCAGATTAAAAAATTGGTAAAAGAAACCAAAATGGAATCAGAAAAATATAGATCCTGAACAGGCGAAGGAACTAAATATAAGCATCTAGACTATGCCTTGTAGTGTAAAGGCATATCCATGACTATGCATTATGAGAACCCATTTGCAAGTGAACCTAATTGTGAATATAAGTCTTTCCAGTGCTGAGTACTAAAATACTGGCATTCCTCTTGGAAAGTTAAAAAATTTTACTCCCTTCTGGCAAGCCTCCTGTTCAATTGGATTGAAAACTACTAAAACTGGTGCAGGCTACTTGGTAATGGTTCACTTACAATCAATGAAAAAAATCTACAGCTGTGCAAATGGCTTTAAGTGACAGCAAAAACTGGAAAAGACATAATGTCAGCATGGTCTAAAAGGTCATGAAGAAAAATATTGGCATTGTCTATTATGTTTCCTTGTTTCTGCGGAGGCCAGCACCTAATTTATACTTGCAGTGACCTAGGAGGTAGGCTATACCTCCTATTTGCTATACCAATTCTTCTGATTTTGGAAATTGAACACAGAATTAAAGGAACACTTTTGTCAAAGGATTTAAAGTCCTGCAAAGTGTTTGGCATTCAATATGGCTGATGTTATTCAGAGCAATTGTTGTTCAATTCCTAGATGGGCAAAAGGTGATAGACACTGTCAAGTAACTGTTTAGTGAAATAAAATACTGAATTTGTCTCAGCAGTCTAAAAAGGGGAAACAGAAAGAGTCTGTGAAGTGTTGTGGTGTACTAACCTTGGCTAGTAGCTGAATGCCCACTCAGCTGCTGTGTCCCTCCCCCTTCTCAGCATGACATCAGGAGAGAATACGATAAGAAAACTCATGGGTTGAGATAAAGTACAAGGAGATGTTTACCATTTACTATTGTGAGCAAAACTGGCTGTACTTGGGAAAGACTAATTTAATTTTTGCCAATATGTGATTGGGTAGTGAGAAACAAAGACATTAAACAAACATCATTCATTTCTCCATTACTCCTTCACTCCAGATTCCTCTACCAGCCCTGAGTGGTACAGGGAGGCATGGGGAGTTACAGACAGTATTCAGTGGTCTCTAGCGGCTTCTCCGTCCTCATTAAATTACATCACTGTGTAATATTGTGTGCCTATTTAAAAAAATATCTTATTTAGGGGGAGAAATCTCAATAAGATGGATACTATAAGCACTACTGTAGTTGCTGCTCGGAACTGGTAGAGCGTAGTTGATTACACAAAAACCATACAGTGCCCCCAAATACCCCATTTGAATTGATATTCTTAATTTGTGAAGACAGCTCCCAGATATGTATTTTCCTGGAAAGCAGTTGTTTCTGTGCCTGAATTTATCAGTCAGCAAATAAAAAATTCACAGGTCGTTAATATATCTGTTAAGTCTCCTAATTTGTTTTGTAAAGAGCTAAGCTTCAGGAAATACAAGATGCTAAGCACCTTTATTTTGTACTCCTTTCCAGGTAAAGGGCAGTTGTTAAGGAGGTTTCCAGCATGCATGCTAACTATACTTCTTGCTATCTTTATTTGCCAACTTTGTTTTCAGTGCAGCTACTTTAAGCTCACAGCTGAAATCTTTTAGATCTTAATTCTCTATTAGTAGATTAAATTAGTAGGTTAAATACATCCACATAGTTCAGTATGTGGAGAAAAAAAAACCTACCCAAACGATAGCTTTCTGCTTGGCTTAATGGAACCTGGAGTGGCTGTATCAGTCTACTAGGAACATATATGTCTAATGCCTGCACTTTCGTCAGAATTTCAATTTGGCATTTGGTGTGTATCTATTTGGTGTGCATTGTAGCCATGCCTTGAGTGAGATGCCTTGTGCCATAGTAAGGCAAGCACATTGCTTACTTGTCTCTTAATTTAATGTAGAAAGCTCAGTTTTCAAAGACTAGTTTCAACATACTGAAAGTCATCTCACTGAATCTCAAGATGAGGAAATTTTCTGCTCCATTAAAAAAAAATTGCGGGTGTGTGTTCTCATTTTATACTTTCTCAATGCTTAGGATTTCATACCATTCCATAATATGCTTAAAGAAGAGCAAGCTGGTTCAATGTCTAAAAATGTTCTTATCTCCTTTCTACTGTTGGATGTCTAACATTTTTAGATATTAAAAATTCCATTTATCTTCAATATTAGATTAGTATTAGTTGCAAAATAAGTCCTTTGGCAGAGAAGGTTTATGGATCTGCAGTTGAATTCAAATCTGCTATCTAAGTTAAGAATGCCCCTCTCTAGACATGAACGAAAATATTAATTGAAATAAAATCTAAATGTTAGAAAAGGCAATGTATGTGGCATCACATTTATGCAGTCAGTTTGTAACAGATACTTTGAGACCTCAGGAACCAGACACAGTAGGAGAAGGTGCTCTGTGAAGTTTAGGAAACAGTCATTCCCCAGGTGACATATACCTTCTGAGACTCTTCTGTGGAGGTGAATTAGCTCCTCTAGCTAAGATGCTCGGGAAAGACATGCTCTGTATGTTACCGAGCCCCTTTCCTAGCATTGTGCGATTATATTTGGTACATACCCTGTAGCTGCAGGGAGGAGAGGGATGATGAATGGATTTGTTTCGAAATTTCTTCTACCTTCCGTGTGTGAATTTAAGAATTAGTAAGATGCTGGTATTTGTATTTGAACTGTAGGATAGAGTTTCTATTACTATTTGCATACACATTAATTTCTTTTTCTAGGAATAAAGACTTAATTATCAATAACTTGTTTTCTGATAAAAGTTTGTAGAAAAACTGCTCTGACCTTATTTTGAGGTGTACTTCTTTCAGATGATGTTGTTTGCTACAGTTATTTACTGAATCAAACAGTTAATAAATCTTGTGTGCCCTGTCCCACCATGTGGGTACAACTAGCTTTCTGCAGAGGTGGGATCAACTCTCTTAGCTAATCTCTTTTAACAACCACTTCAGTGAGATTAGTGTCTTATATTCTCTGCATGGTATTCTAAGAGTAAGACCATCGCCCAGGAGGCTTATACAAAACATAACTTTACTCAAAATTGAGTAATATTATAAATCTTGTCAAAAAACACAGAAAAACAATATCACTCTCAAAGCAACAGGTTACAACTAATAGGAGTTAGCAAAACTGTACCGTCTCAAACCAACAAGTTACAACCAAAAGAACTTAGCAAAATTAGAAATAATATTACCCTTATGTGCCGACAATATGATGAGAGAGAGAGATATGAATAGAAAGAAGACAGGAAAGATTTCACCACCTTTGGACTCAGCAATGATCTCAGCATAACGTTATGGTCTGTGGAAGGCAGGATTGTGCTCAAAACATTATGAATCTGCCTCTTTTATGTGACCTGGCTCTGCCTCTCTGAGTGAGGTTCAGCCTATTTTGTGCAGACTCAGTATAGGGTTCAGGAATGTTCTGGAAATGAGTTGGTGGGGAGTGGGGGTCCAGGTTGTTGTTTAATCCCTCTCACCTGGTTTGACCAAGAAATGACCTTTATTTTCATGCATATGCTCTGTCCTTAAATAGGAAAGTGGTCTTTTGCAAGATGGTACTCTGCCTCCACAGGGTCCCTCTTGCTTCCACTGTTCCGTAAAGAATAAGAATAGTGTCCCATTTATCAGTGTGGCTACCAAACGAGGGGCTCTTGTTGTGAGAACAGGGTGCAAGTGGTTTGTTTATTGAATGAGGATCCCACCCAAGCACAGTGTCCAGTTTGTCAGTGCAGCCGTTTTGAGACAACTATTTATTTTAGAACACCACACTGTGCCAGGCAGAATACCTGCTCTGTGCCAATATTTCAAAGACACATCTTTGCTGTGTTGAATAACCATCTCTTCTTCCATACTGTAAACTACTGCTAATAATGCTACACCACCCAGGACTATCTATAGATGTAACTTGGAAGAACTTTAATGAGAAGAGATGGAAGAAATTCTTACTTCCTCCATCTGTACCATCTAGTGTGGCACATACTGTCAGTCAAAGGACAGACGAGTCACTCCACACTGACAGCAGCAAGACAGTAATGCTTACAGATAGATGTTCTGAGACTGTACATAAATTGAAAAGGAGTTTTGCAAAGTTATTCTTGATCTCCATCTGGACATTGAGCCATTGACCAGTATGCTCTGGCAATTCCTCATCCACTGAACAATCCATCCATCAAATCAATATCTCCAATTTAGAAAGAAGTATGCTGGGGAGGACTGTGTCAAAGGCTTTACAGAAGTCCAGAGAGGTGACACTGGTACTCTTTCCTTGTCTGCTGATGTAGTCACTCCATCATAGAGAGTCACCAGGTTGGTCAGGAAGGACTTGCCCTTGGTGAAGCCATGCTGGGATCACCTCCCTGTCCTTTGCAGAGCATCTAGAAATATCTACTCTATGATCTTCCCAGGCACAGAGGTGAGGCTGACAGGTCAGTAGTTCCCAGTGTCCTCCTTTTGGCCCTCTTTAAAAATGGATGCTATGTTTCCTTTTTTCCAGTCAATGGGGAATTAAGCTGACTGCCATGACTTTCAAAAATCAGGAAGTGGCCTGGCAACTGCATCAGGCAATTCCCTTAGGTATCTCATCAGGTCTCATAGATTTATGTGTGTCCACGTTCTTCTGATGTTAATGAACTTTATTTTCTCTTACAGTAGGAGGGACATTGCTCTCCCAGTCCCTTCCTTGAGGTCCTTCCCCTCAAGAGGTGTGGAAAGGAGGCTGACAGTGAAGACTGAGGCAAAAAAGTTGTTGTGTACCTCAGCCTTCTTTGCATCTGTTGTTACCAGTTAGCCAGTCGTGTTAGTCAGAGGGGAAGTACATTTTCTTTGACCTTCTTTTTCTGGCTGACATACTTGTAGAAGCTCTTCTTATTACTCTCTGCATCCCTTGTCAAGTTCAGCTCCAGCAATGCCTTGGCCATCCTGACCCCATCCCTACACAAGCAGACAGTATCCCTACACTTTTCCCAGGACATTTGTGCCTGCTTCCACTGCCTGTGCATTTCCTTCTTGCCCTTTAGTTTGACTAGCAGATCTTGACTCAACCATCCCGGTTTCTTGCCTTTCTTGCTTGATTTCTTACCCTCTTGCATGGTATAGAAAGTGTTCTTAAAGATCTGCCAGATCTGTTCTGATCCCTTGTCCCTGAGAGCAGTTTCTCAGGGGGTCCTATTGACTAACTACTTGGAGAGCTAGAAATTTGCTTTCCTAAAATTCAGAGTCCTGACTTGACTCTGTGCCTGACACACATTCCTCAGGACAAAAGCTTCACTAGTGTGTGATCACAGCATCCCAATCTTGACATCACCAGTTAGCTCACTTGTGTTCATCACCAACCGGTTCAGTAATGCATCCTATTGGTAGAGCTGTCTAGAATTTCAGAAGTTATAGGTGGTGTTATTTCCCTTCTTTGTTTAACTGAAAAATGTAACTATAATTAGTTGTCTCTTACATCTTTCAATAACGTTAACATTTGTGACCCTAAGAAACAAAATGTGATGTGATTAGAATTTCATGAAGCCCTAGCATTAGTCTCCTGAAGTTTTCAAACACACCACTAACCAGAACAGATAAATATTTTTATATATTAATTGAATTTCAAACAGTATTCTAAAACTGAAGTCTCACAGCTGTAAATTTTTTTGTCTCTTCTGTTCTGGTTCTGTTTCCCTGGCCAGTCTGATTCAGCAAAGTAAAATATTTAGTAAAAAGAGCAGAAGCACAAGCTCTCTGCAATTCTGGGGAGACTTCAAATAAGCCCCCACTGGGTGTTTCCATATAACTTGTTGTCTTTGTGATCCGTGACTCACACATCCCAAATCTGTATCCTAGTTACACAGGCAGGACACCAGCAGTATCAGTAGCAGTGTAGAATGACAGGTTGTTTTACTGGCATGTCATTCTTCAAAGCTGTAAGCTTCCAAGTCTGCTTCTTTCCCTTGCCATTTGTTTATTTTATTCTGAGTAATAATTACATTATAAAAACCACAAGTGAGGGAAGTACAGGACATTAATTTCCCAGTGTTTTCACTATCCAGCTGGGCACCAGACGAGCTCACCCTTAACTCATTCCTCTCTCATTCAATGGATTTATAAAGGACCTGCAAATTTTTCACATCTGTAGAATTTTTAGAAAGTTACAAAGGAGTAATATACTGGATGTTTAAAAACTGAATTTTATTAATGTGTGATTTTCAGGACCACAAAGTGGATAGGAGCGGTGTAATAAAGAGCTTAACTTGGTGCTGTGAAGCCAACCTCTGACTTAGAGGCTCATTAGTTGTCTCATTAGAGCCAACCTCTTGTGAAATACTTAATTTTTAATCACTGTCAAAATTCCACTTGACTTTTATCAGACCAGGAATTCTGTGCATATAACTCACAGTGTCAGAAATGTTTTCAGCTGCTTGTTTTGGGTACATTTCAGTTACATGGGATTTCATCTTGCCCTTTTTTGCTCAGTGCTTATATTCTCTCTGAGTGTGCTTAATGTTGATGACAAATCACTTTCTGACATAGTGCTGTCATGCAAAGCAACAGCTGCTTTATGGAACTGATGTAAGATGTAACATCAAACATTAGCAGAAGGGGAGTGAGACCCAAAAGAGCAGGTGTGAAGGTGTTAGGTGTTGGAGGAGATTCATGGAGTCTTTACTGCTGCAAGATGTCTCATAAATATTTTGACAGACAAGGGGCTAAAGAAGGCCATGGGTCTATGTTAGGAAACAAGATTATGCAGTTAGACACAGGAAAGTGTCAGTTGATCCTGTTCTTGATTCTGTGTTTCCAAAGTCTACTAATTAATATAGCATCACTTAAAAAACACTCCACTGTCAGAGAAAGTCAGCAGCTAATAGTACCAGCCCACTTCACTGGAGAACTGACCTATGCTTACCTTGGTGATGTGATGCCAATGACCTTTCCTTTGCCTTTCACATGAGTTCAACAGAAGTAACATCACCTTTCATGGCGTGCATTTTCTTCCCTACTAGGGAATGACAGAGAAGTAGTTTTAATGTATAAGGGAAGACTTAGCAATGAGTGAAGAGATAATCTGAAAACTACACCATGGTTATATTGTTAGAAAAAGCATGAATCTAATTATAAAATAAACCAATGGTAGGAAATAGTATTTGGTACTGTTTCGGCTCTGCTTTCTCTGGAAACAGTTCATAATCACATTAAGTCCAATAGCAATATAGGCTTTTTAAATCCTATTTATATATCCTCCAGCAAGATAGTCTGAGATATATTTTTTTATAACTACTGAATAGAAGCAGAACAAATAGAAGAGAGAACAAATACATAGCACTATCACACTTACATAATATATCTTAAAGAACACTGTTTTTTGCTGCCTACATACATGGGTTGGTAAGAATCAGAAGGTACTTGTACCTGAAGGGAGAGAAAAGTGTGTGATTTGTTATTCCATAAAATGCTGCTAATTAGAGGTATTATTAATTCTGTAAGAATACATATTAAACAAACAAACAAACAAAAACACCCCCCCCCAAAATATAGAAAAAATATATTTCTAGAAATGTATCTCTTCACCTGCTTTTTAGACTATCCAACTAATTAAATGTTTTGGCTTGTCATAGAACTGTTTATTACTGATGGAGTTTAGAAGGAGGTGGCTAATTTTTTTTATCAATGAAAACACAAGTTACAAAGGTTATTGTAAGGTTAAAGTAACTTAACACTTTATAATGTAAACACAGCTCTGCAGGAATAAGATTTCCGATCTCCCCTTTATCTTTTACATTGCAAAATTGCTCCTGGTAATTTTTTTCTTTCTATCCATTTTTAATTGTTTTTGTTTGCTTCCCCATCAGCTGAGTTACTCAAGCTACATCAGCCAATTGCTTTCTTAACTAATCTGAGATCATATTGCTAATCTTGCTCTACTAGATTCCTTGATGCCAAATTTGAGAAAGGTTACATGGATGTTGCAAGGTGTGGATGTTGGTTGCATGTGGTCAATGATCACCTATGTCTAGAGACTGTGTGAAGAATTTGTATGAGTATGTGACAGAACTTTCTCTGACTGAGCCTGATTACATGATTATATGGCTACATGACTGGGAAGAGTGTGCACTGTTAGGCTGCTAATGATGGCTATGGCTCTTAGCTTCAGTCCTGTCATGCAGTGTACACTGGCTGCCAAGCTGACTGGATGTCAGCTGTCTTGAGTCTGCTATTTTGTCTCTTCTTGAAATACAGAGCTTGTCAGTTAAAAGTTATGTCTGACCTGTGTGATTGTGGTGTCAGAGATGCTGCAATGAAATTAGATACATATATCAGAATCACAGGCAGACATCACCATTTCCTGATTTGTTATTCGTTTCTGCCTTTGTTGCTGGTGTTTAGTTTTGTTTTTTGTATTTTTGTTATTTTTATATATATATGTGTGTTTGTTTTGCTATTGGTTTTTGTTTGTTTGTATGTTTTTTGTTGTTGATTTTTAGATTCTCTGCCTTACAGGGCAGAGAAATGGTTAAGAAGATGCAAGACTATCCCAATCTCTTTTTAATATAGCTGAAATAGTTTTTCTTCTCAGAAGCTGGCTTCAGTTCTTCAGGTTGCAAATTATAAAATACTCCTTGAAATGCTGGTTAGAGGCAATAAAAAGGTTGACTAGATTTGAGGACCTAATGTGATGCTTCAGAATAGTAGAATGCTGGAGTACATTTTTTTTAAAAAGGGAGGAAGTAAGTAGGTTATACCAAATATAGACTGTCTTAAATGCCCATTAATTCAATTACCATAATCATATCTTGATAGCTGCATGAGACTTTTCATAATACGCAGAAAAGGGGAAAGATAACCCCCATTTTCAAAAAGGTAAAAACAGAAGATCCTGGGAACTACTGACCAGTCAGTCTAATTTCTGTGCCTGGCAAGATCATGGAGCAGATACTCCTGAAGGCTCTGCTAAGGCACATGGAAAATGTGGAGGTGATTGGTATCAATCAGCATGGCTTTTCCAACAGCAAATAATGCCTGACAAATCTAGTGGCTTTTTATGATGAGGCCGCCGCATTGGTGGACAAAGGAAGAAAAAATGTCATCTATTGGACTTGTGCAAAGCCTTCAACACTCTCCTGTATGATCTCCTTGTCTCTAAATTGGAGAGATGGATTAAACGGGTGGACCCCTCAGGATAAGGAATTGGCTGGAAGGTTGCACTCAATGAGTTGTGGTCAGTGGCTCCAAATGGAGATCAGTGACATGTGGCATTCCTCAAGGGTTGGTACCAGTGCTGTGTAAAATCTTTGTTGGACATCTGGACCATAGGATTGAGTGCACCTTCAGCAAGTTTGCTGATGACACCAGACTGTGTGGTGTGGTTAACACACAGGCGGGAAGGGAGGCCATCTAGAGGGACCCTGACAGGCTTGAGAGGTGGGTCCATGCCAATCTCATGAAGTTCAACAAGGTCAAGTGCAAGGTCCAACTCATAGGTTGGAGTGATCCCAAGCACACATACAGGCTGGGTGGAAATGGATTGAGACCAACCTTGAGGAGAAGGACTTGAAGTGCTGGTTGATGAGAAGCTCAACAGGAGCTGGCAGTGTGTGCTTGCAGCCCAGAAAGTCAACAAATCCTGAGCTGCATCAAAAGAAGCATCACCAGCAGGTCAAGGGACGTGATTCTGCCCCTTGTTCTTGTGACACCCACCTGGAGTAATGTGTCCAGTTTTGGATCCCCCAGCCAAGAAGGACACAGAGCTGTTGGATTAAGTCCAGAGAAGAGCCACAAAAATTATCAGAGGGTTGGAAAACCTCTCCTGTGAAGGCAGTCTGAGAGAGTTGGAGTTGTTCAATTTGGGTAAGAGAGGGTTCCAGGGAAACCTTATTGAGGCCATCAAGGACTGGAAGGGGGCCTACAACAAAGCTGGGGAGAAATCTTTTATATGGGTATGTAGTGATAGATCAAGGGGTAATGGCTTTAAATTGGAAGAGGGTATATTTATAATGGACATCAGGAAGAAATTCCTGACTGTTAGAGTGGTATAACACTGGCACAGGCTGCTTAGGGAAGTTGTGGATGCCTCATTCTTAAAAGCGTTCAAGGCCAGGCTGGATGGGGCTTTGGGTGACCTGGCCTAATGGGAGATACACCTGCCCATGCATGAGGGTTGGAACGAAATGATTTTTAAGGACCCTTCTAAGCCCAAACGTCCTATGATTCTATGATTCTACCATACCTGGGGTATACCTTGGTAGCTCAAAATGAGAAATCACTCATTCTGTGTTATATATTCTCTGACATATTTGTTAACCTTGGTAAGTGACATCTTGCCAGTGTGTTCCTGTTCACTTTCTTCCATTTATCTTGTCCTGGTTATTCATGATATGAAAACTGCACAGTAGAGATCTCTCAACAGATGTTTTTATAGCATAATATCAAAGAGCTTTCTTTGTAGTTCTGTGTGCTTCAGTAGTTATGATGATAGTATTGTAATTACACTGTTAAATTGCAGATCTGCTTTCCAAAGAATTCAACTTTTAGCAGTTTTCACTTTTGGAATCTCCATAAGCAAGCTGAATATAGACTGTTCAGTATTATTCTACTAGGATACCACTGAGGTGCTTGTGCCATTTTTTTATATTAAAGATTCTGAACTATACTTGTTTGAAACATGACACACAAATAGAAGTTTTAATTATCTGTAAATGTCCCATTCCTCTGAATTCTGTGAAGCTCTTCAGCTGAAAAAACATGTAATTGTTGCAAATCCTATAGACTGATTGTATAGAAGTTTCATTTCTTCAGGAAATGCAATGCTTTTTGGTTATGTTGCTCTTGTGTTATGAAGGAAGAAAGTCTCATGAATTTGCCATTTCTTGCTCAGCTCTTCTAATCTTTACAGTCTTTCCTAATCTAGAATTAGGACTTTCAGAACTATGGCAAAACAAATAATTAACAAAAATAATAAAATCCTTCCATTCTGTTAATGACTGCTGCTCATTTCTGTAGTATTTTTCCTTGTGAAAAACTAACAAGAATATAGTGTTTTGTATGTAGGTGGACAATTATTTTGTTTTAGTTGTGAGTGATTTTGGGATTAGTCATTGTATACTACATTACAAATATACTCAACTATTCAATTGCTTTTTTGGCCACTAATGGATATTGAACACAAGACTTACATGTTTTATATACAGCGGGTTTTTTTGTTTGTTTTTTTGTTGTTTGTTTGGGTTTTTCCATCTTTCTACTTTTTCCCAAGTTTCAATCAGTTTAAGAAATGTGTAGTTCACTGTTCTGGCATTAGCTTGCACTTCTCCGTATTAGATGGTATTTGCAGCTGTGAAAATCTTGAGAGTTTTAGCATTTGTTCAGTAGTCATAGACTCCTTTGCTGTTCTAATGATTTTATATGCTCAAAGCATTACATAGGTATTTGTGAAATGTTGTGTTCACAGAAAATATTAACTGGTATTGCAGA
The DNA here is from genome assembly GCF_000747805.2 of Chaetura pelagica. Taxonomy (NCBI): domain Eukaryota; kingdom Metazoa; phylum Chordata; class Aves; order Apodiformes; family Apodidae; genus Chaetura; species Chaetura pelagica. The sequence continues at coordinate 857,625 of NW_009953311.1, forward strand.
GAATACACACAAGTATGTAGAAGTTTTTTGTTGTTTACTATTAAAAAATTAGTAGGGGAATATATATCTCCAGTAGCTATGTGAAGCTAAGCAAAATTGCTTGGACACAATCTGAAGGCTGTAGAACACTTCTTTGAAGTGTGATTGTATCTGAAGTGTAAAATGTAGCTATTATTATAGCTTTTAGGCACATAATTCTATGCAATTTATTTTTTGAGTAGCTATGCCAGGACAGGCCCGATGACTGATTTTATTAGACATCTATTTCTTATTTAAGAGACATAGGACAAAATTTATCAATCAAGGGAGCGTTACGGACCAAGCTTTCGGCTGTATTTGTGTCTACCTCCTTCTGAGGTACTCTGAGTTGTTGGAAGATCTCCTGACATGATTTAGACCTAGAAGCTTGCCTGAGGTATAGGAGCCTTTTGGCTACAATGGGAGCCTGTTCAGATACTTCCCATGCAGATTGATTGATTGATTGATTTAAAAAGACAGTTTCAAGAAAAACTTGGTGTATATAAAAAAAAAATAAACTAACCAAAACTCAAAAAAACCCCCCCAAAAAACAAGAAAGAAAAGACACTGAATATTTAGCAGTAAAAATCAGATGAGATTTGTAGGCTTGCTGTGTTCCCATCCATGGGGCAGTGCCAAAGATCACGTCTGGTTTGTGGCTGCAACGTGACCAGTGCCTGCACCAAACCTCTGTAAATTCCATGTCAAGGGATTTCTTTCTGTAAAATGAGTCCTGAAAGCTGACCTTCATTACAAGCTTTCAAAATTAACTATGTGAATAAGTATTCAGACTGGAAGACACTTAATAAAAGCAAGAATGATGTAATACCTTACATTACTTGGACACACCAATATTACTTGGACACAACCTGGACAGAGTAGTGCAAAACAGCCATGAAGCATTAAAAACTGCAAGAAGTCATAGCTTTATGCTTTTAATTGCACCAAGAAGTTATTAGAAAGTAGCCAAATGTCTATTTATGCAAAAAACCTGCCCACTGTGTGTACAAGAGATGTGCCATTCCTGTCAAGATCAGGAAAAGATCTCTCTCATATCTTAATCTTTCACTAATATTAGCTTTATTTTAAATTTTTACATGTTTGTATCAGAGCAAGACATAAAGTCTCTGAGAAATATTGTTATAGTATAGGAAGAAAATAATCCTTTGGGAAGAGATGAACTCAGAACTTTTCCTGCTAAGTTTGTCACCACCACAAAGAAACTATACTTAAAGAAACCCAAGTATCTAACAGCACTATGAGAAAATAAAGAAGAGGAGGGAGAGAAAATTTGCTTTAATCCCTGCAAGCCACAAAACTGTGAACTGTCATATTCAGTTGTTGACAGTGTTCTCAGTTGTAGGCTTGTGTACTACCAGTGTCACGCACATGTAATCTGGGACATTAAATGAAAAAATAATAAGTTTTATTATAGACATTTTGCAACAGTTTGCTCAATTAGATAAGGTCTAATTCCTGACCAGATATGTCACAGGGGCCAGAACAGACTCTGTTGTGACTTTCCTGAATGTGGAGATTTTCTTTATGAAACTTCCAGAACAGATAAATAGCAAATTGAATGGTTCTTCTGTTTGGTAGCCAAATAGCAGTATTTGTCAAACTTGTCTGGTGTCCAGTACCACAGTGGACAAGACCTTGTGCCTTTTAGTGAAGTTCCTCTGTGCCAATGCAAAAAAGAAGTTCTACCGTTTCTGTTCATAAAGCAAAAAAACATGGAAATACTTATTCCTGGTATCATAGGAAGCAGCTCATAGATGACAAACTTTCTGACCCTGCTGCTGAAGTCAGAATGCCTTTTTCCCCTTCAATATTCTGTCTCCTGTTTTGCTCTGTCAATACTATGCTATTTCCTGGTTGTCTTCTACTGATATTATCTCTTCAAATAACCTTGATGCTTTTTTCATTTTAAGTGGATGGTTACTCTTTTACCATTGTGAAACAAAACCATCAACAAGTGTGTTAATGTTCTGTAATTTGCTGTCATCTTTGTTTATAACATCTTTTTATATATTTTTTTTACTTGCTGCAGAATAAAATTTCCTTCTCTTTTGGATGTTTTGCCCTTGCCAAGAGTGATTTACACTGGGTTTCAGAATGAGCATACTCAGTTTTCAAAATCAGAAAAGTAAAGTAACTTTACAGGCTACAGTGTATCATCATAGCTAACCAGAATTACTGTATATGTTTAAATGATAATTAAGATGGCACCATTTAAATAGCATCTCTTCAATTACTGTTGCATCTTTGAGCAGAAATGAAAAAAAAAAAAAAAATTGGCTTTGTGTCTATTCTGCTTTGCAAGTGTATAATTTTGGTCATCTCTTGGTGAAGGAATGTAATGTATCTTAAAAGGGTCTTTTGAGATATTGAAAGGACACTTCCTAGCCAAACATTCTGGAGAGGTCAGTTAACACCAGTGTGCTACTGAAATTGCTGCTCTTCCTCTTCTAATATTTCAGTAAAGATGTATAAAAAGTATGCACCCAAATGAGCTACTGAATCAATTTAAATTTATGAGAAACCTGCAAGTGACTTTTGGTAGAGCCTAGTTTTCCCTTCTAATGTGTGTCTTTAATTTACAAATTTTGGAGACTAGAAGATGAATGAAGCTAATGGGGCTATAATAACCTGGGTCCTCCTTGGAACCCTCCTTGTAGATGGGGGTGATAGTACCCTTCTTTCATTCTTCAGGGATGTCTCCTGACCTACAAGACTTCTCAAATATTATGTAGAGCAGCCTCTCAGTGACATCAGCCAGGTCTCTTAAACCCTTGAGTGGGTGGCATCTGCACCCATCGATTTCTACAGTTGACACAGCAACTCTTCCTTCCATGATGGTGGGTCTGTGTCTGCATCAACCTGGATTTTTGTTCCCATGGCCTGGGACCCAAGAGTGCTGGTAAAGACAGAGGTGAAGAGGGTGTTGAGAAAATGCCTTTTCAGCATTGTTGGTGACTACTTCAACTCTCCAGTGTAATAGTGGGCCAATACTCTTCCTCTGTTCCTGCTTGTTGTTAATCATAGAGTAAGAGTATCATAGAACCATAGAATATGCTGAGTTGGAAGGGACCCATCAGGATAATCGAGTCCAACTCCTTTCTCTATGTAAGGCACCCTTAGAATCACACTAGATGCCTGAGAGCATTATCCAAATGCTTCTTGAACTCAGGCAGATTTGATGCTGTGACTACTTCCCTGGGGATCTTGTTCCAGTGCTTGACCACCCTCTGGGTGAAAAACCTTTCCCTGATATCTAACCTAAACTTCCCCTAATTCAGCTTCCTGCCATTTCCTCGAGTCCTATCATTGGTCACAAGAGTGAAGAGGTCAGTACCTGCCCTATCTCTTCCCCTCATGAGGAAGCTATAGTCTGCAATGAGGTCACCCCTCAGCCTCCTCTTCTCCAAGCTGAATACTCAAGTGACTTCAGCCACTCAAGACCCTTACTGTACATAGTACTCAAGGTGAGGCTGTACCAGTGCAGAGTAGAGTAGGACAATCACCTTCCTTGACTGACTGGCAACATTGTGCTTGATGCACCCCAGGACTGGCAGGGCACACTGCTGGCTCATATTTAGTTTCCCATCAACCAGGATCCCCAGGTCCCTCTCTACCACGCCGCTTTCCAGCCACTCGTTACCTAGTCTGTACTTACCACCAGAGTTGCCCATCCCAGGTGCAGAATCTGACATTTACCCTTGTTAAAATTCATGTGGTTGGTGACTGCCCATCTCTCTAACCTGTTGAGATCTCTCTGGAAAGGCCTGCCTGCTCTTGAGGGAGTCAACAGTTCCTGCTAGCTTTGCATCATAAGCAAATTTACTTAGAATTCCTTTGAGTCCTGCTTCCAAGTTATTGATCAAGATGTTGAAGAGGTCTGGGTCTAGAATGAAGCCCTGTGGGAGCTCACTAGTGACTGGTCACCAGCTTTATGTTACCCTATTCACTGTCACTCTCAGTGCTCAACCTGTAAGCAAGTTTTTCACTCATTGCATGACATGCTTGTCCAGCTGTATGCTGAACATTTTGTCTAAGAGAATACAGTGAGCCTCCTGTGTCTTTAGGAGGTGATGTTTAAAGACTGACCAGCACTCATGAACCTCAGCTCCTGCAAAAATATTTTTCCAAGGTACTTGACTCAGAAGTTCCCTGAGCAACATAAAGCCTACTTTCTTCATGTCCAGTCATAAAGTTTTATTGGCAGTTTTCCTCTTGTCAATGGAGATTTTGAACTCAATTGTCTCGTGGTCACTGTGGCCAAGATGACCTCCAATCTCCAATTCACTCATGAGATCCTTTCTGTTGACAAGCAGGAGATCAAGGAGGGCATTATTCTGAGTTGGCTTCCTTATGACCTGTTCCATTAAGCTGTCATCCATGTGGCTTAGAAATCTTCTGGCCCAGGTTGTGTTAGTTGTGTGCTGCTCCTAGTTGATTTCTGGCAAGTTGAAGACCCCCTTAAGGACAAGGGTGGTTGACTTGGAAGCGTCCCTTAGTTCCTCAAAGAACAGGTCATCCACATCCTCATCCTGGCCAGAAGGTCTATAGTATATTCTCACAATGATAAGTACATTATTTGTTTGTCCCTTGATTCTCACCCAAAGACTCTAAACTGTGCCATTACCAACTGTGAGGTCCATACACTCCAGCCCTTCCAATGTATACAAAGCCTCTTCTACCCTGCCTATCTCTCCTGAAGAGTCTATACCATCCAACAGGGCACTCCAGTCATAGGACTCATCCCACCAGGTTTCACTAATGCCAATAATGTCATATCTCTGGGACCTGGGCCAAGGCTTCAAGCTCATCTTGTTTACTCCTTGTGTTGCACACATTAGTGTAGAAACACTTCAGATGTGGCACACTGTGGCCAACACCTTGCAAAGAAGAATGAGGGATCTCATTAGTGCTTGATTCCTCAAGTTTTGCCACACCATCCCATTGCTCACCACTGGCAACCCTGATTTTGTTCCCATTCTGTATCTGCATCTGAAGAAGTCTTCCATGATGTTTTTGACATTTCTGGCTAATTTCAGCTCAATTTGAGCTTTCCTTTCCTAACTGCATCTCTCCATACTCTAGTAATGCCCTTATAATTTTCAACAGGTAGTGTTCCACTTTTCCATCACTGGTACGTCTCCCTTTAGGTTCTGAGCAGACCCAGAATCTCACAGTTAAGACAAAGGGGTCTCTTGCTGTGACTACTTCCCTTGCCTTTAGAAGGAATGAACTGATTTTGTATATCTAGGAGAGGTTTCTTGGAAAAAACCCAGTGTTCACTAGCTCCTTTACCCTTCATGTAAGTTTCACATAGGATCCCTTCCAACTGAGCCTTGAGTGAGCTTAAGTTTGCTCTTCTAAAATCTAAAACCCTGTCTTGGAACCAGCTTTAAGTGTGGTCAGCAGTATCCCAAACTCCACACCATTTTAATCCCTGCAGCCAAGGCTGTTGCTAACTGAGACATTACAAAGCAGGTTTCCTTGGTTTATGAGAAGCTAGTACAGCAGCACCCCATTCCTGGTTGGCACATCTAACAATTGTATGAAGAAGGAGTCCAAGTGGAAGGAGCCAGTCTCTTTTTGGTGGCACAGGTGAACTGCTGTGTTGTCCTTCCAGCAAATGTCTGGGTAGCTAAAGTCTCCCATAAGAACCAGGTTTTGTTGACCCAAAGCTTGCTTAGTGACCCAAGCATTGCTTCATTGGTCTTGTTGTCTTGCTTTGGGTGTAGGTAACAGATGCCTACTGTAAGGTTTCCCTTGGAGATAACCCCTCTTGATTTTGAACCAGAGGCATTCAACAGGGCTTCCACAGCTACCATAATTGATTTTTGTGCATTCAAGGTTTTCCTTAATATAGAGTGCTAGTCCTCCAGCTCTTCATCCCTGCCTGTCTTTATGAAACAGCCTACAGCCACCTATAAAAATCCCCCAGTTGTGTGAGTTGTCCCCCGTTGTTTTAGTCGTTTGGTTCAACCCACCTGACTGCCCTGTCATCCAATCTACACTTCTTGAGTCTGGCTCTTAGGGTGTTGTAGGAGACTGTGTCAAAAGCCTTGCTGAAATCAAGGTAGACCACATCTGTTGCTCTCCCCTCATTTACCCATCCAGTTATGCCATGATAGAAGGCTATCAGACTGGGCAAGCAAGACACCCCCTTGGTGAATCCATGCTGAGTGCTTCTGATGAACCACTTTTCCTCAACATACTTTGAAATTACAACAAAAGCAAGCTGTTCCATCACCTTGCCTGGGATCTGCTTCTACTCTGGGCACAGGCCAGAATATTCTGTAAGTAGCCCTAACCTGTTTAGATCAGAGTTACACTTAGATTTTTTTTCTTTAGGCTAACAAAGTACATATTAGAGAGAAGAGGAAAATGAAGAGAAAACTTGGAATAGTATGGATTTTTGCAGTTTCCCTAATTGATTGGCAAGTTGTTTAAATTGTCTTTGAATTAACTGAGTCTGAAATTTCTGGGAAACGGCACATTTGTAATGCATTGATAGACATTTCCAGTTGAATCCGTTCTATACCTTATCATACATTGACTTTCATGGGATGCTGTTTCTGTCACAGAATTTTTACATGTAATTGAAAAATACAGTATTTTTGAGCTAAGGCTTAACATGACTTTACATTTATTCATTTGTTGGTGCCAAGTATTAGACAACTCATGATAAGCTTGCCTGCAATATTATCAATAAATCGTTTTTGTGGTAAAAAGCAGAACAGAAATAAAACCACACACATTTATCAAATAACTTTTTCACCCCAGGGCATGGTGCCCTTTTCTTTCAACTGAAGGTTTAACTGTCAGAGGGAAAGAGAAGCAGTAGAGTTCTACAGTGTTACCTTGATTGTTTCAATGAACAAAATTATTAAGATAAGCAAAATGGGGCAGTTAGTCAAACAATGATGACAACAGTGATTAAATATAAGGACCACAATAAATGGATTCCGGTAGCTAGATTGTCAAAAGCCATCTTTTAAAATGGAGTCCCATAAAGCCAAACATTGATTGATTCAAAGTAACATAATAAAAGAAAAGAGTGAAAAACAATAGCAAGTAAAAATAAATTATAATGTAAAAATTAGAAGTGAGCCTTTTTTTTTTTTTTTTTTTTAAATTAAATGTTAATAAAGTTGCAATACTCCTTCCAGAAGAAATGAAATTCACAAGGGTTTTTTTAGAAGATATAACAGAGATGCCGTATTTTTCAATGTGTCATGTCACAGTTTGTTGGTAACACATCAGAGGCAGATTAAATACACCATTAGGCTTCAAAAAACGATACAAAATGGACAGGTTTTGTTAAATATTAGCCTAAAAGAACACATACTGATGGCCTGCAGCTTACACACTATAATCATGGCTCCATATATTCTGTGTCATATTTAGCCAAACTTTATATCTTGTCTATGGTCTTATATTTTCTTGGTACTTTTTAAATGTAAGTACAAACTCCTAAAAAATGTATTTTTTCATCTAATCAATTATTAAAACAATCTGTTTTCAATATTATGTGAAAACTGGATGAAGCATTTTTTTTTAAAAATAATATTACTATGTTAATACTATTTTTATTATTTAACACAATAAAGCACTCCCAGGAAAATGTAAAACAACTTACTGTTGTTGAAGAGTTTTACTCCTATTGTAATGTTACCAAGTTGTTTCAGCATGTTAGGTGACTGCATGTGAAAGCTAAGGGTTTAGGAACTTGAAGTAGCATTAGTATGTGTACATTTAAAAAGAATGTGCCTCTTATTGTTTAGAGACTGTGGCTTTGGGTATGGTTTTGGGTGGCAGTTAAGCCTGTGAGACATTGTTTTACTTCTGTGTCTGCTGAATTCCTCTTGGGAAGAGTTCGTTGAAAGAAATTATCAGCAGTTTTAGCAAATTCTTCTGAATGCAGAGAAACTTGAAATATTTGCTTGGGACTTGAAATTGTGACAATGATTTGACACCACAAAGTAAGGGCAGTGTAAAGATGGTGACAATTATTTTCTCTATTCTCTCATTGCAACAATCTAGATAAGTCAGTTTGCTTTCGTTGTTCAAAAGGGAGTTCTGTTTTCTTGAAAAAAAAGATTCAGTATCTGGAAAATTTACAGTATAGGAGAGAGTGTTCACTGTTAGTAGGCAGTTCTCAAAGAGCCAAGATAGTTTGAAAGTGAGAAGTTTCAGAATAAAGTAATAAACTCATCAAGTCTGCCTGGTGGGCAGACTTCAAAACTCTGACTTAAGAAACTCTGAACCTCTATTGTGCTTTTGAAAGGTAAACTCAATTGTGCAGTTATTTGTAATACGATAACTTCAGTAAATCTCCCTGAAAAGGTTTCTCCTAAATTCAAGGTCTGGCAACAATATGAGGTTATATGTAGAAAAAAAAAAAATTAAACCCAAACAACCTCTCCAGAAAAAAAAAAAAAAAAAAAAAAAAAAAAATCAAGGATCAAATTAAGCTGGAAGTCTGAAAGTAATGAAGTATATATGCATTTTTCTTACTTTGGAAGAAAATATATTTGGTCTGGGCTTTTTGATTCTAATTGTTTTCTACATAATAAGAAATCTTCAGGCAAGGACCAATGAAATTTTTTTGCTCCTTTCTGGTCTCTGTCAGAACCTATAGAGCTAGATTGTGATAATGACATATGATTAGAAGATCAGAGACATAAATTCCACTCTGAAGCAATTTTTTTTGTTAGCATTTATACTTCTTTGACATTCACTTCAGCTAGCTGCATGGTTTTATGAACACCGGTAGTGTGAATAATCGATTTAATATGCAAGGAGCTTTATTTAGTACTTTTTTAACAAGTACATTTTACATTTGCAGTTAACCTTCATTGCACTAGAAGTTTATTACTAAAAACACGTAATTATTTTGAAGAATATTAAAATAAACATCTTCAGTGCATCTTATTATTTACTTAGTCTGTTGTATGGATGATGTATTTTTAAAGTTATTTGATAAGTATTGCACACATTTTCTGTTGACTTTAAGTGGCAATTTCATTTCCTAAAGGTCTCCTAACAATCCACTCTCAGTATATAATGAACAAAATCTATGTATGGGAGTTAAAAAATCTCCAATTTTGAGAGTGACAACCTGGCATCTGTTAATTATCAAAACTGTGTTTTGTCACTTCAGCATGTAGCTCTTAAGTACCCAGGAAGGGATCATGCAATTGTCTGGTTCCAACCTTGCTGTTGTCTGAAAATGTAGTTTTTTTACAGTGAAAGTTAGAAAAGTGATGAATGCTTTGGAAGGTAGTTATTTCTGAAATCCTTTTTTTCCTAGAGAATCATGACTAAGAGATAACACTAGCAAAAATCTGAGTTAAAAATGATGTAATTCACATTTTTCTAAGTGATTTGAGAATAATGAAGAAGTTTGTTGAATGAAATGTCTTCTTGTATTTGCAAAATATAACTAAAATAAAAAACCGCTTCTTTCTAGCTAAGTAACCTGAAACAGGTCACGGTTTTGGACATGTCAGCGAACAAGTTCCATTCTATTCCAATTTGTGTGCTCCGGATGTCTAATTTGCAATGGCTGGATATTAGCAGCAACAACTTGAAAGATCTCCCAGAAGATATAGACAGGTAGATTATGTTTTAATTAATTGACAGGCTTGTGAACTGTAGGGCAAATCTAGAAAGTAACGAACTTCCAAAGGACACCATTAATGAAAATTCACACGAAAAATTCACACTGCGAAATACATCAGATACTTTTGCATATAAACTTTACCATTATTATTAATGAGCTGCGTTCGAGAACAGGAACTACATGTTTTATCTCATTGAAGGCAGACTGCCCAGCAAGTACGTCTACTATTCACTTAACTGATAATATTTTCTGCTGCATTCGTGACAATTTTTCATTATATTCAGGCAGTATTACTTAGAAAGTTTAGGAGACGTACTTTTCCCCAGTTCCAGTGAAGGGGACTCTCCATATGGATTTGGCAGCAGTATCTCTCTGGAGGGTAGGCAGGGTGTAGGAAAAGATGAACAGCAGTATGTTTAAGTTACTGAAAGAACCTGGTAAATTTTGGCAGTAAAACAGAAAAATATTGGTAAGGGTTAAAAAAGCACTGACAATCCATCCTTCCTACTTGGAATTATATACGCATGTGTACAAATATACTCATTCTCTCAATTTAGTTTTAAAAAAATCACTCTGAACTTTAATGGATCTTGCTAGCCTGAGAAAGCACTTTTCTTATACCTGGATGTATTAATTCACTCCGGAGTCCTGTTGTAACTTGGTTTATCAAACTTTACATAGCCATAAGTAAAGCAAAACACATATTAACTAAAATTTAATTTAAAAAAAACCAACTAATTTTTTTTTTTTTTTTTATTGCTCTGGGAACAAAAATCCCTGAGGCATAAGAAAATTCATAGAAAAAAGCCAAACACATTTAGCCTTAACTTTTGCAAGAACTTTGTTGCTGGGCAAAAAGACAGGGACATTGTGTAATCTGGGACATTGTGTAATCACAGATTTCTCTAACAACAGAGCTGTCTTAATTCATATTAGTAATCTGCATACAGTAGCCACAGGAAAATCAACCTACAGTTTCCAGGGGATCTGAGTTGAGACTTTATGAACTTCAAAGAGCTTCTAAGAGAATATTTCTGTTTTATGGAAGGATACATACTCAACTTAAGGATTTTTTTTTTCCATGTACCCTATACATATTCCTCTATCTCAAAAATATTCCTTTTCTAGATTTAATCTTTTCCATTTCATTCTCAGTTGCCAGCCTTGATACTAAAGCATCATTATCAGACATTTATAAAAAAATAAAATTCTTTTTTGACTTTAGATTTTGAATTCTGAGATCTCTTGTGCTGATGTGAATTCTGAAGACTAGAAAATATTAGGATATCCCCATGACCCTCCCTCCAGTAAACTGATACTCTTGTTCAAACTCAATTTCAATGCCTGCAGTGTCAAAGAATCTCAACGAATTACTGTGAAATCTGTGATTAAAAAAGATGAGCTGGCAGTAAACTGAAACCTTATTTGTTATCTTCCCCAGTATTAAAATCAACAATAGCCTGCAACAGTGTTTTAGGAATGGAACTTTCTGTTCAAATGTTCAAATCAGTTTGCTATGCTTTTCACTCCAAGGAATAAATGCTCAGCCACAAATTGCCATTGCATCAGGAAAAGCTAGCAGAAGTAAAGCAAAAGAGCCACAATGCCTTTCTCCACAAAACAATGTCATCCAATTGATTTCAGTGGCACAACTTGCAAGAGTCATATGACCAGGAGCTGACCATGCTCTTGCTCCCCACAGTATTAATTACTAGTGAAAAATATATAGATGTGAATATACTGCCTAGCACAAATGTATCTAGTACACAGAAACTAACATTCAAGTGAAGTTATGAGTTCGTGACTCATATTTTTAATTAGTTCCAGGATGCACATGATATTCTGTCAGCATTTTCTGTATGAAAGCACAGTAATTTTTTGAAAATATTTTCTTGGGCATGCTTCTGAGTACTTGTCATAGGTGTACTATTAATAGCTTTAATTTTGAAACATGACTGGATATTTCCATTAAAGTTGATGAAAATTTGGGAAAATGTGGTATTAGTAATTTTAGAGAAGCCAAAAGTGTTGCGTGTAATTATTTTTACACATGTTTAAATCTGTGTTGCTGTTTTGGATAAATGCTCCTGTCTGAAACAAATATCTTAAGTTACCTTTATATTTTACATTTTTACAGATTATATCAACTGCAGACACTTCTCCTGCAGAAAAACAGGTTGACTTATCTTCCACGAGCTCTGGTCAATATGCCAAAGCTCAATTTGCTTGTTGTTAGTAGTGATGACCTGACTGAGATACCCACAGCTCTTTGTGAGTCTACCACAGGTTTAAAGTAAGTAAAAGTGAGGGAGAAAGGAGAATGTTCTTGAGAAGAAATAAATATTCTCACAAGCATCGCTTTCTACCCTACCTGGCTGTCAAATTCTGATGCAATTTATATCAGAGCCCTTAAAAAGGCACTAGAGAGATTGGAAATTGCAGAGGCACCACAGCTTCCTGATTTTAATCTGCAGGCTTCCCACACTGTGGATCTCTATGCCAAAACTACTATTCCTGTAGAGACTTGGTCATAGTAGCTCTAACTGGAGTTGCATAGCCATGTTCCAGAGAGGGAGAGGTAGTATGGCAGTTAGCTGTTTGTAAGTGCAGTGCTGTCAAAAGCATCCTGCTGGGAGTGGGATATATGGCTAGTTAAAAGCCTAATTAGTGTTACATGATTTGGGCAGTTCATATATTCTTTGCTGTGGAACAGTACCTTGCAGCTGCAGACAGGACAAGACTAAAAGGACTTGTAGTCTGCAACTACAATGATCTTGCATTTCTGCAGGTGATGTTCAGGTTTTAATTATGAAACTATTTGTGAGCCTACACAGGGTCTGGCTGGGATGGAGTTAACTTTTCCCATAGCAGCCATTATAATTCTAAGCTTTGTACTTGTAGCTAGAAAGGTACACACCAAAGTTTTTTACTACAGTTGAGCAGTTCCCCCACAGTACCAAGGCTGTCTCTCCATCTCTCCTCCACAAAGGTCAGTAGGCTGAGGATAAGGAAGAAGCTGGGAGGATGCATAACTGGGACAGCTGACTGATCCTGGCCAAAGAAATACTCTATATCATATGGTGTCATGCTCAGCAGTGACTGTAAGGAGAAGGGAGGTTGGGCATTTGTTATTTGTGTCTGCATTCCAGGGTAACTGCTACACACAATGAGTTCCTACTTCCTAGTGAGTGGCTGGATATCACCATGATGAGAAGTAGAAAACAATTTTTTTGCCTTTGCTTCCACACATTGTTTTTGCTTTTCTTCACCGTCTTTATCTCAACCTCCAACTTTTTATCTTAAATTCTCTCCCTGTCCTGCTGAGGAGACAGAGTTATTTGGTGCGTACCTGGCCAACCAAGGTTAACTGACCACGGACTCACAGCAAATGATGAGAGTAACGAGATTTTAAAAAAAAATTGTTGGAACATTTGTTCTTTTGAAAGTAACAATTGTATTGATTTTTTTTTCCTTCTTGGAGTGGTAATATCAGAAAATTTCAGGATGCTGTGTATCTAATTTGCACATTATGGAAGTCTTTTACATAACTATATAGTTTTTCACCTGTAATGTGTAGCTTTAGGAAATTTGCAAACACAGCATAATACAAGTCCAGTCATGCATTACAAAAGAGAAGTAACCTAGTAACAACCAAAAAATGTAGATACATATTGTCAGCTAAGTGATACTGGCAGAATTCCAGATTACTAGGCAACATTGTTAGGATGGAGTTCATACTGCTCAGTAACAGATGTGACACTATAGTGTAGTCTGTTAGAAGTCCCATAATACAGAAATATACCTGTTATTGCAAAGAGTGATTTATGTAGATACATGAAAACAAAGAGATAAATCCAATAATTTTTATATGGAAAGTGGAGTATAGAAAAGGTGCCATTTGACATCTTTGTTTCTAACAATAGATTGATCCTAACAGCATCATAATGCAAAAACTGAACAAATGTTCTTTATGTTTCTCCTGGTGTAGTAATAACTTCTAAAATATAATTAATGTTGGCCAGTAATGTTCAGAAGCCTGTTGAATATATTTTTGTGTTAACCTCTCTCTAGATTCGTAAGTCTCAAGGACAGCCCAGTTGAAACTATTGTATGTGAAGACACTGAAGAAATTATAGAAAGTGAACGTGAAAGGGAGCAACTTGAGAAACAGTTTATGAAAGCGTATATTGAAGATCTAAAGGAAAGGGGTAAGAATTAGCTTGCAATAAGCTTCCTGATCACACAGAACACAGGCAACACAAAGAGCAGGGCTTGCATATGTTACTCCCACCTCTCTCTTCTTCCCAAGCCCAAATTACTTTGTCCTGGTTTCTCTCCCTCCTTCCCCTGGCGGCACAGGGGGACAGGGGATGGGGTTTAGAGTCAGTTCATAGACTAGTGGATCTTGCCGCGCCACACTCCTCAGGAATAAGGATTCCTTACAGTCCTTCCCTGCTTCCCCACGAGGTCCCTTACATGGGAGAGAGTTCTCTGCAAACCTCTCCTTCATGAGTCCTTCCCACGAGGTCCAGAGCAAGATGCTCCAGCGTGGGCTTCGGACAGAGTTACGAGCTGCTTCGGGAACAGTCACCTCCCCTGACACCGGGGTCTTCCAAAGCTGTGTAATCAGAGTCCACTGGCAGCAAATCCAGTGGCCACAAAATCCAAGTCCCCTGACAGTGTTCACCCCAGGGAATGTTCCACCTCGTTCCTCTATGCGTGCAGGAGGACAGCCTGCCATCTTGCAATGGGTTGCAGGGAAACTTGTGCTAGGACACTTTCTTCCCCTTCTTCCTCAACATCCACCAGCACCGCTCTCCTCCCCCAGCACAATTCTTCTAGTCCAGCACAGCTCTTCTCCCTCAAAATGCCTCCCTGCTCAGGTGTTGTATCAGTTCTTTCGTATGTTAATCGCTAAGGCACATCTATTGTCCCTCTAATGGCTTCTTGGCTGGGGATGGAGCAGGGGGGACTTCTCCGCTTCTTATGGGACTCTTGACACCCTTCCCCCACTACCAAAAAACCCACCAAACCAAACCAGAACAGTTGTATTTACATACTTGTGAAATTCAGAGCCTATAATAATGGCTGCCAGGCTGCCTGAAACGTGCATTTGACCTTGTCAAATATATGCCAGCTTTATACTCTTTTGGGTTAAAACAACTCAGGTATATCATTTTCTGTCTTCCTAGACACAACTTTCCTCTGTGCTTTTTAAGATGAGTCTGGATCATGAATCCCTCTTGGATTTCTTGCTTCTGAACTCTTGTGCTATAGACTATGTCAATACTAGCTTTTAAAAAGCAGATTGAAGAAGGAACAGCTTCCATATAATACGAACCAGCAGAATTTCTGGAAGATAGCACAGAGGTCACTTGTACCTTTGAAATAAATCCAAACCTAGCTGTTTCTGGCTAAGGGCTTCATTATTTATGCTGAAGTCTGACAGTTTTTGTTTAGTTTTTTGTTTTGTTTTGTTTTTTTCTCTTCTCAGATTCTGCTCCTTCCTACACTACGAAAGTATTACTCAGTCTACAGCTCTGAAGATCAAAGATCTCTAAATCACTAGTGAATATCAGAATAACTCTTTTTTTAATCCTTCTGAATAGAAGACACAAATGGCCAGAAGCACTTCATGAGTTTTTTTCTTTGTTAGTGAAGTTGCTCCAGTAACTAGAGATAAAACAAAGAGCAACAGAGCCTTTGTAAGATGGTGTTTCACCTTTTAAATCAACATATTTATCTTCAAGTCCACATGAACACTAATTTACATATAGATCAGCTAGACATAAATATTCACTGTAATAAATTTTACACTGGCATAGATGCCTTTAGGATGAGGATGTTGCACATTTTAGTTTAAACAGTGTAAAATAAATAATAATTTTAAGAAGAGGTTTGACTTTCTAAGATGAGAAAGATTAATTTAGGATAGGATTAATTTAGAATGTGATCTGTTGTATTTCTAAGACCAAATAAAACATTTACTGCATTGAAATATCTAAAATGCAAATACATACATAGCTGTCTGCATTTATTTATGTTTTTCAAGGAAATTGTCTTCCTCAGGATTTTCATTTTAGATAAGCTTCAACACCCTTATCTATGGAAACTGGGGCAATTCTGGTTTTTTTTCAAGCATATTATAAGCTTTTACCTGTTTGAAAATTCAAGTGTGAATGTGACTGAAACTTGTGTTAAGCATTCTTAGGACATGTCAGTGTATTGAAGAAGATTTTAAGGACTAAGCAGCATGAACAAGTACTATTAGCAAAACGATACTAATAGTTTCAGATTTTGGGACTTTGTGGACATTTATTAGAATTTTCTAAGTTGCATAAGAATGAGTTTGCTGGATAAAAGTTTATATTGCTTATTATTTAATAATATATATATAATTATGTAAGTGTATGTATTGTAGAGTTTCAGAAATCTAGTTTTACATATATTTTTGGTTTAATAAATCAATATTTTTTGATCCAAAAAGACTCCAGATTACTTTTTGAACCAAAGAGACTCCAGATTTTGAGAATTTACACTTAGGTTAGACTTATATTAGAGAATGTAAACAGTTCAAAACTTATCAATGCAGCTGGGGAAAATTATATTTATATCTTGCTTATTTTGTTATAGATGAGCTGTGTCCAGTTTTGTCCAGTAGAGTGACACTTAAGTCAGTAATATTTAAAAAGCAAAGTAAAAATGGATGAACTCCTCAAGACTTACATATTAAAAAGACTGCTTTTATACTTTCTTTTTAAACTTCTTAGCATTCATTCTTTTTACAAGAGAATATTTAAATACTAAGTATTTAAATACCAAAGTAGGCTTACAGAAATCAGGCTACCTGAAACTGTTTTATCAGACTTTCTTTTTGTGAAATTATAATTTTGGTTTATTAGGTATTGATATCAGTGTAATAAACTTGCACAATTTATCTGATTTGACATTGCTTAAAATTCTATTTCTAGAATTCTATTTTAGTCTAATATGATCCACTGAAAATCATAGGAATGGAAATCACAACTGCTATGTTTATAGAATGGACATGTCTATTACGTGAGTTGTAACTATAAGAAAATTATGGGTGCAATGCTAATAAACTAAACAAAAGTTCCCAACACAAATTCTAGGGTCAGAATTGTTGGATATCTAAACAGCAGGTACTTGAAGAGAGAAGTTTTATCAATTGTTATCTGACATTGTGGCTAATCTTGCTGGCAACACTTGATATAACCAGGTAGTTAAGGGAGACTGAGTGCTTTTCCAACTGATTTGTTGATTGATTGTAAATCTGGTTTTGTATTTACATTTTTAAAAGGCCCATTTCAAGAAGGTTTCCTTCTTTATAGCTATGGAAGCTGTGTGTCAAAGCATCCATTGGCATTTTAATGTAGCACACAATTTGAGGAAACAAGGTTTAAAGAAAACAACAGTATTTTAGTTGTAGTAAAGTGACCATTGACAATAGTGTGATATGGCTGAAAGTATTAGGATATTTCTGCTTCTATGGTGTAATTAGGCTTTGCATATGTTGGAATGTTCTGCTACAGGAAAGCTTCTGCCAAGAAGTTTTCCTGTAGCTACTTTTCCCCTTACTTTGGGCTTGTGTAAGATTATACTGTATTAAGACAAACTACCTAGAGCTTTCAGGCTTAGGTAAATGGGGGAAGACTTCAGGACTCTGTTTCACCTCTCTTGTAATTTTCTACTTTTTCTTTAAGTCTTTTATTTATCTAATAATTTAAAAATCAGAAGTTCATATTAGGAACTTCTCTTACAAATGAAACAAAAAAAAATCAGTGTGTAGTTTTCAAGAACTTGTTGGTTATCTGGTACTGACAATTGCTAAACTGGATTGTTCCTGAACCAGCTGCAGTAATTAGCATTTGGCATGTGCCAGAGATTTTAACATGCTGATTGTCTTAACAAAGAAATACTATACCCTGGCTGACAGGATTAATTTATCGCTTTTTTTGTCTCCTGCCTGTCTGTCATTTAATGGTCTATGTGTGGTACTGAATTGACACTCTGATATCTGCTACTTAACAATTCTTGGTTTGTTAAAAATATGTTGCATATTTCATCACAGGACATGTCACAAAGTAGCAGGAGGACTCCTGCTTCTCCTGAAGACTTGCAGCTATGTGATAGGTTTGCTGCACTTAAAACTGAGGAGGAGATGGGTGAGCTTTCAAGTCAAACAACCAGGATGACTAACTATGAACCACAAAGCATGATCTGGAGGAAATGGCGAGTAATAGAGCTTGGAAGCTTTCTACTGTAGGGTATTGTGGCACTCACCTGTCAACCTGACCTGTTGTCCAAAGAATTTTACTGCTTCCTGGAGGCATGGATCTAGGATGTTGTGGAAAGACTGTTAAAGCTTGGCCCACCCCCTATTATGCACTGCTCTTCTTCCATGTAGGCATGAGTGATACTACCAGGGACAACCCAACCTCAATAGTATAAAAAGTAACTACGGAGTTCCAGAGGTGATAGTCAGGGTTATGGGACACAGGTGGTGTTCTTCTAAATTCTGGTGAGGCTTACTACGTGTTAACAATTGGTTGCAGAACTAGTGTTGTCAGCTGGGTTTGGTTTCTATGGCCATGGGATTCTGTTTGAGGATTAACTTGTGCTTGGGAGAGACCAGATCCACCTAAGTGGGGTAAATGCATCTTTACCAAAGTATGGTTGGTCTAATAAGAAGAGCTTTAAACTAGGAGTGACAGGAGAGGGAAAGGGTTGCCAGCAGCCTTGTGAAAGAGTGATGGACAGTGTTGACATACAGAGGCCAGTAGCGATGTGAATGATAGGGAACAAAATTCAAAAGAAAGGGCTGAAGTATTTGCATATGAGCAAAGAAGGTTCTACAAGACAGCATTATGGGGAAATATTGCAGATTGTTTATGGAACATCAGCATGCTTGGGTGCCTCTTAGAAATGCCTGCACACTAATGCACATAGCATAGGAAATAAACACGATGAATTAGAGATGTTTGTGCAGGGCTGTGATCTTGTTGGGATCACAGAGTTGTGATGGGATGGCTTGTGTGACTGGAGTGCTGAAATGGAGGGATTCAGGCTCTTTAGAAAGGACAGCTTGCAAAAATGAGGAGGTGAAGCTGCCTCTTATGTGAAAGAATAGCTGGAATACATTAAGGTCTCCCTGGGCATGGATGAAGAATCAACAGATTTGGTGTATTGGGTGTCTGCTATAGGCCACCTGTGAAGGACTAGGTATTTCATCACACGAACATGAAATGCCCTTTAGGTCAGCAGACATAACTGACTTAAAGATGGCTGCTCCATGTGGCACTCTCCTGGCTGCCTTCTCTGCCAGAGAACAACTCTGATGCCCTGAGGGGGCAGTTGCTGTGGGAGAGGAGCTGTGGCAGGAAAAACAGCTGCAAGGGCAGGACAAGGTCCTGTCTGATTGGCTGAAAAGCCTGGAAATACGAAACCAGCCAATCAGGAGCAAAGGAAACCTATAAAGAGACAGCGAGCATGCTGTTTTTCGGCGTGCTGTTCCACAGATATGGAAGGTGTCAGTCCTTGCTCTTCAGCGCGCTTTTGCTGCTCGCTTCTTGGCGCATTTCTGCAGAGCCGCCGCCGTTGCTGCTGTTGCCGCTGCCATCGCCGGAAGTCCCGGCTCACCTAGTCCTGGCTCTCGCCTGGTTCTGGTTCAATCCAGCTAGACCCGGCTTGACCCAGCTTGTCCCGTCATCGCCGCAGCTTTTTCCTGTCAGCCTGCCTGCATTGCTTGCAGCCACCACCCTCAGGAACCTGTCTGCTGCTGAACACGTGACTAATTCCTGCCACCCCTGGTCTTAAAACCGGGTTGCAGGGGAAGGCATAATCCTGTCTAACTTGCACTCAAACCGCAACCCTATACGGGACAAGCATCGGGCTTATCCCTCCTTCCTTCTTCCCTCAGAAATAATTAAGTAAGATGAGTAAACAAGGTGTACCCATATATAAGTATTAAGACATAAGTTTTTGTTATTTGGTGCTTAAAAGATATTTCATAGCTCGGATGTGCTTTAATTACCCCTTTTGAACCTCCTGCCCCAAATTGTTTTGTTTTCCCCACAATAAACTGTGCATTTGTAAATTCTAATTGGGGATTGGCTGGGGTTATTGGAAATATTAGTAAGTACTGAGCAAGTTACTCACTTGAAAATTCAGTGCCGAAGCTCACTGCTCCTCTGTGAGAGGCGAGTGCCACGTGTGGACCTCTCAGCAGATCCTGACAAGCTAAATACACTCCAAAAAGGAGATATAATAGGTCATGGATTGAGACACCACCTCATCACGAAGAACATGTGGATAAGGCTTTCTACAGACAGCTAGAAGCCTTAAGCTAGCAGTCCTCTTCCCTGTGGAGGATTTCAGCCATTCTAGTTTCTGCTGGATGGACAAGACATCAGGGATTTCCCAATTGAAAATAAATGAAAACTTCCTGATGGAAATTATAAAGGACCCAGGTGGAGAGGTGATCTGCTGGACTGCATTCTCACAAAGAAGTCAGGGCTTACTAAGAATGTAGTCAAAGGCAGTCTTGGCTGCAGTGACTATGAGATGGCGGAGTTTGGGATCCTGAGAAGGGAGGGAGTAAAAAGTAAGATCACAGGTCTGGACTTCAGGAAGGCAGATCTTGGCCTTTTCAGAAAAATGTAATTGAAAGTGCCTCATAGGACAAGGCCTCGGAAGAAATAAGGAGCCAAGAAAGCTGGTTGATCTCCAAGGATCACCTCTTCTAAGCACAAGAGCAGTTCATTATAGTGAGCAAAACTTCAAATACAAATGGCAGGAGGTGTGTGTGGCTGAACAATATGCTCCTGGCAAAACCAAAGAGAAAAAAAAAAGTATACAGAAGGTAGAAATAGGGGAAAGTAACATGGGAGGAACACTGAGATGCTGTCCACACATGCAGAGGAAAGCATGGCTAGCAGAGCCAAAGCCCATCTGCAGTTGGAATTGGCAAAAAATATCAGGAGTGACAGGAAGGGCTTCTATACATATGTAAATAGCAAAGGAAAGACTGGGAATATTTGGGCCCACTGCTCAATTGGGTGGGGACCTTTACACAGGACATGAAAGAGGATGAGGTACTGAATATCTTCTTTACCTCTGTATTTATTAGGAAGACCATCCTTCAGGTATCCTAAGATTTTATCTGGCTATTATTGTATGTAAACTTTTGACATCTGCTGGCAAGTAACCAGGACTGATTAGATAGCAAAAGTGTTGCAATGTAGGGACAGTAGAAGCTGTGAAGTTTTTAGAAGGATGATAATTAAGGTACTTGCCTTGAATCTATGTATCATAGTCAAACAGGTTGTCTCTTTCTTGCAGAACAGACTGTGTCATCTGCTCTATGCGTGGTAGCTAAAACTCCACATTCAACACAAAATTCTTACTTTTACTTTACAAGTAGTTTATTTAAAAAAAAAAAAAATTAAAAAAAAAAAAGGCATGTCTCCAAACTTGTATGAGCTTTGCTTTCTGAGATTTCAGAAGCATATTTAGCCTAGAAGACTTAACTACTCTTTCTCATTTGTATCACTTCAAGGTTGTACATTAGCCAGCTACCTTTCAACAGATCTTTGTATTAAGAAGGAGTACAATCTGGGTAGCAGAAAGCAAATTTGTCCTGGGTCTCTGTCGTCTCAAGTTTGTGGGAAAGAAATTTCCAGTTAGTTTAAAAGCAGGCTATACTTGTACATAGAAAGCGGGGCAACTGTGCTTGCTGGTAGAAGTGTTTTCTAAG
>NW_009953311.1:879081-900188 GCF_000747805.2 Chaetura pelagica
GCTGGAAAGCTGTCCAGACAAAAAGGCCCTGTGGGTGTTGAGTGGCAGTTGGCTGAATTGAGCCAGCAGTGTGCCCAGGTGGCCAAGAAGGGCAGCAGCCTCCTGGCCTGTATCAGAAATAGTGTGGTCAGCAGAACTAGGGTGTCACAATCCAACCCTTTTCTTCCTTTTGGAGAAATTTAATGGGAACCGGGGTCTGTACGTGGTGTTCGCCTCTTTCAGCGGAGTGGCCAACTGCAGTGCCGACTTTTAGAGTGGGAAAGCAGCCAACCCTCACCATGCCCACAACAAACATAGTTGATACCAAATTTAAGATTTACGAATTGAAAGGTTTATTTAAAGGATTTAGCAGAATCTAGGGAAAAGAGGTTCAGTAAGGGCAAAGAACAATAAGGTATAACAAATAAAACTTGGGGTAGCACTCCAACTGTTAAAATTTCCTACCCAGCAATACTTGTAAGTGGGGGAATTTAGGATAGTTGAGGAGAGGAGGTGGAGTATATGGAGGACAGGCCCAACATTGATGTTTTCCGTCGGTGGGGTTGTGAGATGTGTGTGTGTAAGGGTAAGTTAAGGGGGAGAAGGATTTCGCTGGATGGATCTTTACCCTGTTCCTGAGATGGTCAGCTGTTTCAATGGTATTCACAGCCACTCTGCCTTGCCAGCCTGATAGCAAGACTATGCGCAACGAGGACAGGGTAGGCCAACACTGACGCTGGTCCCAGGGGTTTATCCCCGACAGTGGTGCCTTCTTTCTTCTCCCTGCTTTACTAGTGTACTCTCACTATGACAGCAGCACACAATTCCTGTGGCAGTCTGTAAGCAGCACTCCAGCAGTCCAAAAGCCACCTGAAAGGGAGAAGCTGCAGCAGTGGTCACAAGCCAAGATGCAGCCCCACAGCAGCCAGCAAGCAGTTCAACGGCAAAAAACAAAAGCCGTGGTGGCAGTCTGTGCAGGTCTGCTTTTATAGATTGCTCCATTGTAGTCAAAAGTCTCCAATTGGTTCTTCGCTCACTTCTCCAGTTATTATCCAATTAGAGTTCAAGATCTCATTGCAGTCTCTGGGTTGAACAGCAACAATGTTGCAGTTTTCTCGCCACAGGGTTCCTGCCTTAGATTGTGTTTCTTCAGCATGGCAGTGTAGTTTTTGCTTAGCCCATGAGGAAGTGAGAGGCAGGGAGCATGAGGAGCAGCCATTTTGAACAGGTTAGATCACTGCTCCATGAGGCAGTCATTTGCTCCAGAGAGGGGAGGGGTACTGACCCTCACACAGGGAAATGGATGACCCCCTGTACTCAGCACTGGTGAGGCTGCACCTTACATACTGTGCTCAATTTTAGCCCCGCACTACAAGAAGAACATTGAGGTGTTGGAGTGAGTCTAGAAAAGTGTAACAAAGCTAGTGAAAGGTTTGATGGGCGTGGTGGGTGGTGTTTGTTTTGTTTTATTTTATTTTTTCCTCATCCTGGGTTGATGGTGGGACTCTGTGATAAATGTGCAATTGCAGTCCAGAAAGCCAACAGCATCCTGGGCTGTGTCAAAAGAAGTGTGGCCAGCAGACTGAAAGAGGTGACTCTGTCCCTCTACTCTGCCCTGGTGAGACATCACCTGGAATACTATGTCCAGCTCTGCAGCCCCCAACATAAGAAAGATGTGGACCTGTTGGAACGTGTCCAGAGGAGGGCCACGAAATTGATCATTGGTCTGGAGCACCTCTCCTATGAAGACAGGCTGAGAGAGTTGGGGTTGTTCAGCCTGGAGAAGAGAAGGCTGCAGGGAGACCTCCTAGCAGTCTTCCACTATCTGAAAAGGCCTTCAGGAAAGCTGGGGAAGGACTTTTTAGCAGGGCATGTAGGCATAGGACAAGGGGCAATGGTTTTAAACTGGAAGAGGGTAGATACAGATTAGACATTGGGAAGAAATTATTTTGTGTGAGGGTGATGAGACACTGGCACAGGTTACCCAGGGAAGTTGTGAATGCTCCATCCCCTGAAGTGTTCAAGGCCAGGTTGGATGTGGCTCTGAGTAACCTTATCTAGTGGGAGGTGTCCCTGCCCACGCAGGGGAGTTGGAACTTGAGGATCTTTAAGGTCCCTTCCAACTCTACCCATTCTGTGATTCTATGACCTGAGAGGTCTTTTCCAGCCCTGATGATTCTGTGTGATTCTGTGTGAAATTTCCATGGTTTAGTACAGTTATTCTGTCTTTTTGTAATGTATATATGACATTTAGCTGTGTCACACACACAGATGAAGACTGAGGAGTGTAAGAGTGAGCACAGGATAATTTCCAGCTCAGCTGGATCTAGCCTGCTCCTGGTTTGTAAGAGAGATGGGGGGAGCGTACAGGCTGACATTAAGATAGTGAGACAAGTGGTGTATCTGGATGACTTCTGTGGTGACAAGAAAACTAGGTGTTCTCCTGTCTTCTGCCTGACAGTGGAGAACTGAGGATACAATAGCTGAGTGCAGGGGAAACTTGCTTTCTGGTCTGGCTCAGATTCCTAAATGTTACATACGTAGGCATCACAAGTGCTGTGAGCAGAGAGGCTCAAGGAGCTGGAACTGACAGCTGCTGCCATCTTCAGCAGCAAGGGAGCAGCCTCCAGCTCCTTTTCCTCACTCCTACTTTATACCTTACTCTGTCCCTGCTATGGAACACTGGGTAAGCCCACCCATCTTGAAACGTCTTATTTTATCCTCAGTGTTGTGGATCTGCAACATGCACTTGTAGTAGCAAAGGCTGGGGAGCGATGATTGCCAGTACCTCTATTCCTTGGGCATTTAATGTCCTTTGTTTACCTGTCTGGATATCCCTTATTTCACAATTACTTGAGAGACCTTTATCAAATTATTAGGAATCACATTTAGATTTTCCTCCCCAGTGGTGCTGTTACTGAAGAGTACTGTCGTACCTAGCACTTTAAAGCCTTGTCATGCTCTAGATGCTGAAAAGCTCATTAGAAGAGAATCTATCCAGCACTGAGGTGACTACTCTGATTCCATATAATTAATCCCTTGGAAATCAGTGGCACTTTGCCAATAGAGAAGCATTCCTAAAATCTACTGTGACTTCTGAAGTAATAGTAGAAATTTTCAGGAAATTACATACACACATATACATTTTTTTTTTCTTTGCATTAACAAGTCTTAGGCTAGACACTTGTCTGCATTTTAATGTCTGTCCAGATTAGTTTAGTTAAAGAAAATAACA
Source organism: Chaetura pelagica (assembly GCF_000747805.2). NCBI lineage: Eukaryota > Metazoa > Chordata > Aves > Apodiformes > Apodidae > Chaetura > Chaetura pelagica. The sequence goes on from NW_009953311.1 coordinate 882,296, forward strand.
TAAATTTTATGTTCACTTCTTTTTTTTTTTTCATCAGATTTTGAAGTGAAACTGTTGAAGGAAAAAGACTATGGCTGTGAGTACACTGTAGCAATGAAATTGATTGAAAGGTATTATATGACATCATAAATAAGTTTGAGGTATCTAGATGAAACATCCATCACCACGGAATGGACTGTCAGATGTACTCTGCGCATGGATAAGTAGGGCTTTTCTTTCCCCCTAGAGTTTTTTTTTAAGTTACAAGATTAAAAATAAGTGTAAACTCCCAGTATCATTTTTACATTACATGCTATTGATCAAATTATTTTGAACTCTTCTGGAGCTGGACAAATGTTTCATTTGCCTTCTAGCTTGTGCATTTGCTACTACTCTCTCCTTCAGGTCTATGGGGCAATGTCTTTAAATTAGTAAGATATGAATAATCTGCAGACTTTTTGTTCTTCCTGGGCTCATAGTTACTGTAATTCCCAATGTAAGTACCCTGTGACTGATTTCTAGCCCAATTTTATTACAAACCCCACTGCCCCATAAATGGATGTCTTTCAGGTGTTTTGTGCTGTTGAAGTCACCTTTTGTTAGACTGCTGGGAGTACCAGTCTTGGTGAGTTGTATTCTATAAGGTTTTTGAAGCTTGCTAATTTAACATTAAGGATGAAAATTGTTTTTTAAAATATGAGTAACCACTTGGTCCCCCTCCCCCTGCCCTGGCTATGTGGAAAGTGTTGCAGAAATTATAACATGATAGCAAAAAGACAGGAGAATACAGCATGCTAACTCCTGTAACTTTAATACAGGACAATATGACTTACATCATGCCTGTATAAAGTTCACAAGTTTTTTTATTGCTTTTTTTGAAGGTTAAAGAAGGTGAAATTAATATTATCTTTGTTTCAACTATGTCACTTGGACCAGATATAGTTGGGATTTTTTTTTCTTTATTTACTGGTGTTTTCAGCACATTTTTAGCTGCTTTAGAAATATGTCATTTTTTCAAACCTATTGTGATGTTGAAAATGTAGTTCTTCTTCCTCACAAATTAAGTTATAATCAAATATTATTGAAATCTTTTCAGTGCATTAATATATTTTGTGAAGAGTTCTGCAGATTTCAAAAGAAAGCTGTCAGAAAATTAGATGGGTGGATAGTGGCAGAAAAAGTGCTCTATTTATCTGAAATCAATAGCTGCTGTTGTCTTCTTTGACTGGCTTTCGGAAGCACTTTTCTTTTTAGTGTTTTTGTAAACCAACATAGACGTTAGTACCAAAAGTGCATTTTAAATTTATATTTAAAATCTTTTTAATTTTAATTACCTCTTCCCAAACTTTCAAGTCCGTATGAAAATGTGCTTATGAAGTTTGAACTTTGTTTTCCGTATCATTGTATTTCTAGACTTCATTGCTTGGCCTTAACTGCATGCTGAGTAAGTCAACTGCTCATTGAGTATTTTGAAAGATGTGCCTTTTGTGACATCTTTCAAATTGTTCAACTTGCACTTGAAATACTTGCATAACTATGCAACTTTATAGGTCTTTAATACTATGGAAGTATATTAAATAACATATCAACATACATATTTCTTAATAGCATTTTATTGTTGTGGGAAGACTGACATGTCTTACTGTAAAAATTTGCTTCATCAGCTTGCCTTCTGTTGGATGTAACTTTTTTCAGAATCAGTGAATTCATATTTTCCTTGGCCAGACAGAAAGTGAAATACTGTGCTTTGACACAATTCAACAGACAAAAAAATCTGCTTTTAATGTTCTCTCTCCTTCCGCAGTCTTTGACAAATGTTTTCTAGTCTATTCTTTTAATGTTTACCTACTGAGATCCTTATTGTTACAACGACATGTTTTTTCTTTCAGTTGGAACTAATGTGATTTAAAGCATCTCCTGGTCACACTGTAGTGTTTCTTCTTAGCAAAGGTTTCTTTTTTATTGCATGTCAGCTTTCTAAGATAATTGAAACAGTGCTGTTCGGTACAATGCCAGGTCTATAGTAATCAAACTATGACAATAACTTGCAGCACATGTTTCAAATGATGCATATCCCTAATTTTTTTATTCATTTGTAATTGCAGAGAAAGATTTCAGGAATAAAATATTTGTTTTCCTTTTCTCCAAGAAAGAGCAAGCTATTTTAAAAATTGAGTGAAGCGCATCATGTTGTGTTTGTTATTACTGGAAGACCTTTATAGCTTTTGTGCAATAGGCAGCATGGTGTTTTGCCAGGTAGTATTGGAAGGTATATCCTTCAAGTTCAGGCCTACTTTGCTCACTTTGCTTATAATACTTTTACAAACTGAAATGTTCCAGCTGAAAATTGCAGGAGGTCTTTCCTTACCAATTTCCAAAGTCCGTATGCTATTACTGTTGTCAAGCCTTGCATTCTGACAAGTAGAAACTTCCTTCTCCCTGCTTATTTTTGTAAAGTCAGTATTTGTTTAGTCTTGTAGCAAGGTTAGCGTTATTTCCCCCCCAGGTCCCCCTGCCCTTGTATGTAATTCTCTAGTGCATACTGGCAGCAACATTGTTCCTTCTTAAACCATTATAATTTTCACATTTTCTCTGATAAGGTACTCTCCATTAATGGTATTTGCACTGATCATAGGATCTTTAGTCTGTGTAACTTTTGAGTATAATTATTTTTTTTTTCTTTCTTTCTTTTGGTTACTGAAGTGGCATGATGAGTTACATGTATGTTTCAGCACTGCTGAAATGCAGTAACATTAATGTTTTGCCAAGTACCCAGAAAAATGTGCTGATTTTCCATGTCTGCCTTACCCTGCTTGGGTGTCTTATCATCATGCTGTTGCCTACTGAAAAATCTGGATTCTTCTTATCATGTTGGAAATCAGAAATGATCAAAAAGAATCCCCATGATTCCCATTTTTACCAATGCCTTACTTTATAGAACTTGTACAAACCCATTTTTTTTTTATTTCAGCTCTCCACAAGTACTCAATCCATTCGTTTGCAATGAAGCAAAAAATAATGTACTTCATTTTGAAGGAGCACATTTTGCTTTAGAAAAAATCTTATGGAAAAAAATATGGATGTTTATTTATGTTTTATGTTCTCCTCATGAAATATTCCACTTTTAAACCAGGTTATATTATTAAAAGCTTTAAGTTGTGGTCAAAGCTAACTACTTGTGCTTGTTTATAGAATTGTAGAGTTTAAATGATGCTTCTGAATGTTTCTTAAACATTTGTCTTCTCCCATTCTCTAAACAGAAGAAGTTTAAATGAAACTTCTTATAATTCAATATATACTTTAGTTTAAGAATCTTTATTAATTTTGTTTGTGGTAAAAGATACATACTTGTTATATTTGTCTCACTGAATTATCCTGTGTTTTTCAAATTTTCAAACACACTTTCCCCCAGGGAATTAAAAAGTGGAAGGAAAAATTATTTTCAAGATTTTCCAGAGAATAATTTAATCAGAGAAAGTAAATAATAGAGAGCAGATATTAATGGACAGTGCAAGAAATCATGTTAACTCATAGGACAGGTATTACAGGTTGATCCTAGCAAACAGTCAAACACCCACCCAGCTTCTCACTCATTCTTTGCAGGATAGTGAAAAAACAGAAGGCAGGTGAGAAGATTTACAGATAGAGCCAATGGCATTTTAATAAGAAAATAAGAAAAGCAAAAGCAGCATGTGCAAGGAAAGCAAAATGAAGAATTCATGCACTGCTGTCAAATGCTGGTCCCTGGGAAGCAGAACATTCATGAGGGCAATGGTTTCTTGGGAAGACAAATGCCAGAAGCACAAAGGTCCTCCTCTCCTTGTGTCTGAGAGGTTTTATGGTCAAGCAAGATGTCACATGGTATGAGAGAATATTTTGGTCAGTTGGGTCAGCTGTCTTGACTATGTGTTCTCCCACGCTCTTTTCCACTTCCAGCTTATTCACAGGAGGAGAAGGGGGAAGAGAGAAAGCCTGAATACTATGCAAGCATGCACTGTTCAGGAACTGCCAAAACACAAATGTGTTACCAGCACTGTACTAGTCACAAATGCGGAGCCCAGAAGACCAAGAGCTCCTAGGTAGAAATTTCATCCTGGCCAGACACAGTAGAATGACAAATACAAATTCCATTTAGAAATTTTAACTTTATGAACTCTTAATGTTTCAGAATGAATATCTTAGTCAATCAAATATTGAATAATTTTGTTCCTTTCCAACTTAAAAATTGACATGGACATTCATTGCAGCTTTCCACTTCTCAGGAATTCATCAGTTTGTTACAGCAATGCATTTTGGAACAAGATAATAAATTGTTTTGTTAAGTTCAGTTTCATTATTTTGCTAGGACCTGTTACAAAAAAGGAAATGGAAATATTTATTTGAGGATGGAACATGTAAATGTTGGTCATGTAGTACAGAGATTTCAGCTAATGTTGGCAAATCTGTTGTAGTAGCCTTATATTAGTCTTCTTCTATCCTTTGCATTTTCTTGTAATTCAGGTTTACAGCATTTATTTGCTTTGTCAACATACTAGTGTTGTGCTAAAAACCTGATATTTTTTTCCTTCTTCTGTCTCTGTATGCTAACACACTTCTTTTCTCTAGTCCTTATTTCTTGCCCTTTTGGAAATGGGCAGTCATTTTTTGGTCATCTGCAATGTCTGTGCCTGTACAAAGAATACTGTGCAGTACATTGCAGCAAAGCTTTCTTAGAATCATAGAATCATTAAGATTAGAAGGGACCTTAAAGATCACCAAGTTCTAACCTACCTACCTTGAGCAGGGAACTCTATCACTTGATCTGGTTGCACAAAACCTCTTCCAACCTGGCCTTAAAAATCCTCCAGGGATGGGGCATCCACAACTTCCCTGAGCAGCCCATTCCAGTTCCTCACCACCCCTGTAGTAAAGAATTTGTTCCTAATCTCTAACCTAAATCTCCCTTCTCTCAGTTTAAAACCATTACCCCTTGCCCTATCACTATCTTCTCTGATGAAAAGCCCCTCCCTAGCTTTCCTGTAGGCCCCCTTCAAGCACTGGAAGGCTGCAATAAAGCTTCCCCAGAGCTTTATCTTCTCTAGGCTGAACAGCCCAAATTTTCTTAGCGTGTCTTCACAGCAGAGGTGCTCCAGGCCTTTGATCATCTTGGTGGCCCTTTTCTGGACCCTCTCCAACAGGTCCATATCTTCCTTCTGCTGAGAGCACCAGAACTGCATGCAGGTGTGGTTTGACCAGAGCAGAGGGGCAGAATCACCTGCCTGGCCTTGCTGTCCACACTTCTTTTGATGCAGCCCAGGACACAACTGGCTCTCTGTGCTCCAGTGCACACTGGCAGCTCATGTTGAGTTTCTCATCTACTACAACCCCCAAGTCCTTCTCTTCAGGACTGCTCACAATCCATTCTCCCCCAGCCTGTATTCCTGCCTGGGGTTGTGCCAACTCAGGTGCAGGACCTTGCACTTGGCCTTGTTGAACTTCATGAGGTTGGCATTGGCCTACTTCTCCAGCCAGTCAAGGTCCTTCTAGATAGCATCTCTTCCCTCTACGGTGTCCACCACACCACACAGCTTGGTATCATGACCAAACTTGCTGAGGATACACTCAACAATCCCACTGTCCATGTCTCCGACAAAGATGTTAAACAGCACTGGTCCCATTACTTACTCCTGAGGGATACCATTTGTCACCTGCCCCCATTTGGACATTGAGCCATTGACCACAACTCCCTGGGTGCAGCCATCCAGACAATTTCTTATCCATCTGTCAAATCCGTGCCTTGTCAATTTGGAGACCAGCATGTCATGTGGGAAAGCCTTGCACAAATCCAGGTAGATGACATCGGTTGCTCTGCTACCATCCACAATCTCTGTAGCCTTATTGTAGAAGGCCATCAGATTGGTCAGGCATGATTTGCCCTTAGTGAAGCCATATTGGCTATCACCAATCACCTCTTTATTTTCCATGTGCCTTAGCAGACTTTCTAGTAGAATCTACTCTTTGACCTTGCTGGGCATGGAGGTGAGACTGACTGACCTGTAGTTCCTGAGTCTTCCTTTATCCCCTTTTTAAAAATAGGGGCTATGCTCCCTTTTTTCCAATCAGCAGGAACCTCACCAGACTGCCATGACCTCTCAAATATGATGGATAGAGGCTTAGCAATCGCATCTGCGAGCTCTCTCAGGACCTGTGGGTTAACATAGATTTCCAAACAGCCCTGAATTTGCACAGAGTAACTACTGCAGGATATTTTCAGGTGGAAAACTGAGTGTTGTGTGAGACTTCAGACATCAATGGTGCAGGTGCCTCTCTTGTCTGTTAGAAGCCTGACATTATGTCTCCAGAGGCTGTTTAAATACCTTTAAGTGCTTTTAATAATATGCTCTTAAATCCTGTCTTTTATTGCTATGCTGAGGTTCCTAATTCTGCTTATAACATCACCTTCTGAATAACCCATAACATATTTAAACATAATAAAAACTGATCACTTGCATGCCTCACTTTCCTTTCAAACTTTAACCAGGAAGCCACCATGAAGTTAAAAAATAGCCTGCCCTTTTAATTAAAAATCTTAAAATTGTGATTTAAAGTCTCTCTGTTAGGGTTATTTCCCAGCGCTAGGACTGTCTTTGCCTTACATTACTGCCAAGGTCTGGATTGGTACTAATGTTGGAACGGTGGAGGTTTTCTTCTTCCTTTCGTCAGGCACCCTGTTAATGTCACTGATGCAGGCATGCAAAATCAGCTGCACTATCAAAAGCAAGAGAAGATGTTTACAGCTTTTAATTAGCTTAGCAGCTAAGTCAAGTTCTTATGTTCCCATTGCCAGTGTGGGTATCTGAATTAAAAGATATCCTAAGCCAGGCAATGCAAGTCATAAGACTAAGAAAAAAAGTGGGTTTTTTTTTTTTGTTTGGTTGGGTTTTATTTGTTTGTTTGTTTGCTCGTTTGTTTGAGGTTTTTTATTCAGTTATTGATTGCATAAAAAAAATATCAGCTTGATTGAAAAGAAAACAAAGCCCAGTGTTTTATGCAAACTTTCAGATGAGTGTGGAAATAGATACTAGTCCTTCTGTTAAATTTACTGCATCAACTTTATACGTCATAGGATTAATTTGCATAATGAAAACATGGGTTGGAAAATGCTAGTACGAGGCCAGTGGAAAAGGAGAATGCTGTGACATAACTGAATATCAGGGGTAAACATATCTTTCTTGTATTTAAATTCTTCCTTCTATTAAAAATTTAGCTGTTTGAATGAAAAAAGAAAAAAAAAGAAAAAAAAAGAAAAGAAAATATTTTCTTTTCAAAATCAGTGCTGATATAAAGTATAACTTTTGTGGCATGCAGTCCACATTCTCTGATTAGATGTGGTACTTTCCAATATTCCTTTGTTTTATATATGCTATATATTCTGAGCCTTCCTTACAGATGTGTTTTGATATAGTGGATTTGTATCATAGCCATTAGATTGTTATTGTGATGTGTATGTGTGTTTCATATATTAACAAATGAAAGCACTCACACATTTTGGTTTACTTGTTTAGCAAATGTATGGTCTGTAATGCATTTGCATTGTGTGGTTTTAATTGAATAGTGAATAACAATATATTGGAGACCCCACAGAGCAAAAGGAAGACTTTCAAAAAGACTTTGTGTAACTCAACAGGTAGAAAACAGCCTTCATAGAGTAAACAAACAAGACTAATCTTGTTAATTGATGTGAGAATGTTATTTCAGTTGCCCTCAAGCATATTTCAGCTGCCTAAACAGACAAAATCCTGTGCATTTATTTAGGCATTTGCAATACAAACAAATAAGCAAGCAATCAAACAAATGAACAAAAAGGACAGATAACTATTGGCTAAGTACAGGCAAGAAATATCAATAGAAAAGTAAAAAGTGTAAATAGCAAGGACAAAGTCCCTTCTCTCACGCCGGGAATCCCTGTATCTTTTGTGATATAATGTATGAAGTGCCAAAAAAGGTTAATTGACATCTTTCACTAGGGGAAATCTTTTCTTTTCCCAGCAGCTCCCTGTCCCAGTGAACAAATACAGAGTATATGCCTGGCTTTTAAAATCTTGCTTCTATCTTGAGTGCTTTTTTTTTATTAGACTAAAAAGTAAAATCTGGCATGTTTACATGACTTCATGAATTCAATTTACCTGCTTGACATTTAAGAGTAGCATCAATTTCAAAATGAATAACAAAAGAGAGAGGGAAATAATATTTAGCAACAATCTAAATAATTTAGAAAGTAGGAGCTGGGAAACCTTACTGTGTATGTTGCTGAAAGTTAAGACAAATCTAAATGTCATAAACACAGTTTTGTATCCAAACTTTCAAGGTCTCAAGAGATAATATAGAAGATCATAAACACCCTTTATGAGCTAGTTGAAAATTAGCATATACAGTGTTGTGGGGCCTGTACCAAGGGGTATGCCAGGTCTATATTATTTTCCCCAATTTCTTTTATTCTATTGAAAGGATACTGTGTGTCCTGGTTTGAGTCAGGATTAAGCCAATTTTCCTTTTGCTGATTTTTTTTTTCCTTCAGTGAGCTTTCTTTTAACTAGCAACACTGTTCTTACTGAAGCTGATAAGAGAGGAATGTTTTTCTAACTGCTGGGTCTTCAAGGTCCCACCTTTACTCTGCTGGCTCAGACAGTACGGGGAGATCTATGACCCCCCCATAAGAGGCTGAGTTAGACAGCAAAACTGGCCAGAGATATTCCATTCCATATATCTACATAAGCTCAGAGGAAGGTCAGAGATCACAGAAGACAGCGTCCTTCCTGCTTAATTGGAATCCTCCTTGACCTTTGCCTCAACCCATGAGCTTTGTCCTCCTCATCACAGTGTGTGTGAGGAAGTAAGAGTGAGTAGCCATGAGGCTGATTCTTTGTTGTCATGTTGGGCCGAAACCCACCACATAAGTCTTGAAGGTTTTTAAAAATCTCACTGCTGAGGGACACTACTTTTGAAAAGTTACAATGTCTAAACACTTATTTAGTTGCTCAGCATTTCTGTTATATATGAAGTAAATCTATGTTTCTGGAAATTTTATTTCATCAATACTGACATAATTAGCAACTTCAGAGGGCTAAAACCAATTAAAAATTGTCATAGTGTTTGATTTCCCCTCTTCTGTTATAATCTACAAGAAATCTGAAATAATTCTATTCCTTAGTTCTCAGTTTTAATACAAAATCCATATACAGATACAACTTGCTGTAGGATCTTGGCTCTGTCATAGAGAATTGAGCTCTGGAAGCGGCCAGCCTTCATTGCTGCCCAGTGATCATTCTCAAGCTGCAGTAAGTGTAAACATTTCAGTTATGGTACTCTATAGGGTTATTCTGCACTGGGCACTAACTCTGTTGTCAGAAGACTCCCTGTGCAACTTGTGCACTTCTAATATACTTTCTTGTAGTTTTTCCAGACTTGCTGCTGACTTGCATTTTGCAATCTAAAAAATGACTTATTAATGAAATAAATGCTTTGTCTCCTACCGTTCATTCCCCAAGCTTTCAGTTCCAAATAGTACTAAATTTCAACATATTTCTATTTCCCTGTCACTAGTTCAAAGTTTCTTTCTGGAACAAATTGCAAGAATTTCCTGGGACAAAGCAAGCCATCGAAAAGAACAACCCCAGACCGGAAAGCCTGAAGTAATGGTGAAATCTATTTCCAGAAAATTTCTGAAAGGTGATAGGACAAGAGGTAATGGTTTCAAACAGAAAGAGGGTAGATTTAGACTGTATGTTAGAAAGAAATTCTTGTCTGCAAGGGTGGTGACACAGCGGTGCAGGTTGCCCAGGGAAGCTGTAAATGCCCCATCCCTGGAAGTGTTCAAGGGCAGGTTGGATGGGACTTTAAGGAATCTGGTCAATCTGGAAGTGTCCCTGCCCATGGGTGAAGGGCTGGAAGTAGCTGATCATTTAGGTCCCTTCAAAATCAAACCATTCTGTGATTCTATGTTTCCTATTCAGACTTACCAAACAGTACTGATATGGCAGAGGTAGAGATTGAGTACACAACTCTTCATTCTCTTTTCTAGCAGAGTTGTTGTCTAACACAACCCAACAAACTCACCAAATAACAAAAGAAGTGAAACTACCCAAAAAACCCAGTGAGGAATATCTTTGTTATTTCCATACCATGCCAGCTGGGAAATCTGGAGTAATCTTATAAAATATAGATAATTTTCATTGTCATCTCAAACTAACTGTTTAAGTTTATTCTAAGTTTAAATTACTGTGCAGTGGTTCCTCAAATTTAATGTAATTTTCAGTCAATATGCATTCATCTATGATATTTATTAAAAAAAAAAAAAAAAAAAGACTGACACACATTACACTATTATGTTTTTATGTATTTTATGTCCAATTACTGTTGGCTTTTTTGGAAATTATTCTAAGTAGACAAAGTAAGCTTTGCCAGTCATACCTCCTCAAACAATGCTCTAATTCATAATCGTGCTTTTTCAATAATATGCAAAAAGTCCAGTACACTTTCAGTCATAAATCGAAAAAAACACTCAGGAATCCAGTTATGCTTTCAGCAAAGCTGGAGTAAACTTTCATTTAATTTTACTTTTAATATTTTTATGCATAAATAAGCAAATGAAAGAAAATGAAAATGTGTGGGTTCATGGGATATTTGACCACATTGAAGTGCCATGTGCTGGCAACACTGCTCATTTAAGCAACAGTGCAGTCTGGCCTACTGAGTATTTATGCCCTGAGATGTTGAGCTGTGGAACACGCAAAACTTCTGTGCCCACAGATACAACACTAGGGTATTAGTGAAAACTAATCTCTCAAGCCTCTCAGTTTGTCTATGGGTGGGTCACACACTGTAGAAGAAACAAGAGCTTGCTGAGCCACCTTTTTTACCTTTACATGCTGGTTTACTTTGCTTATCATACGAAGGTCTGTGCAATTACTGCTATATATTTCTGGTGCAAACTCACTTGTTTAGATAAAATTTACATACCCATAGTGGTATCTTATGTACATACAGGGGGACGGAGTTAGGCTTTTCTCAGTGATGACCAGTGATAGGACAAGGGGGTAATGGGTGTAAATTGGAGCATAGGAGGTTCAAGGTGAATATCTGAAAAAATTTTTTTACTGTAAGAGTGACAGAGCCCTGGAACAGGCTGCCCAGGGAGGTTGTGGAGTCTCCTTCACTGGAGACATTCAAAACCCACCTGGATGCTATCCTGTGTGATGTACTCTAGGTGACCCTGCTCTGGCAGGGGGGTTGGACTAGATGATCTTTCGAGGTCCCTTCCAGCCCCTAAGATTCTATGATTCTATGATTCTATGATGTTCATTTGAGGAAAGGTCGGGTCCTTCACAGGCCCTAAACTGAACATGGTACTCAAGGTGTGGCCTCACCAGTGTGGAGTTCAGAGGGATAATCACTTCCCTACTCCTGCTAGCCACACTATTTCTGATGCAGGCTAGGAGACTGCTGGCCTTCTTGGCCACTTTGTCACACTGCTGGCTCATATTCAGCTGTCAGTGAACACCCCTAGGGCCTTTTCCTCTGGGCAGCTTTTCAGCTAATCTTCCCCAATCTTGCAGTGCTTTTTGGGGTTGTTGTGACCAAAATGCAGGATCTAGTACTTGGCCTTGTTGAATGTCATGGAATTGGCCTCTGCTAATTTACCTAGCCTGTCCAGGTCCCAGTGTAGAGCCTTTCTACCCTCGCAACTTAGTATTATCTGCAAATTTACTTAGAATGCACTTGATCCCCTCATTCAGAAAATGGATAAAGTCACTAAAGAGAACTGGACCCAACACTGAGCCCTGGGAAACACCACTGGTGACTGACCACCAACAGGATTTAACTCCATTCAGCACAAATCTCTGGGCTCAGCCATCCAAGACAGTTTTTTACTGAGCAAAGATTACACATACCTATACGATGATTTACCAGCTTCTCTAGGACAATACTGTGGGAGATAGTCTCAAAGGCTTTACTGAAGTCTAGGTAGATAACAACCACAGCCTTTCCCTCATCCACTAGCTGGGTCAGCTGGTCATAGAAGGAGATCAGTTTGGTCAAGCCGGACATGCCTTTCCTGAACCCATGCTGACTGCACCTGATCCCCTGGTTGTCCTGCACATGCTGCATAATGGCACTCAAGATGATCTGCTCCATAACCTTCCCCAACATTGAGGTCAGGCTGACCGACCTCTAGTTCCCTGGATCCTCCTTCTGGCCCTTCTTGTAGATGGGCATCACTTTGGCAAGCCTACAGTTGGTTGGGACTGCCCCTGTTAACCAGGACTGCTGATAAATGAGGGAGAGTGGTTTGGCAAGCTCTTCTTCCCTCTCAGTACAGGTGGTTTCTACCGAACCCCATAGACTTGTGAGTGTTCAGGTGCTGTAACAGGTTATTAACTGCTTCTCCTTGGATTATAGGGAGTTTATTTTGCTCTCCATCCTTATCTTTCAGCTCAGGTGGCTGAATATCCTGATTATTATCCTGGTCTGATTACTAAAGAATTTTTGGCTATTAAAATAAATGCTTTTTTGTTTTGTGTGATTTATGGCTATGAATTAAAATAATAAATAGAGATGAATAAACTATTTGTCTTTTCTTTCTCAGTGTTTACCAATATAGGTAATACCCTTGTTATTAAGTGTTCTCAAAACAGATTGTTTCCAGCATTACCACAGCTGTGCAAAGTTGTCTAATAGGTATATATTTAACCTTCTAGTCTCTCTGGAATATACCAGCTCAGTCTGGAACTTGAATTCCATAGGCTTTCGCTCAGCAGCTGCTGTTATAATGCTGGTAATACACTTGAAATGTAGTAATGCAGAGGTCATTCTTTTTTTAAATGACACTCGAGTTTGCAATAAACTGCCTAAAAATATTTTGGGTTTACTAATTTGTCCTTTTTTTTTTTAAACTCTCAAAATTGTTGATAATCATTCACACAAGTCCATGAAGAATTTCCACTAAAGGACTTGGCCTTTACTGAGCAAGTTTACTGGCAGCAGTTCCAGGAGCAAAACTGCTGTCTATGACCAACACTTATTTATATTCTAGAATCAGAGAAGCAATGTCACCTTTTCAGGGTCAGGAAACTGACTCTGCAGCTCTGAAGCCAAGGAGATGGGTCATCTTTCCACAGGCATACTAGGAGTTGCAAGAGTCAATTGTATTTTTGCAAAACTTAAATGAACACTGTTTTACTTCTGTTCTATTTTTTCCAAGGCTTTCCATATTATAATTACTGAATTTTTCCATTGATGAAACTGAAGTAAAGTATATGAGTCTGGGCATTTCTTAAGTGGGATCATGATTGCCTTCAGAGAAATCATGTGAATAACACTCTGATGACAGGCACAGCTGTACTGTTCAATCTTTTATCTGTGTTTTTTTACTTGGCAAGAATTTGCACTGCTAGACACTAAATGGGGCACTAAATAATAATAATAATAAAATAATAAATAAATAAAATTAATAATAATAATAATACGGGGCACTAAATGGGTTAAGATGTTTTGCAGGATGTGTTTGAAGATGCTACTGGAATTGAGAGTGAACCTATAAGCATTTTTATAGGTCATGCAAGTATTTATGAGGCATTATGATCATCCTTGGTCATTGTGGCCAAGATTAGCAGGGGTACAGATAGTTAGTAAAAGATTTTACTTCTGTCTATCAGCAATCCTTGGTCATTGTGGCCAAGATTAGCAGGGGTACAGATAGTCAGTAAAAGATTTTACTTCTGTCTATCAGCAATATTTTTTTTTTTTGGTGTATGAAACTAAAGAGCTACAGATTTAATTTCCCTGCAGACACATTGTATATCTTTATTGAAGGTGGTATAATGTAATACTTGCCTCTTATTATGCGTACAGATCTTCCATGAAGTAGAATTGGGGTTGTGCCACTTCACTTCAGATGTGCCACTTCACCTTGTAGAAAAGGAAGCCACAGAATCATAGAATCATTGAATGCCAGGTTGGAAGGGACCTCAAGGGTCATCTGGTCCAACCCTTATAAATAATAATATAGTATAAATGAGACAGCAAAGCACCCTGACAAACTGAGTCTTAAAACTGTCCAGTGTAGGGGAATGCAGCACTTCCCTTGAGAGATTATTCCAATATCTAACTTTTGCCAGGGTGAAATATTTTCTTCTGGAGTCCAATTGGAATCTCCCCAGGAGTAACTTGTACCCATTCTTCTTGTCTTTTCCATGTGACTTCTTGTAAAAATGGAGTCTCCATCTTCTTGCTAGCCACCCGTGATGTACTGGTACATGGTAATAAAGTCTCCCTTAAGCCTTCTCTTCTCCAGGCTGAACAACCCAGTTCTCGCAGCCTTTCCTACTACAGTAGGCCCTCCAGTCTTCTGATCATCCTTGTGGCCCTTCTCTGGACCCTCTCCAGCCTGTCTGCATCTGATTTGTGTAGCAGGGACCAGAACTGAATGCAATACTCCAGATGTGGTCTAACAAGCATAGGGTAGAGAAGGATGATGACTTCCTTATCTCTGCTGGTGATGCCATTGTTGATGCAGCGCAGCATCCTATTGGCTTTCTTTGTCACTGCAGCACACTGTTCACTCATGTTGAGCTTGTTGTCTAAAAGCAGCTACTATCTTTACAGATTTAGGAATTTAAATGGTTTCTGAAGCAGACAAGATGCTGATGACTGCCCACAAGCCAGTGAGACTCCAGTTTGAAACTGAGCAGGAAGAATAAACTTTGTGTAAACTTTTACACAAAGTTTAGAATTAGAAAGATCAGTTTGTAAAGTAAATCACACTTTCTGTTCAGCCACAAGCATCTGAGCCTACTGTATGCAGGAGTATCATCCCAAATCACAGACTACTGTAAAATCCCAGGAAAGAAAAAAATGAGTCCTTGGCCATTGCATTGTTTTAAGTAGAGAAGGGCTCATACATCCTGAAGCAGGGTAAGAAAGAAGGCTCTGTACCCTTCCAATTTTGATAACTTGAATATCTGTTGGAGGGACAAAACAGCAGGGCATAAACAGTTCAGGAAGTTTCTGGAATGCATTGATAACTATTTCCTTCTCCAAGTGGTAGAGGAACTAACGGGAAAAGGTGCTATGTTGGACTTGTTCTCAGCAACATCGAGGGGCTGGTGGGTAATGTGAAGTTGAAGGGCAACCTTGTTTGCAGTGACTACAAAATAGTGGAATTCAGGACCCTAAGGGCAACAATGAGGATGTGCAGTAAGCTCACTACCCTGGAATTCCAGAGAGCAGGCATTGACAACTTCAGGTATCTGCTTGGTAGGGTACCATAGGATAAAGCCATGGATAGGAGAGGACCCCAACAAAGCTGGTCAATTTTCAAGGATCACCTCCTCCAAACCTAGGAGAAATGCATCCCAACTAAGTGGAAGGCAGGCAAGTGCTAGGCCTAATAACATTTGTTTCTGGCCTTTGTTGTGATGCATTGGACAATTTTATTTCCTTTGTGACAAAACATTTTGTTTTAGCAGTTGTAGTGTATTAGCATTTATCTGATCACTTCTCGATTCATAGATTTGAGATGTTACTAGATTACATAGGTTTGAAAACCATGACTCCTAATGTCCCTCTTTCCTTGAAAATGGTGGTGGGGGGGGGAAGGTGCATAGTACCTTTTCAGCACTTTGGTGAAATAAATGTATTTTTTTCTCTTCCTGCAGAAATAAAAAACTTTATGGACGATATGAAATGGTGAATCTTTTTTGTTTACTTCAGGAAGTCTGTCTATCAGCATTTTCTGGATTTTGTAATATTTGAGCTAGGAAGCACTAAAAATGACACAGATGCCTTTTTGCTTCAATTACGAATCCTTAAGCTTTCATACTGAGAATTTTCCTGACCAAATCCTTACATATCTCTTATTATAGATTAACAGGACAAAGTAATCCATTTTTGTGTTTCTATTAATTTCTATTTTTCTCCCAGCTGATTTTATTTCTGAGGCATTTTTAAACTGAGCTGATGCTTCATAAAATTTTTGAAGTCCTCCTTCCTCTCCTCCACCCTTCCCACTCATACCATCCAGCCTCTGCCTTAAAAATCAGTCCAAAGAAACAACAATGCTGCAGTGGAAAATGACCTTCCAGTGATGAATGTCTGCTTCCTCACTTAGTGAACGTAGGCACAGTAAGTGGGTGTTGAGAGCAGCAGAGGGCTCAAGCTGGAGGACCCATTATGGGAAGCCAATCATCCACCCATCCAGCAAACCTGCTGTCCATCTCTCTGGCCATGGAAGGAGAGATTAGTATCCATAATGTGATGAAGGTGCAAGAAAAGTTTTGTAGATGAGAATGGCAGCTGGACTGTTTTAAGTCCCACTTCATACTCTATCTCAGTCAAATTGCCCTGTGGGGTTTCCAAATGCTGCCACATTTCTCTGGTTAAAGGAGAGTGACGCACTAAGGGATGCCAGGGGTGTCAGAAGTGTTGTTTAAGAAAACACAACATGGAAAACAAGATAATGTAATATACATTTCTTTTTTCTTTTGTACCACAGCATGAAAAAAAAAATAAATTCCACCTAAATTCTGAATTGCTCACTTCATCAGAGCTGCATAGTAGGAAGTTTTAGAGCAACAGGTTTGATTTCATCACCAAATGTCACAGCTCATTATGCTCAAGGAACAAAGAAATCTCTTGCAGAAAATGTTGTGATGCATTGTCCTGGTTTGAGCCAGGATTAAGCTAATTATTTTTTTTACTGATTTTTGGTTTGGTTCGGTTTTTTTCTTCCCTTTACAGAACTCTCTTTTAAGTAGCAGCAGGTTTTCCAGCTATTGGACAGATAATGCTGGAATGTGTGTACTGCCAAGACACCAAGGATACTTTGCTCTGCTTTGGATACTAAAGAAGCAAAAGATGGTATCTGCAACTCTCCCATAGGGAGACATCTAGACAGATGACAAACCTGGCCAAAGAGAGTATTCTATTCCATAATATTTATGTAGCCCTCAACATAAAGTCATGGATCATGGGAGTTAAGCTCCATTCTGCTGCTTCTTCCCTTCTCGTCTGGGAAGGACTCTGTCTATCCATCACTGTTGAACCCTAGGTTCATGCATTCCTGACCCTCATAACTCTAGCCTCAGCTCCTGTGTGCTCTGCTGCTCTCTCCAGCAACACTCTGGGACATTTCAGGACTGCTCACAGCTCAGGAGATGCCATAGGAGTTGCTGGGAGTGGCAGGAGGCAATAGGGTTTTGCACATTCCTGAATATACTTGTATATATTTGCATTCATTTCTTTTATCAATAGTATTTAATTAAAGATGTCTAGTTTAGATTTCAATCCAGGAAGTTTCTCTCCTAATTTTCTCTCTCCTTTCTCTATCTGGGTGGGATGGGGAGAGCTAGTAGCAGAAGATGGTTTGACTCAGAATCAACAATTAAACCAGTGACACATGCATAAGGCAATAATCGATCCTTGAGTGTGTTCTCAAGACACTAGAGACGAAGGCTGGGACTTTTCAAGAGTACTTAAGGTTAGCTAAGCTGTGCTGCTCTTGAGGTTAGCAAGAGATTTTTAACAGTCCTCAGTGTGAGGCAAGTGATATTTCTTGTGATGAAACATTGTTTTATTTTTCTTTTCATTTAAAGAAAGAAAGGAAATACACATGTTTAAATATAACAATATTTCTGTAGCATAGTAAGGCTACAAGAGTGGTGGTGTTGTAGACTGCACAGACTGGGAATATTTGAGCTGCTTCTGAATGCATTTTTTTAATCTCTATGGCATAGTGCAGCATTTGATGAGGTATCAGAAGTTATAGTGCACCATCACAACAAATTGTCATTCATTTCCCATGTATCAGAATTAATCAACTGCTTGAAATATGAGACTGTTCTGTGGTTTGTGAGAAAGCATCCTGAAAAACTGTGTA
>NW_009953311.1:900245-914332 GCF_000747805.2 Chaetura pelagica
GGAACAAGCTAGACGTTATTTCCTGAGACTTTGCCTCACGTCTTGGTTTAGTGGTCAGAGTGAAACAAATCTCAGAGAACAGAATTGCTCTGTGTTAATCCCTGCCACCCTCCCAGGGGAAGATAAAAGGGGAGTAATTATGAGAGACTTAAAGGCTGGAAGTTAAAACTAGAACAGGTTTACTAGAACAGGGAAGGGCTAGTAACATCTGGGGTAATGAAAAAAAAACCAAACAAATATATACAAAACCCAACTAGGATGATCACTGATATAAGTGTTAAAAAGTCCTTCATCGCAGAGCCAACTTGGGAAAAGAGTTATAAAATTTACAAGTATAATGAGATGAGTTCAGATTTTTGTTGGCACTGTTGCTTCAGATGGGATAATACAAAAGACAGTCGAACAAATTTCAAGAGGCAGAACTGAATTGAAAAATCTTTACTGAACTACTTACTATAATCTGAAAAGGGCTAGAGAGTGCATCTTGACATTCAGATCACGAGTTCATCATGTTCTTGAATATTTTCGTGTTTTTCCTGCCTTAGCTTGCTGTAAGGTTGCTCACTGCTATTGGCAAGTCTGTTACACTATCAAGGAAAAATGCAGTTAGAAACCTCTGTATAGCTGAAACTATTTTTTAAAAACATTATTTTATTTGAAGTTCTCAACATTAATTTTGGTTTTAAAGTTGAATATCTCTTTGAACAATGACTGGATTAAGGACAAAAATGGTGCTATATAAGAACAGGATGTTGGTGCTAGATTTCGGTCTTCAACAAATGAGGTTGTTTAAATGATATGCTTAATACCTATTTTCTTAAAAATGTATGGATTTTTTAGCAATATTTTAATGCATTTTAAAATATTATCAAAGTATTTTTTGGTGTTATTTTAATACATGAAGCTGTGTGTACCTGTTAAAGATTGCAAAATACGTTATTCCAACCAGATGCTTTTTCAGCCATGCTTTATGTGTGTTTCTGTGTGAGAATTATCACTATAAAATATTGAAAAGAAGTTTGTTTTTTTTATTTCTTTAAAGGTTAAATAAAAAAGTGTTTCATATAAAATTAAATATTTATTCTGTGAAATACTGGTGATTTTTTGGGCAACTATAGTCTCTGTAGTCTCCGTGGACACAGCTGGTCACTGACATTCTGTTTACAAAATCGGTTTTAATAGAGTTAAATACATTTATCAAGACTTCAAAATCAGAGAAACATGAATTTATGGAATAGTTTGGTTTGGAAAAGACCTTAAAGATTAATGAGTTCCAAACCCCCTACATGGGCAGGGACTTCTCCCACTAGACCAGGTTGGCTCAAAGACCCATCCAACACCAGGGATGGGACATCCACAACTTCTGTGGGCAACCTATTCTGGTGTCCCACCACCCTCACACTAAAGGATGTCTTCAAAATGTTTAATCTAAATCCACCTCTTACAATTTAAAAGCATTACTCTTTGTCTTCTCACTACCAGCCCTTGTAAAAAGTCCCTCCCCAGCTTCTTATAGGCCCCCTTCAGATACTAGAAGGCTGCTAGAAGATCTCCTCAGACCCTTCTCTCCAGGCTGAACAGCCCCAGCTCTCAGAGCTTGTCTTCGTAGGAGAGGTACTCCAGCTCTGATCATCTTCATGGCCCTACTCTGGACTCACTCCAAGAGCTCTAGGTGATTTCTTTGTTGAGGGCTCCAGAACTGGACACAATACTCCATGTAGGGTCTCACTAGAGTGAAGGAGAGAGACAAATATGTTACATTTCCAGTAAGCATGAAGGGTATGCATTTATATGCATTTTTATCTGTCTATCCGTATATATCCCATTTCTGAGCTCTGTATTTTTCTTATTTTCTAACTATTTTTCTTGTTTTTCTTGCCACATCTGGTTTTCTCATGAATCCTCATTTCTGTCTAATCTGTACTTCACTATTTTTTCTGTAACGTGTAACTGCAGTTATTGTGTCTGGGGGCTAGTTGTCATGCCAGTCCTTCACTGGGTGTATAATTTTACAGAAAAACATTTCACACATTTTCAAGTATACTAGTAATCAATGCCTGACCTCAACACCTGACTTGTACGTTAACATTACAATGCATTGTTGGTAGTTTACAAATACAGGATTGTTTTGTTTTGTACCAGTTTTACTTCCATTTCCTTTTTATAATAAATTAAATATTTGAACTTGCATAATTTTTTTTTTTTATATTGAAGACTAAAGAAGTAGAATCTGTTTTTCCATAAATACTATCCCAGTGGAAAACATAGAATATGAGGTAAATTTTGCTGTAAAATCTGCCTGAAGAATATGGAGAGGCATGGATATATGAGAGCTGTTTTGACAGCAGCAGGATAAGCCTATTCATGCAGGAAACCTGCCAAACACCTCTTGCAGGGAAGGCTTGATCACCACTTTGACTTTCGTTATGAAGGTGCTGTGTGTCGGACTGTGCTTTGGAAACATCTGAAAAGAGAGATTTTTTTTTGTGTGTGTGTCACTTGGGAAAGACCATCCACTCCTCACAGCCTCAACTTGCAGACACAGCTGACTATCTGCTTTGATTATCAGGGTATTAGAAGTCATGCTGAGAAGTTGGGAGCAGGGAAGAATGCAGACAGAAGTGAAATGTCATGTTAGATTTCCTCCTGATGATATTTAACAGAAATATATGTTATATACTTTCCTGCATGGAACAAAGTGCAAGGTAAAAAATTGGTTGCTATAAACTCTTGTTAATGTTTGCTGTAGTTTCTAGATTCTTCATGTAGGTGTAACTTCTTATCTCTCTCTGAGATGAGGGGTTTTTTTAGGTATCTCATGGTTGTTTCCTTGCATCTTAGCAGAGAAGTGCCCAGCTTCTGCAATGCTTCTTCCAGCTTATTGCTCTGGCATCTGCCTCAGTCAAAAACCAGCCAGCTGTTTTTGGAAAGACATTGGCTTAGATTTTAAAGAATAAAGAATTTTAAAGAATATAAATACTATGTCCAAAATCTGATTAGTTTTCTTAACCAACCCAAAGGAAGACATCAGCTTCTTTGGGAGAAGAGGAACGAAGACCCATTTAGAGAAAGGGTGCATTGAGGGCAAGAAATTGGCATCAGTAGAACAGACCAATGAACCCATCTTTGTAGAAATAATTTACTTCTATGATTTAAGACCTTGAGGAAGAGATGATTTTGCTGTTGAATACAGCAGAGGTGTGTTTGCGACAACACTTAGACTTTATTTTATTTTACTTTATTTTTAATTATATTGTAGAAAGCTGCCTTTTTTTACTCATTCTTCTCAATGGAGTGGCCTTGGGATGAAGAAAATCTGTGAAGTGGCAGTTCTTGAGAGGAGGTTGTTCCAGTGTATACTCCTCTGTGTGTGTCTGTATATTTTTTAGGAAAAGAGAATAATAAATTTGGATTCCTCCTTTTGAGATAAGGAAGATGGCTGTGAATACTCAAGGCTGTTGCACTCCTGAAGGGAAACACAAGGTTTCTGTGAAAGGCAGCCCAGTAGATATATTCCCACCAGAAATGGAGGTAGAAGAACAGAAGGGTTGAAATTATGTTTGCAGAACTGGGAGATATGTTCTGGATAGCAGTTTTGCCCTCTGTGGACAAACTGGTTGAACCAATATACTGTGTTAATGATATTTGCCTTAAAAAAACGTATTTGTTACTTCCATCTAGCTCTGATATTAAGTTTGGAATTTCTGTTCCTGCCACCGACTCCCCATGTAATTTACACACTGGGCAGCAACATCTTGTTTTCTGTGGTGGTTGCTTTATCTACTGTTACTAACATAATTCAATAAGGACCCCTCAAACGTGACTCTAATCCTTGTTGCTGCCCCCCAGTCCTTGGCAGAAGGCCTACTTTTACAGCACTGGTTATTTGTGATGTTCAAATGAATATCTAATCCCTTTTCATTCATTTAATTAGCATTTCAATTCTTGTCTTTAGCAACCTGCTGTGTCAATAATGTTCAACAGCTAATTACAGGTCACATTTTAAATGTATTTATTTTAAAAATCCATATAAGCAATTGATTCAAATATAAGAGCATAACATGCTTTATCACAGTGTTTCTCCACGTAGGTTAACATTGTATGTAGCGCTTTATTTTTGCTTAATTGCACATGGAATGCTGAAGTTATTATGCTGCTCACAGAGATGTCAAGGTGTCTTTATAACTTGACAGGATACATTGCTAGTTTGTTTTTTCCCTTCCAGTGTTCCTAATTTGTATATGTGAAATAGTGAATTAGCATTGCTATGCTTTTGCCTGTTCACCTAACTAGTGTAAGACTGTTCCTGAAGTTCCTCAAGGCATCCATCTGAGGTGAATCTATACTGCTTTTTCTTACCTGCAGTTACAATGAAATCTCATGTCTCTGTTTCCAGACCCTTCAACATCATAGGATCTCATATGACCCATGAAAGCACTGTACTCTTAGCCTTCTAGTGTTTAAAAAATTGCCATTTTATTCCTTTTCTTTTATCTTGTTTGTTCCACAATAACAAAATATTGGACCTCACAACCAAGAGGCTATATGTTTTTTAATACATCTTGTGTAGAAATTGGATCAGGTAACCTCCTGAAATGTGAAGAAACCCTTGGTCTGTCCTTGTTTGTGCTAATGTCTGTTAATAATTACAGAAGACCCAAAGGAAAGTTTGAGAGAGGTTTCTCTGAAAGCTTGTGTTTTTATCAATTGTTTCATCGTGGATACAAGTCTCTGGTAATAATATGGAACCTCCATGAACTTTGTAATACAGCTGGTATCACATGTGAGACACATTTTAATCTCATTTTTTACATTTTAGGAAAAGTACTATTTGTGTTATGTCTGTTCAGATGAATGGTAACTCACAGACTGATGGTTGCCCAGTTTCTCTTGCCATCAGCTTGCTAACACACTGCTGAGGAAGCCACTTGGGAATATTACTTTGTTTTATCACAGTTGTGGAGCTTGTATTGGTCACCTGTCTAATGTAGCCTACAAAGAGTTAAGTTAATTAGAGTGTTATTTTTTTTAACTAAAAAAGTTAGCAAAAAGTCATAATGAACTTTGTAGTGCATTAAGTTACATGAATTTAAAAATGTAGAATAATACATTTAAATGGTTGAAGTGTGAACTGTGTGAGAAGAACCACTCAAATAGATAACATAGTAAGAATTGCAGATAAATGGCAGAAAACCACTATTCAGTGGATAAATTAAATCTTTTTGCCATGAGGCCCAAGTAGGAAATATATCCACAGTGGAAGAAAAGAGAAGGGTTGTTAAGATGAAGTTTAAAAATATAGTGATAATGAGAGACTGTTATTTTCTGAGACAAGAGTGATTCTTATCACAACAGGTTGGGGGTTATTGCAGGCAGAAAAACAGAAGTGTAGCTCAGAGCCATGAGAAGGTAATTGAAAATTGTGTCCTGAATTGAGAAGGGTCAGCATTTGTGCATGGACAGAAGAACTGACATGCACATGGGAATGTAAGACAGCCAATTTCCTGGAAGCTGGGTTAAAAAAACTACAAGCTTTTGTAACTGAAAAAGGTAGAAATTACTGGGTTCCGTACACTTCTTTTATTTCCTTTTCCTTTTCCTTTCCTCTTTCCTTCCCTTTTTCCTTTCCTTTTTCCTTTCCCTTCCTTTCCCTTCCTTTCCCTTTTTCCCTTCCCTTCCCTTCCCTTCCCTTCCCTTCCCTTCCCTTCCCTTCCCTTCCCTTCCCTTCCCTTCCCTTCCCTTCGTGGGTATGGGAACAAAAAGAAACTTTAGGCTGAAAGTTAATAGGAAGGCTATGAGTACTTCAAGAGGCTGGGATTCTGGAGGTGAATCATGACTCTTGTCTGGAGAGAAGATGCTTTAGGAGATTCATCTAGGGGATAGGAACAGACTATAGATTTATTTCTCTTGGTGGCAGCATTTATTCTTTTTAAAACGGATTCAGATATACCTCTTGTATGCAACAATCCTTTGCATACTCTGGTACATAGCAATGCAAAGTCAATTTGTACTGGTTTGGTGCCAGCAGGGACTGGACATGGGGATATAATGTAATTCATTAAAACATCATCTCTTTATAGTCTTAATAAGAGGTCATCTCTTCAGTTTGCCAGGCTCCAGTTTACCATTAGTAGTCTTGCACATCCAGTTTGGCCTGATTAAATATGTAGTGTAAGTACCGGTTTACCAGGCTGCTTGACAACCACACAGAAACTGAAGTATTAGGAAGATTTCAGCCCTCTTTGGCTTTGTATGAAATGTGAGCATAAAGATTTAAAGTAGGGTTGATCTAAGATAAATCTAATAATGATTTGGGACAGAGAGGGTTGTGTCTCTAGTATTTTCTGGGATGATGATTTTAATAACCTCATTGCAGTCTCTGACTTCCTCACCATGTGAAGAGACAGGGTAGGTACTGACCTCGGGAAAAAGGTTTTTCACCCAGGGGGCAGTCAAGCACTGGAACAAGATCCCCAGGGAAGTGATCACAGCACCAACCTTGCCTGAGTTCAAGTGTTTGGATGATGCTCTCAGGCATATGGTGTGATTCTAGGGGTGCCCTACACAGAGACAGGAGTTGGACTCAATCATCCTGATGGGTCCCTTCCAACTCACCATGTTTTATGATTCTATGTTTCTGTGATTCTATGTGTCATAGTTGGGTATTTAGGACATCCTTCCATCTAACAAATCAATTCTTCTGATTAACAGGCAAAGGGAATATGTGAATTCACACTTCATATCTTGGTTCTGATACCACTTTGTGTCTGGAAAAGAAATCCTTCTATGTATAGCTTTTCAAATGTTTGTTTCCTTTGTTTTGATTTAAAATATTGCCTTTTTCAGCTTAAAACTTCCTTTTCCAAAATCAAAGATTAAGAAATTGTATTAAACTCCAAACTGGGGCAACAGCCCTGGCTACAAGTCCTTTTCTTTTTTTTGTATCACTGTTTTTCTCAGTTATTGAGTTTCCTAGTTTTTAAAGGGGAAAAAAAAAAAAAGTAAAAAAAAAAAGTTTGAGGGTTTGAAAACATACTTGCAATGGTTACAGATGGCAAATGAAAGACTGTCATTGCCTGTAGTCGTTTCAGCATGATAGTGTTTCTAGTATCTGGGAATGTACTCTGAGTGTGACATCTCCAAAGCAATTAAGCATAACATTTTTGGTTCAATAAGCTCACAGTAACTGAACTTGGATTAAAATGGTAGCTACAGTTTAAAACAATTTATTTTAACAAGTGTCACAGTACACCATGGGGTAGAATATTACGTGTTGAACTATCAGGGATGGCAGCTGGCAAACAGCATTTAAGGATATATCTTCTAATTACAGAAAAATGACACTTGCTTGAACTAAGCTGATGGGTCAGACAGGCTTAAATGTATGTTTGGAGTTCTTGCCTCTCCTCAAATGAAAGAGCATGGCATAGTGTGCAAACAGAAAGGCATGTTTTGTTTTCATGTAGAGTGCTCAGGGATAAATGTCTGTAAAATGGTGTATTGTTTGTGATATTCTACAGCCACTTTCTTCATTATGATGCTTGTTTATTGAGTAGTCTTTATTGTAATTTAATCTATTATATGAAAAAGTGCAATTGAAATGGCATTATTTGAAACCGACTGAAACAAAACTCCATTTTATGTGGAGTAGTTGATCTTTCTCAAAGTCTTTCTTAACGCTTTGAGTTAGGTAAGCTTGCATCCTTGTGTACTTTACGATTGCTAGAGGAGGTCTTCATATCAGTCAGCTTCAAAGTTGTTCAAACTTTAATTTCTATAATGACTAGTGCATAACAGAGATGGAGAAACAGATATGGAAGAATTTAGTGACTAATGCAATTTACAAAAATGTGTAACTGGTAGTGCCTGATTTCAGTTTTAGGACTGTAGGCATTACTTCTCCAGGTATTCAAGCAGAGAACATGACAGAATTAATGGACCGAGAAGACTGCAGGTATGCTAATATGAATCCTATGTTTCTTCAGAGCAGGTTGTCACAGGAAATATGAAAAAAATTGACAGTGTCATCAGCATCTGACCTTTTTTTTTTTTTTCCTTTTTTGAGTACTTTTACCACGTGGGAAAAAAAAAAAGGTACATCTTGTAACTTATATGGAAGATACTTTTCAAAAAAAGAAATAAAAAAAATTGCTGTAGTTGTGTTCTCTAGCCATTATCACTTCAGTTATTGCAATCAAAAAGTAATTTACAGATCTTTTGGCAGTTGTTTACCAAGAGACTGTTGTAAGACAAAGCTGGGCCAGAAAAAGTTTTGCTCATCATGCACTCAGTCTAATTAGTTTAAGAACAACCTCACTCTCCCTTGTGTACCTGCATCAGTGCTACCAAATAATCACAAAGCGAAACAGACATCATCAGCCAATTAGAGCTGGATGGGTCAGCAAGGTAAGGCATTTTGTTGATGAAATAGATTATTTTAAGATGCTAATCAGTGTGTTAAAGATGATTGCAATAAATCTTCATAGAGTTAAAAACTGAAGTATTTGTTTTCATCTATTTGCTAATGATGCTATACAAAAAGCCATGGTTTAGCCTATAGTAGTTAACTATATATTTTGTGGTAAGGACAAAAAGTTCTCAGATTTTTACTTCTTACTGTGTAGTTGCTAAAGGGAAAAGATATAAAAGAGGCCAAATTATCAGAAAGTAAACGTTCCTGTTTTTTAGATGATATTTCTATTCCTACATGCTTCATTTTATATTTAGTGTGATTCTTTTTCTCTTCCATGACTTGAGAATGTGCCACTAGATGGAGCAAGTGTTGTTTAAAAAAAGGAAAAAAACACCCAAAACAACAACAACAACAAAACCCAAACAAACAAACAAATAAACAAAGACAAACAAAAAACCAAACTGAAATAGAAAATACTGAAGCACTCTGCTAAAGCTGGAGAAGCTAATTTACACACATCATTTAGAGATGCAGCATCTTTGTTATTAAAATTATGTGCTAAACTATGGAAGCTTAATGTAGTTAAAGCTGTCTAATCAAGAACATTATTTTCATTTTTTGGCAAATATCTTCATCAAAATTATGCTTAAAGGGGCTGGTGAAAAGAGAGAATAACTGAAAAAGCAATCATTCAAAATTAATTGCAGAATCCTTTGAATACCTAAGGTAATTGGGATGCCATCATTCGATATTTTTAGATAATGAAAAGCAGAATAGGTTTATTAGAACTTTTCTCACTGTGTTAAGTAAAGGTTTTATCAATTGCTTTATACTTGAGCAGAGAAATTAAGTTTGGTCTTGGAAACTGAGAGTTGTCTGTAAGATAAAGGAATAATGTACTCACTTTGGGGTGATGTGGGGCTTTGTACTGTCTCACAGGGCTGCCCCAAAGCAGCATCCCTTCTATAGCTGGTGAATGTCAACAGAGATTCAGGAGGTGAATGTTATAGCTCTTTTTTTAGTCAGAGATGAGATTAATTTGGTAGATTTGAAAGTCTCAAATAACATCTGATACCACTATGATGTAGGAAAGCCCAGACTATATTTTTTTCCCAAATCTCTCAAAAAGATTTATTTTAGTGGGCTGTATTTAATGTAAAAAGGAAGATTAAAATGTTTCTTAAGATAGTTGTCTTTACCTAGAATTAGAAGAAATTTGGAAAAACATCCATAAGGATGCCATGGATTAGATAATAAAGCAGTTTACTGACAGAGTTGTGCAAACTCCTGTGGATGGCATTGTAAGGTTTGAAAGACTAAAGACATATAGAACATAATTTTTATCCTTGTGTAGGATAAAGGAATAATGTACTCACTTTGTTCTTATTTAAATATGTTAAATATTTAATTAATAAATAATTAAATGTTCTTATTTAAATTACAATTTCAGGGACTTAAATGATAACAGGGATTTGCAGATCTTTTGACTGAATTCAACGTCAGTAACTCAATGGATATCTCCCAAAGAGCCAGTGGAGAGCTTTCTTCCCATGACTTACTGTAGCACACTAGTCCAGTCTTTGTTTTTGGTGTATGCACAGAAGTATTTAATGTTTCTAAATATTGTTCTTTTGAAAATTCCTGCTCTCTTCCTCTTTCAGTAAACCTTAGGCAAATAGGGCACACTTTAATTTTCAGTGAAGTACACAGATGATCTTTAAAAGGTACATGAAAGACAGTAGTAACATGATGGAAGTACAGATGTAAAACAGGCAATGGCAATCCAAGCCCACCCATGCAGTTTGATAGATATATAGGAATATTGACCCAGGGAGACTTTCTCCAGCGACAGGAAGTAGTAGCTACACTTGACTAAACCATGTTCTATTTGCTCAGCCTGCTAGTGAGGGTACCAGAAAATGTTAGTTATGATGGTAATTTTTTTGAGATCTTGCCATTTAGGAAAATTCTGTAGTGTCTCTAGTCATGTGGAGTATACTTCATAACATAAAAATAATTTTCTCTGGTCTTTTTTGGCATGTTAGGCTTGTTTAAGGAGAAACAATAGAGACTTGGGGAGTACTGCATGAGGGTGTTAAAGATTTTGGGCACATACACTCTCTATTTTATAAAAACAATTTATGATCATTCACCTCAAAATTTCACAACTCTTCCCATACAGATCCTTAATTTTTGCTTAGGTCAATCCTTCTGTAACAAATATTGCTTTCTTAAAGAAACAAGTGCAGAAAGATTTAAAGAAAAAAACAGAACTACTAAAAGTTAAGGATTTCTTTTATGAACTCTGTAAATAATAGAAGGAAGTTTTAAGGCTGTAAGTTACCTGCCTCTGTTTATAAACATCATAAATAATAATGAAATAATAGATTAGGATTTTTGAGGAAGCAATTTTAGAATGAGATTATTTCTTCTCAGGATGGATAAATAAATTATAAACTTAGACCTGGCAGTCAAATGCAGGTTAACTTAAGAATGAGCAGACAGAGATAGGAATAGATTTAAGATTGGGTTTATTGAGCTGACGTTGACCCAGTGACCACTTTTGCTAAATCTTTTAAGTATGGAGAACTGGGTATATACAACACAAGTATTAGGTGCTGCAATGTCTAATGGATGGGTTTTGGTTTTTAGCCAATTTTTTTTTTCCCCACACTGCCTTCTATGCCATGGCTCCATTAGATAGAGGTAAGCCTACTCATGGAAGGCTATCAAACTTCCATATAAAAGGATTCATCACTTCAGTATTAAGTCTTTGTACTGTGTTGATAGAAGAGAAGCTGTCCTTCAGAGTGAGCTTCAAATCTAGCTGGTAGAACATTTAGTAATTGCAATACAACAAATAATGTTCCTTTGTGATTTACATAACCTAAATATCCTTAAGTCTGTCTTCCTTTCACAACCACACAATAAAGTCCCTCAGAGAATGATAGAGGAAACTAGAGAACCTGGAGAAGGCTCCAGAGAGAGCTTATTGTGACCCAATGTGTAAAGAGGGCTTATAAGTAATAGGAAATAAGAGATCAGACTTTTGAATAGGACCTGTAGTAATAAAACAAGAAGGAGTTGTTTTAAACTAAAAAAGGGTACCTTCAGGCTAGATATAAGAACAAAATATTTTATAATAAGATGATGAAATACTGGCACAGGTTGTTTAGAGGGGTGGTAAATGCCCCATTCCTCAAAATATACAAGGTCAGGTTAGATAGCCTCTGAGCAACCTGGCCCAGTTGAAGATCTTCTTGCTCATTGCAGGGGTGTTGGACTAAGTGATCTTTAAAGGTGCCTTCCAATCCAGACCATTCTATGATTCTATGACTCTATGATTCTATAATTCTCTTCTGCTGGAACTTCAGTTACCTGACTCTTTGTCCAGGGAAGTTTGAAGAAATGCTATACAATTGTATAAGAATTCAAATGTAAGAGACTGAGCTATTGCTGTACCTCAACATTGTCCTGAAGCAAACCACAAGACTTCCATATGCAGGATACAGAGCAAACTGCAAGGCTTGAACTAACTTTGTATGCAGGCATGCTGCTATAGCCTAGCAATCATTTTTCTTGCTAGTAAGCAAAACAAGACAGCATTTGCTGGGCCTGTTAGCTGCATCATCTGCCAGGTGTGCACCCTCTCAGAGTTTGTGCACTCAAGACAAGAGGTAACAGCCAGTTACAGTGAAAAAGAGTGGCAGAAAATGAAGACAGGCTGCAAGGGACGTCCTGGCTACCAACGGACTCTGCAGACACCCCCTGGTGGCTCTGCACATGTGTGCCAGAAGGAGGAGATAATGAGATCTGTTTCAGGTACCTTCACATGTTTTTGGAGAAAAGGTGGAGGCATCAATCATAAAAGGAGCTACAGCCTGACAGCACATCCAAGATCTCCCCCTCTGACCAAATGAAATTTGTGGACCATCGCTACGCCACTGGATCTCTTGCACCTCTCCATGTTTCTGCTACTTTCTTGAATTCCTTGTCTTGTCCTACCTTATCTGCACCTAAGATTGTTGTTGCATAATTCTAATACAGTTTGGTGTGTAAGTGACATTTGACCTTGTTTGTGTCTTAATTACATCATTGTGATCATCTCAAATCTTCCTCAACCCGATAATGGCTCGAGACATCAAATAAATGTTGTTGCCTTCTGGCTGAAATATGTGCATGCTGATCTCTGTTTTTCTCCAGTCTATGTGAGACTAGATGCTCCTATATTGCTTCTAATTTTCCATTAGATTGGTAATGATTAATACAAGGACATCTGGGAGCCCAGGGAGGTTGTTTATGCCTCATCCCTGAAGGTTTTTAAGGCCAGGTTGGATGAGGTTTTGTGCAACCCGGTCTAGTGGTAGGATTCCCTGCTCATGGCAGGGAGTTGAAACTTAATGATCTTTGAGGTCCTTTCCAACCTTAATGATTCTATGATTCTCCATTCCCCAGTTCCATCCTGGGTTGTAACAAAAGAAGTGTGGCCAGCAGATGAAGAGAGGCAATTCTGCCCCTCTTCTCTGCCCTGGTGAGACCTCAGCTAGACTACTGCATCCAACTCTGGTGCTCTCAGCAGAAGAAAGATGTGGACCTGTTGGAACATGTCAAGAGAAGGGCCATAAAAATGATCTGATGGCTGGAGCACCTCTCATATGAGCACAGGCTGAGGGAGTCATGGTTATTCAGTCTGAAAAAGACAAGGCTCCAGGGGGACGTCATAGTGGCTTTCCAGTACTCGAAGGGAGCCTTACAGGAAAGCTGGGGAGGGTCTTTTTACAGGGGCTTGCAGTGAGAGGACAAGGGGGGACGAGTTTTAAGCTGAAAGAAAAGAGATTTAGGTTAGAGATCAGGTGTAAATTCTTCAATGTAAGGGTGGTGAGACACTGGAACAGGCTTCCCAGAGATGTTGTGGAGGTTCCATTGCTGAAGGTGTTCAAGGGCAGGTTGGATGGGGCTCTGAGCAGCCTGTTCTAGTGGGAGGTGTTTCTGCCCATGCAGAAACATGCAGTTGGTCTCTTCCAACTAAAAAATTCTGTGATTCTATGATTCTAGGGCTGAGAGATGTTTCTGGGCACATCAGCACTCCATTAGTGATGTAGAAGTAGAAAGTGCTATAAATGTATATGAAGAATTCTTATTTTTTTAAATTCTCAGGACATAGCAGTAGCCAAAATACCAGCTTCCCTCTCTTAGCTATACTTATCTCTTGGATACAGGTCTGGAAATGGTGATTCACCTATTTGTCAGCTTCATATTGGACGATCGTGATGCATCCTACTACTTGCAGTTCACTTGGTGGAAAGAGAATACATTTGGTCTAAGAGACTACCTGTATGCTACATTTTGGAACAGGTTGATGATAATTGCTCAAAGCCAAAAGGAATTGCAACCAGGTGAGTTTCAAAGTCTCCTTGAAACTCTTCTGCAATGGTCTGGTAATTGTGAACTGATGACACCTTCTTTTCTCATCACTGAATAAAGAGATTAAGGTTAAGAGATCTTCTGTTTGCATTTGTCAGAGTTATGCTGGTGAGTTGGTGTGTACAGTTATTGTAGACCCAGCTCATAGCTGAGGCGTTACCCAAGGCCTTATCCAAGGCTGAGATCTAGCTTAATTTCTGTTGACAGGTCAATCTACTGTTTAACATTTGTACAGGTATGATACAAGGCA
>NW_009953311.1:914372-932805 GCF_000747805.2 Chaetura pelagica
CTGCTGAAATATTAGTTGTATTCCTAAAAGGAGTTGCATTCTTGCACAGCTGTTAAGCAGGTTGATTACGGAAACCCTTATTAAAAAAATGTCAAAAATAGGCGAAAATACTATTCTGCAGGCTGTGTATTGTAAAACACTTGGAATAGGCCCAACACAATGGTCCTCTGTTCTGAAAGGTGCCTCACCACATTGACTTAGTCTTGTGTCTTGTTTCTGAGGAAGAAAAATATAAATATATAAATAACCAACTGCTGTTATAAAGCAATGCACAATCTCACTGCACAGCAAGGCTTCCAGTTAGCTTTAGCACCAAACCTCTGGGTGTAACTTCTGGAACACTAATATCTCCTTTCAATAAGAGGGAATCTTAAAGCACCTTTGAGTATAATAACTCATCCCATCTTCTCATCTATCTTCACAGGTTTTTGCTTTGATACTATAAAGTCTTTTTACCACTTTAACCATAACACCTCATCTAGAGATGTTTTCTCTGCTAAGCAAGTTTCCAGCTTCAGGAATCTGCCCTTTGGTCTGATGACAGTGTAGGTCAGCTGCCTCAGCCTCCATTATTTTCTCTTCTTTTTCCTATACTATGCATTCTAACTATGTATGTGAAAAGCTTTACATCTTTGCCTTCTTTTCTTCTATGCATATTGAACACATTTTTTCTTCTGTAGGATTTCCTTTGAATTATCTTCTTTTCATTCCAAAAAACAATTCCTGCTCTCATCTTCCTGTCTACTCATTGACCTTTCATTCTGCTTCTAGGTGTCTGTACTGCAACAGTCTTTTCTGCTCTCACACCCTTTGCCTCATGAGAGCTTCTATACTTCCCTCATCAAATGTTCTGTGTTTTTAAGTCACTTGATGAGTCTCCTATCAATTAAAGAGATGACTGTTACAAGATTCACCCCTTTTCTCCATGAACTGGTTATCTGGATGATCATAAATGCTAAAAAAACAAGCTGTTCTCTTAGTATCTATGAACTAAAAGTATCTATGAACTTGCACACTGCTTCATCTCTGCATAGTTTCTTGACCTGTCTTTTGTTGTTGCACATGGAAAAATCCACATTTAAAGAATAATAAAAAAAGATCTTGTCTAATTCCAAAATCTCATTGGAATCAGTGGGATTTTTTCCATTAAGTTCAGCATGCTTTGGATCAGATTCCAGATGAACTTTTTTTTTTTTTTCTTCTTCTTTGTTTTCTTTTTTGTCCCTTTAGTACTGTGAGTACTTAATTATGCCTCTCCTAATGTTAAGCCATGCTGAGAAGGGGAATGATTACACTGCTGCAGCCCTGTTTTCTGGCTTCTGTCAGCCGTATGTCTTTCAAAAACAATGCTTGTCCATGGGGGAATGATGGTAAGATTCCCTCTCCTACATTTCTACAATTACAAGAGCAGGCAGCCTTCCACTGCAGTCCTTCCAACACCTAGTGCTATGGCCTTCTCCAGTGTAGTCAGCACTGCCAGAAATTATGAAAACCTTCCTTTCTGTCTTCTTGATCCAGTTCTCCCACCTCCCATGCAGCTGTTACTTATTATTGCAATGCACTCTTTAATTGAGGGTACTCAAGACAATAAGGATTCCCATACGTCACTTGCAGAAGCTCTGAAACTAGGAAGAACTTACTTTGTTATTTTTCTTCAGTAAATATATATTTGCTTAAGGAGTGCTGGGTGTTGCTTGCTCATTGGCTCGTTGGTGTATAGGCTGACATATACATACCTATACAAATGCAAACACACACAAATGAAAACACACACACATTCAATAAAATGTTGTTTATATATGTATGCACATATATATAATTACAAAACCTTGTCATTTTCTTTCCAAGTTGACAGTAACAAAGGCAGAATTTCAAAAAGAGCAACTTGTTTTTGTACCTGACAAAGTTGCTCTGCCTTTCGTGTGTTTTAGTCATCCTCAATCACTGACACAACAAATTCTGTTTTGACAGCTGGCAAAACCATTTAATGAAAGCAGATTATTGCCTGTAGCAAGGCTGTCAAAATACAAGTTTCAGATGAAAGTCTAAACTGGAAACTAAGCATGGTAAAAATGAGAGGAGTCATTCCACATGTCTATCCTTTTCTTGCTCACCTGAGCAGGCAATTTCTCTATAGTTTTCACTGTTATGTCATGGGTGAAAATCTTGCCTCAGATTGGTGTAGGGTACACTGCTCACAGTATCCATTTTTGGCAAAGGATCCTCAGCTCACAAACAGCACTCATAGAGTGCTTTACAAAGTGGCCTTTGAGGGCATACCTAAAAGGTGGGGTAAGGTAATGTCTGAACTTACTGCACAGCCTGCCCAAGGAGACTTACTGAATAATCCTTGCAACAGTAGTACTTTCTGGGAATAATGAGTTGTGTGAAAGCTAGAGAACTGGTTTTCATCAGATGATGGATCTGAAATACAGTGGTAGCTGCATGTACAGAGGAGGAAAAATCTGTTTTCAAACAAAGTAGTAAATGAAGCTTCTCTGATGGTGTTGAGTTCTTGAAATGCCTCAGTCTGAGGCAGAAAAGGTGTAAAGGGATGCCAATCTTGTCTGTGAGTGAATTTCAGGCACTAAAAAAGCACCCTGTTTCTTTGCCTTTCCAGTGTTAGGGTTCTCTTTGAGATCACAAAATTGTCTAGTCAAGTAGTAAAGTCTTGTAATAAAACCCCTATATTGAATTCTGTCCTGAGGAGAGACATTGAAAAGTGCTACTGACTACAATACTTTCTTGATAGATTCATTATTGGTTGTTGTCAGAACAACATATTCCCAGCACACAAAGTAGAAGGAGAAAGGTATTAGTGGAAGAAAAAAATAATATTCTAAACAAATTTCCACCCTCCTAATCTTCGGCTCAATCCAGATTTGAATCTGCTAAGGGAAAACTCAGAGCAGCTTGGCACTGCTGCTTTAAGATAAACAGAAAGAGGAGGCCCTGTGGAGCTCTAAGTGCTACACCAGTTGCACCTGGGGGGGCACTCTAATATGAGGAGTAGAAGCCACACACATTGGTTGAAATCTTCAGAGATTCTTTATGCCAATCTTCAGAGATTCTCATATAGCACCACGGATTTTGTTTATTGTATTTTTTGTTTGTTTGCTTTTTTCCTTGAGTAAGAGAAGAAGGTGGAGTGAGGTGTCAAGAACTAGCTCAGTGGTTAAGTTCCAGTGCTGAATTTAGTTGGGAAATGATGCTGGAGGTAAATCCAACAGCATTCCTTACCCTTAATCGTTAATGATCATAAATTCACAGTAGAAATGCCACAGATCAATCCCTCATTGATTGTGATTTATCACTCAACAATATTAAAAAATTGTAAGTGATGAACCTGTTATATAGTTTCACAGTAATAAAAGTTATCTTCCTCAGTGTCATTTGTGATAAAATATATTTGGCACTTTATACATTTCATAAACTTCATTGCCATTTTACTCATGCTGGAGATCATTTCTAATACAGACATCATTAGTTGCCCTAAAACACAACTTCTAATTTTCTGTTCTACCAAGCAAGCCATCTGATGTTTAGAAAGAGGGCTTTGGCAGCGCGGAAAGCAGCATATATGAGAAGTCCTCACCAGCTGTGGCTGGAACACAAAAAATAATTGCCAACTTTCAGTTAACTAGTTCATGACAAAACTGAGACTACTGAGGGGTTGTGTGACCATATAACAACGTGAGGAGTAGTGCGTATATTTCAGAGAGAAAGAAAAAAAAAACATTCTCTATTTTATGCTGCACACAAAGGGTCTGTGCACTCAAAAGATCTGGGCTGGTGGGCATAGCAGATGCTTTCACTTGTTTTCTGTACTGTGAAGAGTATGGAGACCTTTAGCTTTCCCCATCTGTTTGTCCATCAACAGGTGCAGGAGGTTGGAATCCTTACGAACAAATTGAAATCTCAGCACACCCCCGGAACAAAGGACTGGCATTGTGGATTTCCACACTCACCTGGAAGATATGCACTGCCCTTTATATTTTCCTTTATAGGAATATTTGCACTTTATTGTTGAAATCTTACAGATGAGGCATCTCATCCAAAAGGTATCACTACAGACTGCAGTTTGGAACAACTGATACTTTATGATGTTGAAAGACACATATGCAAAGTAATCAGCTGTTTTGACAGGCCTGCTCATTTCAGGATAATCTAGCCTGCCAAGGAAAATTTTTGTGGCATGGCAGGCACTCTTTGAATTAATCCTCCAGGGGCTTTAAGAAGATGGAAGACAGGTTGGTTTAGAGAAGGGATAGGCTCCTTGTTTCTGGGGCATTGTAATTTACTAACTGTTTTCCTTTAAGAGGTTACTTTAAAAAATCATGCTGGCTACAAAAATGGGTCAAATAACAACAGAATATACTGAGCAGATGTGGAGTATGAGTACAGAATCTGTCTATAAACAGAAATACCTGTTCAGCCAGGCTCGGTTTTGTGTATTTTTCTTTCACTCATGAGTTTTTTTCTGGATTATATGTGGACTCAAACTGGTAAAGTTAGAAATATAAAAATACTTTTTTTTTTTTTTTTTCATAGAATCATAGAAACATCATAGAAGGTTTAGGTTGGAAGGAACTTTGAAAGTCAAGGAGTTCCATCCCCCCTGTATGGGCATCTTCTTCTAGACCAGGATGCTTTAAGACCCATCCAACCTGGCCTTGAACACTTCCAGGGATGGGGCATCCACAACTTCTGTGGGAAACCATTTCCAATCGCTTACCATCCTCACACTAAATAATTTATTAAAAATGCCTGATCTAAATCTACCCACTTTCAGCTTAAAGCCATTACCTCTTGTCCTCTCTCTACAAGGCTTTGTAAAAAGTCCTTCCTTAGCTTTCTTGCAAGCCCCCTTCAAGTACTGGAAAGCTAATATGAGGTCTCCCTGGGGCCTTCTCTTCTCCATGCTGAACAACCCCAACTCTCTCAGCCTGTCTTCATAGGAGAGGTGGTCCATCCCTTGAATCAACTTTGTGGCACTCCTCTTGACTTGCTCCAACACGTCCATGCCCTTCTGATTTTGGGGATTCTAGAGCTAAACACATTATTTTGGGTGCGGTCTCACGACAGCAAAGGAACAGAGAAGATGGGGAGAATCACCTCCCTTGACCTGCTGACCACACTTCTTTTGATACAGACTAGGACACAGTTTGGTTTTCTGGGTTGCAAGTGCACACTAATCGCTCATGTTGAGCTTCTTCAGGCTGTTTTTGATTGTCACTGTTTGACTCAGGTCCGACAACAATGTTCTCCATCCCCTCCCCCCTCCTCCCAGGTAGGGAAGGAGAGAGAGAAAAAGAGAGAGACTTGACTGGATTGAAAACTAAACTACACAGCTTTAATTAAAACACTAATGAATGATACAAGAAAATATATACAATTATATACAGATATATTCAGGTACGGGCAAAAGCCTCTAACCTCCCCCCACCCCAGCAACTCCCACAGCACTTCCCTGAACTGGGAAGACTCCCGAGGAATCCCAGAGCTGCTGCTGGAGAAAGCACAGAGTGATGAGGGTCGAGCTTGAGCCTAAGGGTTGACGGTGATGGATGAACAGAGTCCTCCCCAGATGCCGGCCATAGACGGAAGAGAAGGGAAGAAGGAGGAAGGAAGTTGTCTTCTGTGATCTCTGACCTTCCTTTGAGCTTACGTAAATATATGGAATGGAATATCTTTGGCCAGTTTTGCTGTCTGTCTAACTCAGCCTCCTACAGGGGGGTCACAGATCTCCCCATAGTGTCTAAGCTGGCAGAGTGAAGGTGCGACCTTGAAGCCTCAGTAGTTAGAAAAACATTCCTCTGTCTTATCAGCCTAGCAGAACACACTGTTGCTAGTTAAAAGAAAGCTTACTGAAGGAAAAAAAAATCAGTAAAAAGAAAAATTGGCTTCATCCTGGCTCAAACCAGGACATTGATTAATTCTCCATCCAACCTGTATTTGTGCTTGGGATTGCCCTGACTCAGGTGCAGGACTTTGCACGTGGCCTTGTTGAACTTGGTGTAGTTTGCATGAGCCCACTTCTCAAGCCTGTCAAGGTCCCTCTTGATGACCTCCCTACCCTCCAGTATGTTGACCTCACCACACACTTTGGTGTCATCAGCAAACTTGCTGACGGTGCACTCAATGCCACTGTCCATGTCACCATCAAAGACATTAAACAGCACCTGTCCCAGTACCAACCTTTGGGAAACACCACTCATCACGGTTCACCATCTGGACATCGAGCTTTTGATCACAATTCTTTGAGTGCGACCATCCAGCCAGTTTCTTACCCAACAAGTGGTCTATTTTAAAGAAGGCAACTGACTAAAGGATTCTGTTCATGTGTTCAAGTAATCAGAGTCCACTGGCAGCAAATCCAGTGGCCACAAAATCCAAGTCCACTGGCCAAGTTCACCCCTCCTGGCACCTTCAGGGAATGTTCCACCACATTCCTCCATGAGTGCAGGGGGACAGCTGCCATCTCACCATGGGTTGCTAGGGCACCTTCTTCCTCTTCTTCCTCACCATCCACCAGCACAAAAAGCGGTGCTCTCCTTCCCCAGCACAGCTCTTCCCCTCCGTCACAGCTCTTCTCCCTCTCCTCTGCTCAGGTGTTACATTAATTGGTGAGGCACATCTATAGTCCCTCTAATGGCTCTTTGCCTGGGTTTTTGGAGCAGGGTGAGCTTCTCAGCTTCTTGCCGGAGCCACTCCTGTGGCCCTTCCCTCACTACCAAAAACCCCACCAAATCAAACCAGAACAATTGCTATGATGTCTAATTTTAGAAAGGCATAGCTAGATGTTTCAATATAATTATTATTAGTGCTTGTTTTGTTTGTTTTTGTTTTAAATAAAGGTTTTGCATTCAAGGTACTGAAATCTGTGAAATTAGTTAAAAGTCAGAAGTTTCTAATGAAATTGTGTGCTATGCCTGACATAGCACTCCTCAGCTTTGTAATAACAGGAGGTGCTGTCATTGAAAGTTCTATTACTTGGGAAGCTTATCATTGACTTATTTACACAATCTGTTTGGGAAGCAACAAAAGCTAACAAACTATATTTAAAAAAATAATTAATCCAAAATTCTAAAACCACAAATTACATTTTGGTCAGGTTTCATACAAAAAGAAGCAATTCTAAACACATTGAACACTTGTGAGAGAAATAAAACAGAGATCTGGTGTGAGAGGAAAAGGGAGTAGTTTCTATATATGGCTTTAGTCTTCCTTCAGATGATCTTTCTTTCTTCTGAAACTGCTCTGCTTGAAATGGTTTTGGATTGAGCTTCTTCAACTATACTGCTGTGCAGAGCCAGGAAGAGAAAAATTGAGACAGTGGGTTGTTATGTTGGCTCAGTTCTTATTTGTGCTTGCATCTCGTTTTCTCTTTTCCTCATCCATGAGAATTCTAGCAACTTTAGTTACAATTCTCTTCAGAGGTGCATGCATTATTGGACAGAAACACAAATTGGTAGCTGCTCAGGCAGAGAACATTGCACAGACTTGAACTTCCACAAAAAAGTAAACAAACAAGAAAAAAACCAAAATAAAAACAAGGCCTAGTCTTTGTTCAACATGTTTCCCTATGTGCAATAGGCAGGAACCAGAGCAATTTTGTGACACATCTCTTTGCCTGACTAGAATTTTTTTTTCCTTAGGGAAAAAATTTAAACATGTTTTCTGGGATTGCTTTTCCAGTTTGGGAGAGATGAACAATTATGACAGAAATAAAGCTGTTTGGAGCTGCCACTTCAACGCTTTCATGTGTTAGTATGACTGCAAGCAGCTAGAGGTGTGTGGTTGTTAGGTGCATAAATCCAAGTCTTTGACATTCATTTCCCTTTCACAATGTGTGCAGTCTCAAAGCCAGGAATTGTTTATTCACAACCTGGGAAAAAGCATTTTTTTCTCCCTGTCAATCTGCAAGAGTTGCTAAAGCTCTTACTCCCTTTATTTAAAGTCAGTTAAAGTAAGTCAATCAGTATTATACCCTCAGTACTACATCGGTTAAGCCCTGAGGTTAATGGTTAATTTAAATGTAATGTTTTAGGTGAAAGAGTTTGAAATCTTCCTAGCTATCCTCCTTTAGGCTTTACTTAATTTCTTTATTGAAATGTGTACGTTCAGCACTATTTTTTTGCATAGAAATATTTTCTTTCAAGATTTAATAATGCATATTGATTTTTCATATGAAAGGAAGGAGTTTAAGGTGCAAGAACCAAACCTGACCTACTTTGAGTAATAGAATTTGCATAAGGAAGTCCTGCAGATTCCAAATAATGTATCTACTACATATATTGTAACTCTAAATATGTATCAGTGATGGACATATAGCAACAGGAGATTAACTTTTCTAAAACCATTTCCACCCAAATCAATCTATTATCTGTTTTGTTTTAAAGTGACATAAATGTGAGTTTTGCTGCATGCACACAACCTGGAAACGTAGCCTTTGGGGTGTCTTCTTTTACTGCTGAGGTAGTGATTATTGTTACTGTGGCAAAGATATGCTGTTGGTACAAGTTGATAACTGAATTTGAAATGCCTTTTGGGAAAGATTATCTTAATCTCAGACTCACTTCAAGAATAAAGATAACAAAAAAAGTTTGTTAAGGACAGAATAAGATTTAGAAATACCTGAAAACTTGTGAGGTGGCGGGAAAGAAAAAAAAAAAAGAATGGTAAACAAGACTGAAAAACAGTCTTTTGTTGCATTCTTAAGTATAAACTGAGTATTTCTAAAATTGCTCAAAACGTTGATCATGACTTTGTGGCAATTAGTTTTATATCTTAATTCTTCTCCACTTACGACATACTGTACATTTATATATATTTCTATTTCATGCACTTAGCATTTGACAAGATAAATACACTTTATGCAACCTCACGATAATTTTTGCTTGCTAAACAAAGAGGAAGGAAATATTAATGTATTTCAATGTTACACAGCTTTTTGTTTTGGTTTGTTTCTTTGTTTATTTTTAAAAAAAATGTTAGCAAGAGTGTTCTGTGGTTTATCAAAGGGCTTCAGAGAGGAAGCAAACCAAATACTTGCTGGTTGCATTGCAAGAAAACCTCCAATGTCCGCAATTATTTGGTCTGACATCCACACAAAACAGTGAATGTGCCATTACATATAGAGATCACCACTGTGTCTAGGAGACTTGTAATTGTGTGAGAGTTCTTGGTTTGTGAGGATTGTGTGAGGACCTTGGTTTGAAAAGAAGTATAAAATGCTGAAAAAAATCAGCTATAGGTTTTTTACACCCCAAAACCTTCAGATTTGATTGATTGATTTATTTACACATCTATTTATTTATTTATTTATTTATCTTCTCTGTTACTTATGTATTATTATTTGCTTAACTTCTTTGTATATTCTCCAGATTCTTTTGGGTTAAGGATTGTTACCCAGCCACTCTGACAAAATCCCAAAATAGTCAAGTTATGCATTGGGAATGTTCTTAGCATGGCCAGAGTTTTCCAAGTAATAGAAAATGTCAGTTCATCTATTCATCAAATTGCTATTCAAACCAAGTAATTGTCCTGCTATTTGACTGAAGGATTAGGTTACTCTCTGATGGCACACTGAGATGACTTCCTGATGACTCATCACAGCTACAGAAAAGTTCAAGATCCAGACATTAACAGATGTTGAGAAGAAAACTTTAAAGAGTTCATGGCCTGAGTAAAGCAGGCCATGAAATAACAGAGAATGCTTATGCTGCCTTCATGTTAATGGGCATTGTACTTAAAATTATGTGTCTAAATATTTTTATTAACTGAGACGTCTTTTTTTTTTTTTAAGTTTTATATGTATTTCTGTTTGACAAAATACATAATGTTGCGTACAAAAGGGGTTCATCTTAAAGAAGTTTTATTCCATGCTGTCTAGAAGAAAAAGGCCTAACAAGTCATAAGAAGAAAAGTAGTGTGTCTTAGCCTGAACATCTGTGAGTCTTTCAGTAGAGCTTTGGATTGAACTGCAGATTACCTAAGCATGTGATGACACATATAGTGTCAATACCTTCTTTCTAGTTTTCTTCTTGATTACTCCTCATAACTCCTACAGGTTTTGCTTTTTTCTTCCTCTTTCAAAGGGAAAAGAATCACATTAATAAAACTCACTGGATATCAGCATAGAAGGAGAAAGTTATGTTGAGTGTGTGAGCAAATGTGCGTTTGACATTTGGTCAGAGGGTTGATATAATTCTTGGTGGCAGTGGATATTCACAAAAAATTTGGCCTTATAAAATTGAGCAGTGAATTAGTAAATGTTATATTGGAAGCATTTGTAGTGAAATTTGAAATAGAAAAACATGTTGAAAATGAATGTGATCAAAAGAAGGACAGGTTCTCAGTGATTTGGACCTTGTGTTTAGATATGGTTATTTCTGTATTTGAATGCAGCTGGTGTTACAAAGACCATTCACACTACTGCATGATGAAATACAGTGTATTGGAAGCCAGTGAAGAAGCCAGTCATTATAGAATTTATTGTTACAAGCTGCATGGTAATGATTGTTTTTATCACCATTGCATGGAAATAATATTAGAGCTGTATAACTTAGCAGCAATATTCTATTAAAAGATACTTTGTCACTGCTATTGAAATTAGCTTGTGTCCTTCCAGAATTAACTTGAGCTACCATATCCAGTTTCAATACATCAACAAGATTGCTGGATAAACCCACCTGTTTTAAATAGGAGACAAGCTGTCCTATCTTAGTCATATGAGGACTCCTTTGGTGCTGCGTTATGCTCTTTAAACAGCCAGACATATTTCTAACTCTTAGTGGCCACTG
This sequence comes from Chaetura pelagica, assembly GCF_000747805.2. Classification (NCBI taxonomy): domain Eukaryota; kingdom Metazoa; phylum Chordata; class Aves; order Apodiformes; family Apodidae; genus Chaetura; species Chaetura pelagica. The sequence goes on from NW_009953311.1 coordinate 925,178, forward strand.
CCTAAATCAATTAATTCAAGACTTTAGTGCTAGTACCACATTGCACAGTCTATGTTGTGTAGTTCTGTGGAATACAGCAGTAGTGTATCAGACAGAGATGAAAAAAATAATGAACTGTGACAAGTGCCCAGTGAGCTCTGGATTTTAAAATTTTTACCTTTTGATGTTTTCTGTGTTGTTCAATTAGAAAAGAAATGAGGAACAGAGAAATTAACTACCCAGAGACAGAAACTACTACAATTTCTGACTACTCTTGCACAGCAGCTGAGCAAAATGTTTATCACAGGACTTCAAAACATGCAGTGCACAGGATATAAAAAGCAGTTCAATTTATAGTTTGACTAATTATTTTACTGTTTTCTTCCACCAGTGAATGCTGCCATTTTTTTTGAAAGAACCCTTAGGAGGTTGTTCAAATGTGCATGTACTGTAACCACAGGTTTATAATATACTCTAAACACACTTTCCATGTTATTTTGTATTCTTATCTAGTATAACAAATATATGTTTGACTGAGATTCTTCATTAGGATTTGCTGACATCACTTCTCTTCCTAGATACCCATTACTAGCTTGATATCATCTAATTTGGCACAATAAAGTTACTTTCATCTGATATCAATACATGAAATTCAGAGTAGCTCCATACTTTGGCCCAGCTGTGGAAATTTCTCTTCTGACTCTTCCTTACCAGGCAGGACATTATTATCAGCATTAAGTTAACTATATTTATTTGTGAGCATGTTAGGAATGAATCTGACTACTTACTTTATAACAGGTCTTCTACACATGTTGAATGCCTATGTGAATGAATAGCATTGCCAGTTGTTATGATGTTGGTGTAAAACAGATGTAGTACAGCTAGGAATAGCACACTAACCTCAGGGGAAACAAGTGGAAAAATAGTTCACGTAAAATACTTCATGTAGGTATACATAAAACCATTTTAATTAAGAATTATTTATTCAGCCAACAGTCTGTTTTACTTTGCAGCGAACATAGCTATTAAAGAGCCAGAAACTTAATTATTGCAAACTTTACAGTGTTCGTCAAACCTCTTGTATAATACAAATAAAGCCAAACATCAATATTGTATACAATTGGATTTTAGATTTGGATTCAGAAGTGAGTCTTTCAAAATCTGTTTCAAAATATTTTCCCATCACGAACATGATAGCAATTTTTTTTTTTAAGTCCACCTGAATAATAAAAGAAATACAGTAGTCTCCCTTTTGTTTACTATCCTTGTGTGTTTTGAAACTAATGAAACTGTTTAAGTTCTGACTGAGTTATGAGCCATGGTAGCAATGTTAATTCATGATACACATGTTGTCTGGCACAGTGGAATACCTTCCTACGTCAATGGCCATCCTGCATGATTAACCTAAAAATCATGAATACATAATTATTTCCAGATTCTATTGGAATAAAACAAAAGTGCCTTGGGAAACCAGTGTTAACAACTTTTCAAAACAATAAAAAAAAAAGCTCTAACAGAATATGCTCTTCCTGGAAGCTTGTATGAATGAATTTTTTTGAAACTTCTGTCTTAAAGATGGGGGTTGGCTATATCAAAGGTAAGCAGATCAGTTAGACAAGGGCATGTTTTTGACTATCAATTTATTAAATATATATTGGATTTTCTTTTCCTGACCACTGGACAGTTTATTATCAGACAGCGTAACATTGCATTGGAATTGATGGCTGCTTTGAGTTCTGTTGCGCTTTTCTGTTTCTTTAATATATTTCTCTGAAATTTAAGAAAGTTTTAGAACAAAGTAGAATATCTGTGCATAAATCATAGAATAATAGAATTATTCTTGTTGGAAAAGTCCTTATGATCATCAAGTCCAAACATTAATTAGCACACTACCAAATCCACCTTAGTTTTCCTGTAGGAAATATATGCATTATTTTCCTAGTAAGCACTTTTAGCTTAATTTGTTTGGGGTTTTTTTGGTGTTTGTTTTTTTTTTTTTTTTTTTTAAAATGAAATCAGATTATTATATATATGTGTGTATATATAATGATTACACCAATAGTCATCATTATATGATGAGTGACACCAGTAACTGCTTTTATGGTTTTATGGGACACAGGCTAATTTTATGGTATCAATATGAGGACCTAGAGAGTGAATGTTCAAGGCTCTGAGGAATCCAGAGGTCAGAACAGAGAGGGGTATCAGTATTCCCTCCCATTTACTGCCATACTCTACAAAAGTCAAGAGGACAGGAAGTCCACTCCTTGCTATTACCTTCTTTGCTGCTTCACTATACTTGGAGATCTTGGAGAGAGGCTCCTGATCTTTGTTTTGAGCTTGTCACAAGCTCTGCAGGATCCAAGTCCATCGAGTGTTTGGAAGAGCCTTGCTTCCTTTTCCCAAGATGTCTTTGGTGTGAGTGACTTTTAAACACTTGTATCAGTGATCATCAAAATCTGGTTTTGCATATACTTGTATATTTGTTCCTTATCCCTCATGTTACTACACCTTCCCTGTGCTCTTAAACCTGTTCTAGTTTTTATTTCCAGCCTTTGAGTCTCTCTTTTTCCCCTTTTATATTCTTCTGAGAGGGAAGAGAAAGAGGAAAGAGAGCAGTAAGGTATGTTTCAGGTAGTAGAGCTCATTGGAAGTTTGTGTTTTGATAGACTATAATAAAATGAGCATAGATGGAGTAGAGGAAACCATCAGTTTTGGTTAAGATTCTGGAAGGATAAGGCTGTTTACAATGAGTGATTTTTTTGTATTGCTGTAGATCTCAAAATGACATATTGGTGATATGCACTATCACCTGTTATTGACATTGTTGCATTAATGTTATTTCTTCTTGTCACCGTTTGACTCAGGTCCGACAACAATGCTCTCGATCCCCTCCCCCTCCCACCCAGGTAGGGAAGGAGAGAGAGAAAAAGAGAGAGACTTGGCTGGATTGAATACTAAACTACACAGCTTTAATTAAAACACTAATGATATAAGAAAATATATACAATTATATATAGATATGTTCAGGTATGAGCAAAAGCCTCTTGCCTCCCCCTACCCCCAGCAACTCCCACAGCACTCCTCTCAGATGGCACAGTCCTGAGGAATCCCAGAGCTGCTGCTGCAGAAAAGCAGAGAGTTATGAGGGTCAGGAGAACCCGAGATTAAGGGTTGATGGTGATGGATGGACAGAGTCTTCCCTGGATGCCGGCCATGGACAGAAGAGAAGGGAAGAAAAAGCAGGAAGGAAGTTGTCTTCTGTGATCTCTGACCTTCCTCTGAGCTTACATAGATACATGGAATGGAACATCTCCGGCCAGTTTTGCTGTCTGTCTAATTCAGCCTTCTACAGGGGGGTCATAGATCTCCCTGCAGTGTCTGAGCCGGCAGAGTGAAGGTGCGACCTTGAAGCCTCAGTAGTTAGAGAAACATTCCACTGTCTTATCAGTTCTAGCTGTTGCTAGTTAAAAGAAAGCTTACTGAAGGGAAAAAAAAAAAAAAAAATCAGTAAAGGGAAAATTGGCTTCATCCTGGCTCAAACCAGGACACTTCTCAGAAAGATGTTTAAAAGACCGTATTACTTTTATATTTGTACTGTTTGAAATTCCTGTCTGCGATTGCTAGCAACCATCTTCACCAAATAGTTCTTGAATGAGTAAAAAGTGTTATAGCTTCAGCTGAAACTGGGTATTAGAGAAGAATGAACTTTTGATATAATGTTTAGTTTAAGTAATCATGGATAGATTAGATTTAAATGGTATGTTAAGAAACAGTAAAAATACTGTCACTAAACCTGATCACTCAGCTAAAGTAACTAGCTGGAAAGGTACATTAGAGTTTGGGAATTGGAAAGCAAAAAAATCTGTATTCAGAAAAGCCCCCAGAACAACGATAAGAAAACCCACAACAACAAAACAAAACAAAAAAAATAGCCTGTAGGAAAATACTTGAGTAGTCTTCTCAGTAAGCATATAAAACCCCCCAGGGTACATACATAAGGAAAGCTGTAACATAGTGAGTTGCTATAGGTCAGTGGAATGGAACCTTGCAAATGATTAAAACTAGTAGCAGAAGATTCTTTAATTCTAGAAACAAAAAGTAAAGAAACAAAGAAGAAAACAGATGGTTATGTACCAGGAATGGGCTAGAAATTTGTATGGAACACTTGATAATAAATGCTGAAGGTAATTATCATTCCAGACATAGAATTTTAATAAAGAGACAACTGATCTAAAATGCAACATGAATGTATTAGCATTGAGCCGACTGTGCCAGAATTTGTTAGTATACAATTCAAGGCACAGGAGATTTGGTAGATCTTGTCTAGCTGCACTTAAGAAACATACATGATTCCATGTGGGAAACTGCCTCTTGATAGAGAATTGTAGAAGTATCATGTGCAGTGAATAGAGCACAATTAACTTTGAAATTGAAAACAGAAATAATTTCATTAATCATCTTAAGAACAGGAAAACTGACATGGTTTCTGATGAGAAAACTGGGAAGAATCAACAGTACAGCAAAATATTAAGAAAAGGAAACAACTAAATTATAAGGAACAGAGCTACAGGTAGATAAGGCATAAAAGGCAACAGTCCAAAATTATGTGCTGAAAATTACTGTTGTTTTAGCTGTAACCTGATGCGTTACAAATTATTGCCATGGAGAACAATGTGGGTGCCTAGTTAGTTCAGACTCATCTCTGATTTTTGGTGTGATGAGATTTAAAAATCTGTAGTGCATCCTTGGAATGATTTGGAAAAGGTATCTATTGAAAAGATTAAATAAAGTAAATGTTTTTATATAGAGCACTGGTGAGACTTACATCTAGAGTACTGCACACAGATCAGGGCACCTTTAGGAAAGATCGATTTCTTTTCAGAAAATTACCTGAGAAGGACTACAGGAAAGACAAGTGGAATGAAGAGCTTGTTCATGACTGAGGATTTAAAGTTTGGTTTGTATAGTATTGTGAATTAGAGGTTGAGGGCAATATGACAGATACACATGAATATGTCAGAAAGTAAACACAAAAGAAAACAGTGAGCTTTTGTGGTGAAAGTGTAATATCAGCAGAAGAAAAACTGGGTTAAAGTAAATGTGACCTGGAAGTTTATAATTGTTATAAAAGCAAAGGAACAGAAGCATTTGGGACAAAAAGCTAGCAACCTTTAAGATAAAGTTCATTAAGTCTGAAAATCTGGGCCACATTAACTGTATCAGTAGGGTCTTCAAGGTTACATGAGAATGTCTCTCTTGGGAGGATAAATTGATTTCAGTATTTTTCAGTGTCATTTGTTCAAGTAGGAAGGGTGTGTTTATTAAGCCCAAGTAATTATAAAATACTAGGCTTTTTGCCCCTATTCCAAATTATTTTTTAAAATTATTACCCACTTTGGTCGCATTCCCAACACTGTTCCTCATTTTGCTAACTCTGTACAGCTTTTGCTGACTCTGTATTGCTTTTGTGCCTCGGTTTGAGACAGGATGAAGCCAGTTTTCCTTTTACTGATTTTTTATTTTCCTTCAGTAAGCTTTCTTTTAACTAGTACTGTAGTGTTCCAACTAAGACTGATTAGAGTGGAATGTTTTTCTAACTGCTGGGTCTTCAAGGTCACACCTTTACTCTGCTGGCTCAGACACTGCAGGGAGATCTATGACCCCCCTGTAGGAGGCTGAATTAGACAGGCAGCAAGACTGGCCAGAGATATTCCATTCCATATATCTACGTAAGCTCAGAGGAAGGTCAGAGATCACAGAATGCAACTTCCTTCTTTCTTCTTCTTCCCTTCTCTTCCGTCCATGGCCGGCGTCCTGGGAGGATTCTGTCCATCCATCACCATCAACCCCCCAGACTCGAGCTCTCTTGACCCTCATCACTCTCTGCTTTCTCCAGCAGCTCCAGGATTTTTTTTGACTGTTCACAGCTAAGGAGATGCTGTGGGAGTTGCTGGGGGTGGGGGGAGGCGAGAGGCTTTTGTAGATATCCGAACACATTTGTATATAATTATATATTTTTTTCTTTTATTTTCTTATACCATTAGTGTTTAATTAAAGCTGTGTACTTTAGTTTTCAATCCAGCAAAGTCTCTTTCTTTTCCTCTTTCTCTGTCCCTACTTGGGTGGGAGGGGAGAGGTTTGAGAGCATTTTTGTCAAACCTGAGTCAAATGCTGACATTTTGCTACTATTTCTTCCCTTGGACACAGTAACATCTCTAACCCACAGTACATCTCACTTCAATTCTTTGCATCCACCTTTGTTTAAGGGTTGTGTTTATTATCTTCTGCAATGTTTGACCTAAGTCCAGTATCCTTCTATCAAAGGTCCCACTTCTAGCTGAATGGATCCAAGCAAGAGCAATAACCTAATTATTTCTTTCTCTTTCAGAGAAACTCATACACTGAAACCATGCAATGAAGCTTCTACCAAATAAAGTCTGATTTGGTTCTGGCATGGTTTTGGTAGCAGGGGAGGGGCCCCAGGGTTGGCTCCTGTAAGAAGCTTCTAAAAGCTCCCCTGGCTCAGGTAGCCAAGGCCAGATGGAAATACAAGAGATGCTCCACTGTGATTAACATATGAAAAAAATTATATAAGACCTAAGACAGAAAGCTGTGCTGGAGAGGTAAAAGCAGTTCTGGGTAGAGATCTGAGAGATCTTGGTGAGAAAGGATAGGAAGGAGTTGCTTCAGCAGAAGTTCTCCTGTAGCTTATGGTGAGATCACCGGCTGTCACGGCACTCGTGGAGGAGCACAGTGGAGTCTCCCTGAAGGTGCCAAGGAGGGGCAAGTGTGGCTTGTGGTCTTGGATCTGCAGCCATGGAGGGGCCCATGCCAAGGGAGGTAACTGTTCCTGAAGCAGGCTGTGACTCTGGAGAGACCATGCTGGAGCAACTTGCTCCTAAGGGACTGCACCTCATGGGAAGGACTCCTTCTCATGGGAGGGAAACAGGTTAGGACTGCGAGGAATCCTTCTTCCTGAGGAGGACAGAGTGGCAGGAATCACCAGCCCGTGAGCTGACTCTAAACCCCATTCCCTGTCCCCCCTGTACCGTTGGGAGGAAGGAGAGAGAGAAACTGGGAACAAAGTAATTTAGGCTTGGGAAGAAGGGAGTGGTGGGGGTAACATATGTAACTGGCTGGACTGGATGATCTTAGAACTGCTCTTTGTGTTGTCTGTGTCCTGTGTGCATTTCATTATTATTAGATTAAAGTATTATATTTCTGCAAGTTGAGTCTGTTTTGCCTGTGACTGTAAACACTGAGTGAACCCTCCCTGTTCTTGTCTCCACACATGAGATGAGGCTTTTGTGAGAGGGTGTGGGGAGGGGGTAAACGAGTAAACGAGTGGTCAGGTGGCTGGTTCTTTGTTCTCATGTTAGGCCTAAACCACAACAGACTGATGTGAGATTGTTTCAGACTGCAGTTCTGCCTCGATGTCAGAACAGTGGGAAGCATGTATGAGACTGGAGTGAAAAAAAAATGCAAACAAAAACAGACTTGGTGATGTGTGGTTGGAAAGCTGCAGGTTGGAAAAAGACCTGGGGGTATGGATTGACAGTCAACTACATAAGAGTCAGCAGTGCATGCAGGTGGCTAAGAAGGCCAATGGCATCCTGGCTTGTAATAGGAACACTGCAGCCAGCAGG
>NW_009953311.1:932818-937644 GCF_000747805.2 Chaetura pelagica
GAGGCACTCGTGAGAACACACCTTGAATATTGTGTTCAGTTCTGGGCCCCTCACTATAAGAAGGACACAGAAGTGCCCAAAAAATGGCAATGAGGATTGTGAAAGGCCTAGAGCACCAGTTCTGTGAGGAGCAGCTGAGAGAGCTGGGGTTGTTTAGTCTGGAGAAGAGGAGGTTGAGAGGAGACCTCATCACTCTTTACAACTACCTGAAATAAAGCTGGAGTGATGAGAGGACAGCCTCTTCTCCCTGGTGATGTGTGATAGGACCAGAGGGAATGGATCCAAGCTGCACCAGGGGAGGTTTAGCTTAGGTATTAGGAGGCATTTCTTTGCTGAAAGGGTTGTCAAACATTGGAATAGTTTGCCTGGTGCAGTGATGCCTCCACCATCTCTGCAGGCATTTAAATGGCATGTGGACCTGGTGCTTGGGGGACACGGCTTAGTGGTGAGCTTGTGGTGTTAGATTAAGGCTGGACTGGATGATCTTAGAGGTCTCTTCCAGCCAAAGACACTCTGTGATTCTGTGAAAAAGCTGGCCTAGCCTCAGGTTCAGGATGGTTATAGTAGTTTGTACTTATAGAATACACTTGCTTAGCTAGTGCCTGTCACAGTGACTTTGTACCAAATGCAACAAAATTCCCATGTTGTTTTGTTACATACGTCATTGCTTTGTCCAGCCATTCTAGCAGTTCTCAAGAAAAGTGACCGCCCTCTCCTTTCACTTATCCCAAAAGGTGCGTAAATGCAGATATCCATGGGATCAGGCTTATCATTACATTCAGCTAATTTGCTTTTATGAAAACTGTTGCTCAGTATTTCCCCCTCTCCTGGCCCTTTCTCAACAGTGGCGATTAATCAACATTTCTGTAAACTGTCACTTTTCATTTTGTGTCTTCAGATGATCTCTCAAAAGTAAAGATTAAATTTACTCACCAAATCTTTTCTAAGTGTCCAACCCACTGAACTAAAAATAAAATATTTGTTGGCAAAGAGGTCTCAAGGCATACCACCTTGTTTCTGTGATACAACTGCAAAAACCTTAGCAGGCTTGGCAAGTCTTGTGTACTCTTTCTCAGGCACCATCTCAGAAAAATACAGTTATAGTAGACTTGGGAACGGATCTGTATGGATCTTTCCTTACTGACCCAGCCAGTGAAACCCCAAATAGTGGTGAGATGTTTTATGTACAGTCTTGAAAAACTCCTTCTAACTCAAAATTCTGTTCCGTGGCAGGGCTGTTTCATTGTCTGATTTTTAGAAATTTTCATAACACAGGGTCAGAGTCTAGGTGTAGAGAAGTTCAAGCTGCTTCGCTGCAGAATTACTTGGTAATGCTTCTGTCTGGATTTTAAGCTTTGTGGGTCAGTTGTTTACTGAAAAACATCTGTATCAAAATATACACAAAAAAGCAGCAAGTTTGAAATGTTAATCTGTGATGCTCAGTAAATGGCTGGAGTCCTCAAGTGAATTTCCTGTGATTACTGGCTTCACAAAGGAGAAAATGTGACCTCAGTGCTAGAAAGCTGTCTGCTGCACTATGTAGAATGGGAATGCAATGCCTAAGATAAACTACTGTGTTTTCACCATGACTTTTGAAGAAAGAGTGGCATTTTCTGTACTATGCAATATTTGCAGAGCTCTTCTCTTGTTAGCAGTCTGTCTTTGGAAACATGTGGCAGAGCATGTAAAGAATACAGAAACCTCTTTTTCAAAATAAATGTGTTGCAGGCAGGCATGACTACATCCATGATTTCTCTTTTAGCACAGTGTGAAAGCAGCAAACATCTGTGTACTCTATTTTCTGGTAACAAAACTTTCCTCTTTGAACCTTCAGTCCAGTCTACATGATTTTTATCCACTTTTCTTCCTCTTGTAACTTATCTGCTGATATTTCACAGGTTGAAACAGAAAAGAGTGTGGAAACACAAGCATCCTTTATGCTCTTGCTTACGTGGGAGATGTTCAAAATTTGTTTTTCCTTTATTAAAAGCCAGACACTGAACAACAAATATATATCCCAATATGCTGATTACATTTTTTTTCTGAAGGATGTAATCTAGTACATATACAAAATGGAAGCTGAAATGTAACACACTTTCATAAAATAAGACTAGATCATATTTCATTTCACAGTATTTTAGAGGTATATAACGATTACAGATAAACAGTTATTTGTGGTCATTCATCATTTTCAAAGAGGTTTGAATTCAAAGGTCTCAAATTAGAATAGATTGATTGTGCTTTCTTGTTTCAGTTCTTTAAATCTTGTATTGGAAAAAAATGAAGGACACTGAAGCAGAACTGACACCTACCTAGCTGCTGAGTTACTTTTGTCTTAGAGTCTGCATTTGTGCCTTTCACACAATGGAGTATCTTAAATGAAGTTGTTTTCTTTTGTAATTACAGTGATCCAGAAAACAATAGCTCATGTATCTTGGATAATGACCAGTAACATATCAAGCTTTGGGGACCCCAGTGTTTCCAGTCATTGGTCCATAGCTCAGTTTATAGTGTCTGATTATGGGAGCGAGGTACAAAGTTGAGACAGACTAGATACTGGTCACAAACACTACCTGAAATACCTAAAAAATCCTGAAGATACAATAAAGTACTACAGAGTTCATCTGTATCTTTGATAGCTGGGGCTATTTAGAAGTGGAGGCTTACAGCTGAATTTAAATTCCAGAGTTTTTAGGTATCTAAGAAATGTTGTGGATCTGGCTCTTATCCTCTCAGTCCTAGTTCTCATAAAATACGTATAATGATACTTCATATATTAAAAAATGTTTACACTGTGGGATATTCAGAGCTGTAATAATTTTGCAAACTTCATAAACAGATATTATATGTGAATATAAAAAATTGAGCAGACATTAAAATAAATAAATTGGAAATATATCTATTACAAGTTAAATAAACTAATATTGTAAATATACAAGATTAAACAGTTGTGGACATCTGTTACACATACATTTAAGGTAAATTTGTTTTGTATTTGATCTTCTGGCATTGTCAAGTTATGTGTCTTTGTCATGGTTTCAGACAAGGTGACAGGTGCACTCTGTTATCCACATACTGCCCTCTCAGCAGAGGATAAAAAGGGGGATAAAGGAGGGACTTTTAAGTTGGAAAAAAACTGACTAGGATAGATTTAATGAAATAATAAACAACAACGACAGCTTACACACAAATATATACAAATATTTATTTCATTTCTGATTAATTATCTGTCCTTGAAACACAGGAAGGATGTAGCTATTAAATTATTATTGTATCTCTTCCAATCTTAGTATTCATCCTACCAGTCTTGGTGATACTGAAGGCTGTAACAGTAGACTACTATATGATGTCTTAGAAGTGTCTTAAATTGTTAGGAAATTCTGGTGCACGTGGTCCTAAGGGTTATAGTATGTTCTTTCTTTAAACTAATAATAAATAGTGAATTCTTTCGATTTGTTTTACAATGTCCTTTGGAAGAATGCTACTTAAATCCAGTGCACTGCTACTATGAGCATATAAGAAAATGAAAAAGATACTGAAGACTGTACATCTCCTAATAGCCCTTATATTTAATTTCCCTTATGAATTACCCAGTACTGTTTCCTATATTCTGTTATTTACTTTCAAGTACAATGTTAAAACATACATGTTGTTGCTTTTTAGGAAAGACAAATTTGAAAGGCAGGAAGTCAGTATATTCAATCTCACACCTGTGACAGTAATTAAGGAAACTGCTGATGGAAACTCTGAATTTAAGATAAAGTTGGAACAGTGATTAAATGCAAACTATTAAAGTGGCATCATCATTCCGTGCAGTGACCGAGAAAGGGTAACAATATTAAAGGTGAGGAAGGCCAAAGGAGACATAGCATAGAAATGGAAAAGCAGAGAAGAAGTAGAGTATGGAAAAGCAGAGAAGAAATAAAATAGTGCTTCTGAAGTCTGAGGGAACTTTTACATAACTTGATTTGTGCGGAGTACAAGCTGTAGACTCAGCCATTTCTATTTTCTTCAGTGCAGCATACTGTTTCTGTTAGTACAGCTGTATCTCCACACTGCAGTCACCTTCCACTGAGGATGTTCTGATGCTAGCCTGGACTTGTCAGGCCTTAGGAGAACTGTTGTCAATCAGGCCTGGCTAATGAACCTGATTTACACAGACAGATATTGGGTCATTTGAGTCTGTCTCTTTAAAATTTGCACTATGCTCAGAATTTAGTATTAGTATCTCATATTCTTAGTTTAGGTTTCTAACATTGTTTTCCCTTTTATTTTTCTGCACAGCACACTGCATAATGACAGTCCTTGCCTCAGGGTTCCCAAGTTGTATGGAAATAAACACCATATAGCAGTAAGTGGGCAGAGCTACAAGATACAGCTGGAAAAGTAAATTCTTGTGTCCCATTTGCTTACGTTACTTGCTTGGGTGTTTTATTATTTTGATAAACTTTTACTTAAAATCTTAAGTGTTCTTCTGATAGAGTGGCAAAGAGAACAGGAGACCCAGAGGAGCCCACAGTGATACTGATGAACTTCTGGGTATATGTGAAGGACCAGGTATTTCCTTACATGAACATGAAATGCCCTTTAGGTCAGCAGACAAAACTGACTTAACATGGCGCTGAAACCTCTCTGTGTGTGTGGGAGGAGCCATGGCCGGAAGCAGGGGCGGGACTAGGTCCCGTCTGATTGGCTGAAAAGCCCGGAAATACAAAACCGGCCAATCGGGAGTGCAGAAAACCCCATAAAAGAGGCAGCGCGGCCACCTCTCTCTCTCTCTCGTTCTGCACACGCTGCTTGCTCGCCGCCATTTCCTGTCGCGTGCT
>NW_009953311.1:938185-940366 GCF_000747805.2 Chaetura pelagica
CCTCCCCGCCTTTCCCTGTCGCGTGCTGCCGCTTGCCGCCGCCGCTGCTGGAAGCCATGTGCTTGCCGCCAGAGCTGCTTGCTCGCCTCTCCCCGCGGTCCCGAAGCCGCTCCTGCTGCCCTTCGCCGCCGCTCCGGCCGAGCCACTGCCACTCTCTGCGGGACTGCACCGCTGCCGCTGAAACTGCCGTGCTCCTGCCACCGTTGAAACCGCCGCACCGCTGCCACGGTCCCAAAGCCACGCGCCGCCACTAAGCCACGTTTCACCGCTGCAGCTTTGCTTTGGGGGGGGCGACCTGTGCTTGGAGATCCTGCAGCCTGAGCCCTGGCTCACCTAGTCCCAGCTCTTGCCTGGTTCTGCTTCGCTCCAGCCAGACCCAGCTTGACCCAGCTCGTCCTATCGTCGCCGCACGTGGTGAGATTAACCCTGTCTTACCTGCACACAAACCGCGAATCCCTCCTCCTCCTTCTCTCACTTTAATAAGTAAATAAGGTGTGTAACTAAGGTGTACCCATATATATTTCATGTGCTTTAATTACTCCTTTTGAACCTTCTGCCCCAAATTGCTTTGTTTTCCCCACAATAAACCGTGCATTTCGTAAATTCTAATTGGGGATTGGCTGCTGTTATTGGAAATATTAGTAAGCACTGAGCAAGTCATTTACTCGAAAAGTCAGGGCCAAAGCTCCTGCTCCTCTGTGAGAGGCATTCCCAACGTGTGGACCTCTTCAGCAGATCCTGATGAGCTTAATACACTCCAAAAAGGAGAAATAATAGGTCGCGGACCACGACAGTATATTATGTGGGCAAAGTTTCTCGGCAGAACTTTGAAAGCTGCTTAAAAAGTGCTTTCTTGTAATAGCTTTACAACAACATTTAATAAGCCAAAGCTGATTTTTTTTTCTGAAGCACTTGAATTGCAAATCACTGATCCAAGGTCTTACAGCCTTGAAGTTCAAGTCTGATTATGTGTGAATATTAGAACACGCACCTGTGAGATGGCCTTTAAGATCAAAGAGCCACTGTGCAACCTTCAGAATAATATTCTGTCACTCAAGCAAGCATAAGAAGACTGGAAAAATTCAGGCTTTGAAGCAAACTTTAGAGTTCATTTTGAGTAAGGCGATTTTGACCATAGAAAGTTTATATGCAGTAAAACCTTTTTTTACCATAAAAAAAAAATAATTCCTTGTAATGAAACAGAAAAAATCATGCCAAAATTTACCATTACATTTGCTGGATGTATTCTGAAGTGAAGGTATCTCTTTATACATCATCTTTTGTACTTGTTTTTTCAGGAGTGGGTTCCCTAGCCTCCAGGCTCTTAGCAGTTCTGCTTTGCACCATCACTTCTCTAATGCTGATGTGTTACACTGAATTAAAAAAACCACATAAATAAAAAATGGAAAGTTTTTATTTCCTTATATTTGCTCCAGCAAATTGTTAATAGGTGTAGTAGAGTCCATGAGATGACATGTTTCTTTAATATACAATAGGAACAGAAATACTGTCAGAGTTGTAGAGTTCAACATCTTTCAGCACCTCAGTCTCATGGCTATGCTTCTTATTTTATTGAAGATTTTGTTGCAATTGAAACTGTCATGTGCAGAAGTTTGTTTGGACAGGAAGGTGGCTCATATTTTTCCTTGCAGTATTGTCTGACTTTGTTGCATTAATCCTCTATGAATTTATTACCTAATTGTCTTCCTATATAGGAAAGAATATTTATTAATTTTTATCTTACTGTTCCTTATTAGCAATTTTATGGCTAGATTTCCATTTGTTTTCTCTGAATTGGAATTTCTCTGAATGCCATGCACTGATATGTTAAATGTCAAAGAGTAGAATTGTTTGGTGATGTATTTTGATGTTATGGCCTCAATATTTGGATTTTTAAGTAACATTCCATTGCCAGTTAAGCCATTTAAGCTATAACACTAGAGATTTTCTTTCTGGTAGGATCTGCTTTGAAATCCTTTCTCATATGAAAAATGGAGGTTGGAAATCTGTGACTTCTAAATGGAGGTTGGAAATTTGTGACTTATCTTAAAAGTAACTGAAACTAGAACTAGGAATAACAGCAGGGACAAAATACTGTGCACCACATTTTAGAAATTGCTAATCTACTCTCTCTAGGACTATCTGATGGCTACTGAGTAGTGAGAATTAGTGCTAGTAGCT
>NW_009953311.1:940424-959510 GCF_000747805.2 Chaetura pelagica
ACTCAACAGCATCATTATCCCCTTTCACTAATCTCTACATCTTTCCTTTAAAGTAGTTTCTGGAGCATAAAACTGAAATGCACACATAACACCAGCACGAACAGCCACAGCTCTCCTCATTGTTAGTGTTGAGAACAGCAGTAAAACAGATGATAGTCCTTGTAAAGTCATTATAATTTTTTTCAAAACTTTGAATCAAACAATGGTAGATGTAATTTTCTATTGAGTTGCTTATACCATTGATACTGCACTTTTCTGTGATGTGCTGAATACATACATTTTATAAACCTCCAAATAAAAATTATGATAGTTGTGCCCATTTCACAAGCAAAGACTTAAAAGACTGTATTTCCAAAACTTCTCACTTGACTAGATGCTAGCCTGTAACTAATAACTGGCTATTAATTAGGAATTACCATACATTGTTGATAGGGAAAGGTTCTCCATTCTATCAGGAGGAGGCATAATGATATTCCTAGCTGTTAATATCTCCTTGTTCCTTGCCTAAAAGTTATTTTTCTGTTGTATCTTTGGTAAACTAACTAGATGGAGAGAATTTTTGAAGTTGAAAATGTAGCTTGTCTCTGTTTGAGTGTTCTTATCTGATGCACTTTCATTTAATTCTTTTGACATTGTTCCAAGGAAACTTGAAGGCAAGAGAGCAAGCATCAGCTTCAGCTTCTGCTACAGAAAAAAGGAGCTAAAAATCTGGTCAGGTAGAGGCCACATTCAGTGTAAGGCAGAGCTGCCAGTCATTTAGATTCAGTGGCTGAATGAAAAAGAGAGCAATCTTCTTTTTCCATGTCACTTCCATCTCCAAAATATGGTTACTTGATAATCCAGCTATTGCTTCCTGCCCATTTTTGAATGACAAAGCAAAAAATATCAATATTTTGAGCCAGGGTAACAAAATGTGGTTACATGTTATATGAAGAGGATCGCTTGTCCCAGAAGTTTTCCTCTGTAAGTATTCCCCAGAAAGTAGTAATATAGTGGGCAGAGATATTTGGTAATTTTCCATTGTGGGCTTGCGACATCCATGTACCTAAAGAGTTTATGAGCATTTACGTGATGTTTTAATACTGTGGAATCCATTATTTTGTCCTGACCATGACCAGAGGTAGTAACTTGAATCTTAATATAGACGCTTAAATAAATTTCTGTTTACTCAGATAGTTCTGGATGAACCTGAGCCTTGCTTTGGATCAGAGTTGTTTAATGCTTCTGGTCTCAGAGTTCATGCTACTTGTGTGATAAGGATCCAAACTTTCCAATAAATCAAAATGCTTATGCGTATCACAGTAACCTTTTGCATCAGTACATTGAAATGCATCAGCAAAACATAAATAAATATGTGTATGCACCCATGCAATAATACATTGTGCTTTTAGCGTGGGGAAAAATAAGCAGCTTCTGTCTGTACAGCAAGGGTATTTTTCACCGAGCTTAATCTGGTCTTTTAGAAATTGGCTTTTGAAGATAGCTTAGGAAAGGATGCAGAATGGCTCCATAATCAAGCATCCATATCAATAAAAATGTTGGCTCTTAAAGGAATAACTTACATATATATACTTGGATATTGAAATATAGGCCAAAAATAACTTGAGATATTTGAGGAAGACATCTACTGTTAAAATCACAGTAATATACCACTGTGCTTGTATCCAAGATTTTGATATAACTATTTTTAAAAAATGGTTTGGAGGGAAGAAACAACATGGTACACTTGGAGAACAGCTTTTTATGTGTTGTTGTTTTTTTTTTTTTCTAATTTCAAGAAGATAGTTTGTAAATATTACAACTATGCCTCTCTCTACACCCAGAAGATTTGAACCTCCAGGTTTGCTCTCATGGATCTACAGAATATTTAGTACCAAACTGTCTTTCTACATATTTCCTTTGATTGCATCATAGTAATGGTCTGATTTGTTCTGTAGTCATGTAGCTGGTACACGGATGATGGATGACAAGATACTGACATATATTTTAGGGTTCATGATTTATGCTTCTAGTCAAAAAATACTTAATCACACACAGAACTATATTGTACAGTTATGATTAAAAAATATATAGAACAAAAACAAAGCAACAAGAAATCCATGGGAGATACAAAGAAACAAATAAGGGAAGACAAATGGATTAGCTTCACTTAAGTAGACAAAATTCCACAGGCTGTCTTTTTCCTGAGGTAGGTGGTGGGTTTTTTTGTTTTGTTTGTGCGGTTTTGTTTGTTTTTGTTGTAGTTTTTTAATTCCACCTGGATTTACACACTGTTGAATTAATAACATGCTGAAGTATTGGTAAATATTTTGAATTTTGTAACGATTCACGTACCCTGTCATTTATGATTGACCAGCTTTGTGATGTAAAGCAGAACAATAAATAGGAGGAAATGCTATGGAAATGGTATGGTTCTCTCTCTATTCTTCCTTGAAATTAGGACAGTTGTCAGAAATGCGGCCTTTGCATTGGCTTGCTTCTGGAAGTAATCAGGAAAAGGTTATTATTTCTGACAGGCATATCTTTCCTGTGTATTACCACAGAATGAAATGGAA
This sequence comes from Chaetura pelagica, assembly GCF_000747805.2. Taxonomy (NCBI): domain Eukaryota; kingdom Metazoa; phylum Chordata; class Aves; order Apodiformes; family Apodidae; genus Chaetura; species Chaetura pelagica. The sequence goes on from NW_009953311.1 coordinate 942,980, forward strand.
GCTTAATTGTAAGGTGTTAAGAGAAAATTGGAATAACATGTAGGCAGTTCATGGCTGCAGATATTTTATTTTTGTTAGTTATGGTTTGAAACCATGCCAGCTCAGTCTAAAGAAGTCAGAGCTGAGGAAATTAAAAAGTGACTCACTAAGATATTGAGGGGAAAGCTAAGGAGGTGTAATAAAATAGTATTATATTTGCAATACTGAAGCTTAAAGCCTCCATGATTGCACATGGAAATTTTACTGTAGTTGCAAGTGACTTCTGTTCCAAGGAAGGCAAAGTTGTGCATCTTGGCCTTGTTCCCTTCTTGAACTGTCACACACTGGATCAATTTCCTGTTAACAAATTTTAAAGTCCTGAGGAAGTTTAACTTCTGAGATACCTACATGGTTTTTAAAGACACTATATTAACATTTCGGAGTGCCTTTGAAAAGTCTGACCTGGTATCTTTTCTTACATAGTTGTGATCTGAGGGCAATGACAACTTTAGGCACTCTAATGTTTCTGATTCTTAAACGAAAATTAGGGCTTTTTGGGGTGTGTGATGTGGAAGGAAAAAGTCTGAAATGTAATTAAGCCAGTATTTTAGATAGAAATATTGAATTACATTTTAAAAAATCTTTGTTAGTTTTAGAAATAGAAATATGTTGATAGTCTCTAAAAAGTAAGTTCTTGACAAGCTGTGAAACCATGTGGATGTGTTGCTTCCTGCCTATTTATTTATATGCTTTGTGTACAATGTTAGGATATAAGGTGTCCAATTTTTTTTCCTACTCGTACCTTCAGAGGCTTCTTGATCTTATTTTTTATGCAGATTTTGATGGAACTTTTTGCAGGTGCTAAGTGCTGTATTTCTGTGCACTAAAAAAAATTCTATGTAAATATTAACAGATGAAAGAACTGACAGATCTCTGTGCAATACTATGTCTATGATGGATGAAAATAATAATTTCCTTGCCCTAAGAAGAGAGGAGAAACACACCATATACCTGCCTTGCAAATATATACAAAAATTATTAGTCCATGCACAAAAATGGCTTGTTGCCACTTCATCATTCTGATTGAAGACAACAAAAACATTAATATTTTATTTGTTTCAGTCTCTTCTTGGATAGATTGATACACTAAACTTAATTTGGCCTGTAGGTTTCTGTCATCACAGGACAAATTAGGGTTTAAGATTTGTTTTAAGTCACTGAAGACTTCAGAGTGCGATAAATGCTTTAATTTTCACCCTGACATGACTAAAATGGACGTACATGCAGTGGTCTGCAATTGTTGTGCATATGGCTACTATTAAGAAAATATTTCTAGATTCAACATTAATTGTTATAAACATTGTTCTGTATAGTTGAGCTATGCTGTATTTGGGAAATAAAAGAAAATATTTAAATAACAATCATCTGTATTGACTTAGTGGCAATGAGAACAAGTGTATGAATCTTGCATATGCATGTAGTGGAATTTTGAATGTATGAAATTTAGCTAAAAACAATGCAACTTTTTAAATTGGTAAGAGCCTCTCTCCCACCCTCATTGCTCTTGAATCTGAGCATCTCTGCACTTTAGCTATAAACTGAGGTCAAGTGACTAAGCTCACAAAATAAAATTCTATTATTTTATTCTGTTTTTCTGAGCTGCCTGATTTTCAGAATTATTCTTTGCAGGTTTGTTAAAGCTTTGGCAGGCAGTTATGAGTAACATTATTTCATACACTACTAATAATTAATTTTTCCATTACTTTTGTGAATATGACAAGTCGAGGTTAATATGCAGGATCTAATTGAAAATAAGATGGAACATCGTGCTGCATCATCCTCAGCAGGGCAAAATCTATGCTGGATCTGCCAACAGTTTACAGCTTCTTGGTATCAACAAGCTGAGAACTGCCTAGAATATAAAATTCTTCCAGTTCCTTCCAGAAACTTCTGTATATAGAAAACAGAGCTGTTATATAACATTATTATTTAAATACTTTCCCTAATAGCAAAAAAGGAGGATTAATTTATTATTACTTTTTTTTTTTTTCCTCTCAAGAAAACTCTTGTCAGTCAAAGTATATAATTTTCCTTCTTTTATCCTGCTCCCATCAGAACATTCTTGCATCCAGCAGATGCTGAATGCTCACTAACTCTCACTACTCTCAGCAGGGGTTGAGGTTTTTTAGCATTTTGCACAGGATAAAGCACTAATAGAATGCAGGCACTAATAGCATTCCTTTTCAGGGGACCAAAATAACTGCATGTCATATTCACTTTACTTGGAGCTGAGGCTGCTCTGAGCCTCTGAAAAGTATGACTGTCTTAGTGATGCTTCCTAGTAACAGCTGGAAATGGGGAACAGAAGAATCAAGAACATTCAGAAAAGGCTACATTAAAATTACTTCATTACGGAAAACTATTAAAACTTATCCGGTGACAGAATTAAAGGTAGTTTACTTGAATGCTGCAACATGCACGTTATCACACAGTATTTTATTTCCTGCTATTTCTTCTATTGGATCCTCTGCCCAGTAAGAGCACAGAATGTTCCTGTAATTCATTATGATGCTTCATTTATGTTTGCTCTATTTACTGCATCCTGTTCAAAATTTAAATTCCTTTGGGGTCTTCCCTTTCATGCTCATTACTATACCAGCCAAGCAGCAGTAAACGTAAGGTCAGCCATGTTGTGCATACATTTTTAATACAGGATCATCTGCATTGGTTGTCAATGCCAGTGAGTCTGTCACACTGGAGTGTAGCTTTGGAGTTGATACAGCATCTGATGCAGCCAGCCAGCTATCAGTCTGCCAATGTTTTCTATATTTGCTGATGATAGAATCATAGTGAAATTAAAAAATGTCCACTTCAATGCCTGTATCTGACATAATGTGCTCTCATAAACACGTGTTTCTGTCTTTATGATTTCCAATTGTCTTCTTTGCCAACCCAATTCTCTTCTCTCAATCCTGCTGTCTTTATCTCCTTTCTTCCACTTTCTGTTCTTCAGGCTAAATCTTTACCTCAGCCATACTCATCTGCTGTAAAAGTCCCTGTCTTCTCTAACTGTATAGGTTCTTTTCCTTCACTTTTTTGTTCCTGTATTCTTGTTAAGTACCCTTCATCTATACCTGCTCTTTTTCATTAATCTGATTGTTCATCCAAACATCTTACTCCTGTGTCTTTATTCTACCTTCCTTTCATTGCCAATGGAGATTTTAATTTATCCCTGTCAGAACCCATTTAATCTCTGTCTACCTAATGTCATTCCAATCTATTTGCCTAACCAGTCACAGACTCAGCAAACTACTTGTAAAACAAGTAGTAGACACTTAGTCACAACCCAGCCTCTCAGCAACCACCACTTTTATAAGCCCAACCTCTTTGCTGCAGAAGTAGTTTCAGCTTTTTGTCCTCCCAGTTCTGGAAGCTCAAAAACTCCCGTAGACACAAGCCTTTCCTCTGTTACATTATTCCCTCCCCTCCAGTCCTAGGTAAGACCAGATTTCTTTGGGACCACTGGCTCTGCTTCCACTCTTCTGTTCTTTGTTCTGCTCTCTCATCCAACTAAACATCATAATTGGTCTACCTTCTGTTTCAATCTTGTCAGACGCCTTTCCAAAACTGACTTTTTGTATTAGCAAGGGGAAGTGAAGCTCCCATATGTAGTCCTGAAGGCAAGGTAAACTCTTTTTGTGAAACAGCCAGAAGAATGAACTCTTGATAGAATTTTCATTATAGGGCATGTTCAGTTGTCCAGTCCTGTTGTGAACAGGATATTAATGACTGTAAGAAAAAATGAAAGCACAGTTGGTAAGACAGACATTGAAGAATTTGGCTACAGAATATGCTGAAATGATGTGGATAGCTGGTTTTAAATAATTTATCTACTTTCCTAAATATAGGGAAAAAAATCAGTTAAATTAATTTCATTTTGGCAAATACAAGTTGATATAAACAAATAAGAATAGAATTTTATCATGGAGACAGGGCTCATTTTTCATTCAGCTTGTAATAATGGATTTGCCTACTATTTCTCCAAACTCTCCAAGCTAGCTGAAAATATAGACCACTGATGGAAGACCAGAGAGACACAACTCCAAAAATCAGATAAATGAAACATCAAACAGCTAGCATATTTTTCCCCATTAAAAAGTGGGTTTTTTTTAATTGTTAATTTGAGCATGCTTGAACAATTACTTTCAACTCCAGTCCTTAAACTTCTATAAGAATTCATTATCATAAACCGTGCTCCTTCTTGAAGGTCAAAGCTTAAAATAACTGTCCAGCCCCTCTAACCTAGTAATGATTTTCTGCCTTGAAGGATTTTCTTCTGCTATCAATGCCACAAAATGTACAATTATGAATGTTTGACATTGGCTTGTTTTGTCCTTCCTGTTACCCAAGATGCTGGATATTTCAAGTAGTTCATTTTTATGAAGGAAGACTACAACTTTGCAGCATATTAAATTGAATTGCAACACATGCAGAAATTTCAGACTCTGCTTTTGGCAGAAATAGCCAACTAATTAAAGTGGATCATATAAACTTTTAATTTTTTAAATTACATTATAGGATTAATATTTTTAAAATCAAATTTGGGGTAAACAACTTATCCTTAAAACACTATGAGTGCCACTGGAACTTTCGCATCCCATCAAAATAGACAGATCAGGAACTGATGGGATCAGTTAGAGAAATATTACCAGTTAAAATCAAATAAATATTACCAATTAGATAAACTATTCTACATTTTTACTATTTTACAGTAATTGTGGTAGTAGCAACAGCACGTCTATTAAAAAAACTGTGTTTGCAGATGATTCCAAGTTGGGTGGGAGTGTTCATCTACTCAAGGGTAGGAATGCTCTACAGGAGGACTGGACAGACTGGATCAGTGGGCTGAGGCTGATTGCTGGGTCATGCACTTGGGTCACAACACCACCATGCAATGCTACAGGCTTGGGGAAGAGTGTCTAGAAAGCTGCCCAATGGAACAGGACCCAGGAGTGTGGGTTACAGCTGGCTGAGGATGAAACAGCAGTGTGCTCAGGGGGCCAAGAAGGCCAACACCATCCTGGCTTGTATCAGAAATAGTATGACCAGTAGGACCAGGGAACTGTAGTCAGCACTGGTGAGGCTGGACCCTGAATAATGTGTTCAGTTTTGGGCCCTTCACTACACGAAGACATCAAGCTGCTGAAATTGCTCCAGAGAAGGACAACAAAGTTGGTAAAGGGTGTAGAGCACAAATCTCAAGAGGAGTGGTTGAGGGAACTGGGATTGTTTAGTTTGGAGAAAAGGAGTCTGAGGGGAGATCTTGTCACTCTACAACTGTCTGAAAGGAGGTGGAGGTCAGTCTCTTCTTCCAACTTACAAGTGATACAACAAGAAGAAATGGCCTGAACTTATGCCAGAGGAGGTTTAGATTGGATATTACAAAAAAAATATTTACTGAAAGAGTGATCAAGCATTAGAACAGGCTGCCTAGGGAATTGGTTGAGGTACCATCCCTGAAGCTATTTAAAACCTAAGCAGATGTGGTTCTTAGGAATGTGGTTCCTTGGGATATGGTTTAGTGGTGGACTTGGCAGTGTACTATACCAATGGTTGGACTTGGTGGTCTTAAATGATTCTATGATTCAATTCTATGGATTTTCTTCTTTGAAATAAAGAAAGAAGGAGGGGAAAGAGAAAGAGTGAGAAAGACAGCAGAGAAGTGTCAGAAGAGATTGATTTAGAGACAATTCAGGAAGAAAAATCAGGAACTGAAATATCCCAACTGGAAAAAAAAATAAAAAATCAGCCTAGATGTCTAATCCTAACTAACACAGTGATTTCTTACATCACGTGAGGAGGACACAAGTTTGTTCTTGGAAGCCCAGTAATATGAGCAGAAATGTTTTGAAGGGGGAATCTGGCTGGCATTTACTGCTCAAATTGTTCTCCTGGCCGAAGGATCCTGGTCAGTTTGTATGCAGCCAGGGAGAGAAGCCAGGAAGAGGGTTGTATCACAGGGAAGAAACATGGGACTAGCAGAAAGCTGCCAAAGTGCAAAGGCACATTTCAGGGGCCTGTGAGAACATCAACAGATTCACATCCTGCTTATGGTTAGGCTTTCCACGTGAGGGACAGGCTGCTGGAATCAGGTATGACTGGAAAAACAATCAACCTACCTGGAAGAAATAAACTTCCAGGACTGTAGATAATGACAATGGTTCAGGGTATCCTGTATTTGTTGTTGCTACTACCTCTCAAAACAGGGCTTTGGGCAAATGGATATAGTGTAGGTTGCAGCAGCAACCTTTGCTGTTGATATGCCTTTGTACCTCCTCTGTTTAGCATTTCCTTTTCTTCCCTCATGCTACAGTTATGATACCTGAAATGCCATTTAGATTAATGTTGCAAGCCGGTACTGGGGGGCTGCCGAGCATACTGTGGGGAAGAAAAGAGCAGTTTCCCACAATTAAGTTTGTGATACTGCTCTATATCTGGAGCTGCTCTGTATCTATATCTATACTCTGCTAAGTATACTTAACTGAACAAAGTTTCTTCATTAATTTACAAGGAATAAGATCCAGAGAAAAGCAAGAAAGTTGGTGTTTTATAGCCAATCACAGCAAAATTGTTATGTCCACTTTTAAGTCCCTGAGTAGAAACCATGACTAGAGTTGGTCAAACGAACCTGAGTTAAGGTTTCAACTTTTAAATCATTTGTAGAAATACTTGCTTGCTTTTGGAAAACCTGGTGTTTTTCCATCTGATTAATTTTTTCATAAATCACAGATGATAAAAACCCACGGAACTCTGCTGTGTTAAGTGAATGGAGAATTTTGTTTTGCTTGTTTTACAGAGGATATTTATCCTGATGAAAATGGTTGCACAGCTGTGTTAGAGCCATGCTTTTCAGCCTGTTTTGATCAAGGTTGTGTCAGTAATTCTGCTTAAAACACACTTAAGGTGTTAGAACGTAAGAGTGTAAAACACTGATCTAACTTCGAATTTGGCACCATTCCCAAAAGCAATATTTTAAACCCAATTCATAGCAGTGTCATCAGCTACTGTGGGAAATGGCCTTGTCTTCTTCCCCACAAAAGACTTAACAAAATGCCTTGTAAGTCAGCAAAGGCCTTCTGTTGATTATACCCAGCTAATAGACTGAAAACGTCTGCTGCTCAAGGACAAAAGAAAGCAAAACAAAGTAAGTGTGTTACGAGTGACAGAGCTGCCTGCTCTGACGCTTCTTGCGTGGGATTTCCTCGCGCTGCAAGTCGGACTTGCCCCGCTGCGGAGCCTGGCGCTGGGACTCGGCCAAGTCTGCCTGCCTGCCCCGGGAATCAAACCCGATTTGTAATGGTTGTCGCTCCAGGTCCTGGCCGGGCTGGGGCTGCCCTCCCCAACCCCCTGATTTTGCGGTCGGTTGACAAGAAAACCGAGCCGCTGCCTGAGTGACAACCCCACAAGCCAGCTCGAAAAGCAACCAACAGAGGGGAACTGCACCCCCCACTGACCCGCTCGCTGGAAGAAAAAGTCGTTGCACCGGGAGCTGCATCTCGAAACTTCACGGGAGGGTAACGAAATCTCACAACCTCTTTTTACCCTGCCACGATTCTGCTCCCTGTACTCTACACACACCGGGACCTCTTTTCAAGGAGGAAGTTCGTCGGGTTTGCCCTCCTTTCTCCCTCTCCTTTGATCCGCCACTATCTCTCGGACAGTACGTCTTAAGGGCACAGCACTTTAGCATTACTTCACTGATAGATCCCTGGTAGCCATTTGCCATTTCCACGTTTTTCCTAAACCTCATCTCTTAATGTAGCCATTCTTTTAATAAACCGGTTAATTCTTAAATATTTGTCTCAGTAACAATTTGTGGGCGTGGTGAGGGTGGTATTCTAGTCTCCGCCCTAAAATACGGTCCCGCAGCGACCCTTCCTCTGTGAGAGGCGAGCGCCGCGTGTCCTCGGTCTCTTTTAAAAACCTCTCCAAATTTATACCCAGCAGGGACAAAAGCCCTTTTTTAAAAAACAAACAAACAAAAAAACAAACACAAAAAGAACCAACAAAACACCCACAACATTACACTGAGCATTGATGCAGTACAAATTCACTCTCTTAACTCGAATGTATTAAAAATACTTGAAGTGATAACTTTGTCCTGGAAGACTTTATGTGGAATCAAGTATTGTTTGTTCTTCTCCAACATAAATTAAGCGTAAATATTAAGTATTGTGGCCTGGCTAATTTGGGAAAAAAAACACAGCCTCATTATGTGCTGTCATCCCACTGCACAAGAATTTTACAAATCCACATTAATGACTGGAGAATGACAGTCCTGTATCTCTGATTAAGACGTATCATCTTTTCAGAGTTCCTTACTTTCTGTTACATATGAAATGCAATCCATGAGCCTGCCATTAACATTCTTTGACATCAATAACCATTAGCTCTATGATTGAAGGTATTTACATGCTTAAAACAATACAAGTTCAGAGTTTAGGAGACTGTTTGTTTTCTTCATCTTTTGGAGAGTCCCTACGAGGTGAAAAAACATTAGCTAATGAAAGTATCTTAAATCACTGTTTAAAGTAGCATGGGTTAATGAAGAATCCTCTGATTTTGAGGAGAAAGGAAAGATTGTACCACATATAGTGCTGTTTTCCTGTTCTTTAAATTTATATGCACTATGTGAAGATAGAAATACTAACTACATCTAGGTTGCTTTTTTTCTAACCACAGAAGCCAATGCAGTTTTGCTGCATTAGTTAATTTTCTTTGCTGAAAAGAAATCATAGATCAGCTGTTCTGAGCCATAAGGAAAGCTAAATCATGGTTTTACTTACAGTCCAGCTGAGAAAAAGGGAAATTATCTATATCCCGCAGTTTTTGTTCTAGCATTTAAACTGCAAGTGAAACATAGATTAATAGGATGTAATTGTATCATGGTGCATTGACGTGTTCAATGACATACTTAGCTGGTGCTATAGTTCTTTAATTGTTTACAGCTTCACTGAAATACTAGGCAGGAATATAATGACCAGAGGATCAAACTGCAGAGAAGTTAAAAGACCGATGCAGTTTACTAATCTGATAGTGTGCTTTGCTCGATATGATAGTTTAAAATTATATTTTTAATGCTTCCTATACTGGACAAAGACAGTGAAGAGAACAGAAAATGACACTTGACTCATGTATTGTCTTGGCAAAGTCTGCAATGAGCATGTGTTATGGGATAACCATTCTTCATACAATTTCAAAACACTAATCTACTGATCCTCCCTGCTTGTCACACCCAATTTATTTCAAGGCATGTTTGACACAAGACCACACTTCTGTTCAGTGGTAGCCTGAATTTGACAGAAATTATGGTTAAATTCCACTTCTAATGACTGCGTAGACCTAGAAGGATCCTATCATATAATCATTCTGAAGGCTATACAATTAAGTAAGTGGAGAAAAAAGGTAATTCATAGAACAATTAGGTATTCTTAATTTTCAGCTCTTTTCAAGAGCATTCAGATAAACATGAGACTATAATTTGAAATTAGAAAAATAAGTGAGAACAAGAAAATAAATCTACAATTAAGTAATACTCCCCAGGGCTGTTATTTCGGCAGCAGATGTAGGAGGAATAAGTCTAATATCAAGATGTAGTCAGAAAACTTCATGAGAATGTTAACCACTACAGAACTCTTCCACTGAAATAAAAATGGTTTGCAGGAGTCGTTTGCTTGGTATCTACTTACCAAGCAAAACAAAAGCAAAAGCTAGCAATGTTTAAAAAATATTTTCAAATTGCATATGTAATTTCTAACTTAATTTTTATGGTTTTATTGTGTAAACATGGTAAAAATAAAGACTAAGAGCAGATAAGCCAGCAAAAATAATTGCCGTAGCAAGACAACAACTCTTCCCCTTGTGTTGGATTGGTGTGGAATAGTTTTGGTAGTGACCAAGGGGTCTCAGGGGTGGTTTCTTTAAGAAGCTGCTGAAAGCTCCCCTGGCTTAAAAAATCCAGCTCCACCTCCTGCTAGGTGACAGTGGATGCTTCTCTATGGTTAACATATTCAAGAAGGGGAAATGAGCTGATATAAGACCTCAGGGCAGAGAAGAGGGGGAGGTGAGAGCAGTTGTTATAAGTTGTAAGAAGTGAATGAAGGGTCACAACAGGCATATAAAGAGCTGCAGACAAAGACGCAATGAGAGTATGCAGAACTGCAACAGGAAAATCAGAGGTTGCAACAAGTGATTGCAGGGCTGCAGCAAGAATGTGTAGAAGTGGAACAGGAGTATGCAGAACTGTGACAGGGAAATGAGGGGCTACAAGAAGAGACTGAATGGCTGCGAAACAGTTAAAGCAAAAAGATGCTTCCCCTTCAAGGGAGGAGGACTTTGGGGATGCCTTGGACTCCTCAAATTCCTCAGAGATTGATAGCACAAACCATGAGCCTCAGGACTCCCTATAATTCTGAGGATGAGACAGAGGAGGGAGTGGAATATAAATATCTGAGCCCGGTTGTGAGAACTTCCAGTTCTCGCAGAGAAGGTGCAAGGAGAAAGGAGCTAGTAACTAAAGAAATACCTTACACTCCAATGGAATTGGCAAATATTAGAAAACAATACAGCAGGCTCCCATCTGAGACTGAAGTTGAATATGTAATGAGAATGTCCCTCACAGGAGGAGACCATATTATGTTAAGTGAGGAAGAAGCTGATGATTACTGGGGACCCGGAATCATTCTAACAACTGATGATAGTTCACACCCCTGGAGCCTAACTCAGCATGCAGCTTATTGTGTTGGCTCAAGTAATCCCCTTACCAGAGGAGAGCCATTGACACTGGATGGGGAAAACACTAATCTTATGGCAAACATCCGAAAGGCTGCTGTAATTCAAATGATTTATGAACATAGATTAGTACCAGGTCAGAATGAAACTTCGAGCGAGACCCAAAAGATTGAATATTCTAATCAGGGGACTCCCTGTACGACTTGCAGGGGTAGTCATCCAACTTAAAGAAAAACTCCAAAGTGGAAACACACAAGGATTTACATGGTCTGATTTGGCCAAAGAATTGATAAATTACAGCAAGGAGTATGGTATAGATATTTCTGAAAAACCCCGCAAACTTTCTGCAGTCAGACAAGTCATTAGACCTTCATATGCTGATATGGCTGCTAGGCCACCTTGGAACCCTCCTCCTCCTAAGCAACAAGAGAAATCACGGGGTGACTGGACAGTCGTGAATAGAGGTAAACAAAACAGAAAACCGAATAGCACACATAGAAACCAACGCCCCCCAAATCAACATGATTCATCGCAAAATGATATGGGGCCGTACGCTAAGCTTAAGGAGGAAGATAGGCGTATAGGTATCCCACTGAGGCTTTTGTCCCGGAATCATTCTTATTAGCACCTGAAAGACCTCATAGAAGATTGGCCTAAAAGGCCTAACTTGAGGTTTAATTCAAGAGAAAATCAGTCTGGAAGGCCTAACTCACGATCTAATTCAAGAAGGAGATCGAGAGAAAGATCCAATAGTTTGGGAAACTAAAAAACCCTCCTTCTGCAAAGAAAAGAAAATCTAAAAGACAGCAAAGGAGGGAAGAAGGACAGGATTTTGATACAGGAACTAAAAATGATAGGCAAACAAACAGTAATCAATCAGGCCCTAAATCTTCCAGTCCTCCAAAAGATTGGCAAAATGTGTTAAGGTTAGTTCAAAATAAAAATGGGGACTTAGAACTTACCTGTGCCGTTGGGCCAAGACGTTATCCTGTAACATTTGTGATAGACACAGGAGCACAAGTTTCCATGCTGAAAGCTGATGTAGCTAAACAATGTGGTATTAAACCATTTCTAAAGCCAATATATGTAAGTGGAGCATTTGGCAAGTCTGCTTTATAAAAAACAGCTAAAGTCACTTTAAATCTACCAGGAGAAGAAAAACCAATTCAGACCGAAATTATTGTGGGTAACATTCCGTACAATTTGTTAGGAATGGATGTTCTCACAGGCTGAGCGTGGAGAGATGAAGAAGGCCGTTGCTGGAATTTTGGCACACCCACACCAAAGATAAGATTGTTACAGTGTGCTCTGCGCCTGCCACAAAGCAGGATAACAATATTCCATCCCAATTGCTGCAAAGGAAGGCATTAAAGAAGTAATTTCTGATTTAAAACAAAATGACATTATTGTGCCCTGTCATTCACCACTTAATTCCCCAATCTGGCCTGTAAGAAAACCAATTGTTAAATGGAGGATGACTGTTGATTACAGGAAATTGAATGCCAATACAGACACACTCACAGCTGCTGTACCTAACATTGCTGATTTGGTATTAGAAATCCAGGAAGCAGCACACCCAGTGCTGGCCTCACTGGATGTAAAGGACATGTTTTTCCAAATCCCTATTGATCCTGAGGACCAAAAATACTTTGCCTTCACTTGGGAAGGGGTGCAGTATACTTTCACAAGGTTGCCTCAGGGATATAAACATTCATCCACACTGGCTCATCATGCACTTGCATGTGAACTGGAAAACATTCCAGAAATCAAGAATAACACCAATGTCAAAGTCTATCAGTACATAGATGATGTTCTGATAGGGGGCCAAAGTGAGAAGGAGGTAAAAGTGGTTTATGATGCTATAATCAAGCATCTAACTGACATGCACATAGAAATCCCAGAATGGAGGTTCTCAGCCAGTGCCTTATATCACTTTTGGCAATGAGGGCCTAATGGGAGTACTCGACCAATTGGCTTCTACTCTCAATCATTTAAGGATTTGGAAAAGCGATATTCCATTCTGGAGAAAGGTTTGTTGACAGTGTGCACAGCATTGAAAGAAGTCAGCAAAATCATTAAAAAACAAAGGGTAATTCTTCAAGGACCTTTCAAAGTAGTTGACCAAGTACTGTCTGGAAAAGCCCCTCCAGAAGGAATATCCCAAAAGGGATCAAGAAGTGGTTCAGCCAAATTGAGTACTATTCTGGCCTTTTCAAGCTTGAAGAAGGTCCAGGAAAACAATTGAAGATTCAGGAACAAATTGGATAAACAGATGAGAAAGATTTAACAATGAAAACTCCCAGTCCTATTAAAGAAGCCCTGGAATACAAGAGTGAAATGGTTAATGCTTGGTTTACAGATGCTTCATCTCGAAGAGAAGGGAAAACTTGGGTGTTTAAATCTGCTGCAATTAAACCCTCCACAGGCGAACAAATAATAAATCTTGATAAGGGCAGTGCCCAAGTGGGGGAGCTGGATGCTGTTCTCAATGTTTTTGTAAAAGAAAAAGCCTCCAAGGATGCTGTGTACATTTACACAGATTCTTTTGCAGTCTTCAAGGGCTGTGTAGAGTGGATAACTTTCTGGGAACAGAATAATCGGGAGATTAACGGGGTGCCAGTTTGGCATAAAGAGAAATGGCAACAAATATTGAAAATTGCTAAGGAAAACCCTAATTTTCATGTAGGGTGGATCCCTTCCCACCAGACTAATTTGAAAAATGAAGCTAGTAAGTGGAATAACTATGTTGATGAGCTAGCTAGAATTGATGTGAAAGAAATCCGATCAGCTATCACAGAAGGAGAAAATCAGGAATGGAAGAGATTGCTAGAATGGCTCCACTGTAAAAGAGGCCATTCAGGAATCTTTGATCTATATAAAGAGGCACAAGCCCATGGATGGCCTGTCACCCGTGAACAGTGCAAAACAGTCATTTCTTCATGTGATCTGTGCAAAATTAGACTTGGGAAACATCCACTAACATATGATCATTTGCGTATCAGGGAAGGAAAACCCTTGTGGTCCACATGGCAGGTGGACTTCATCGGTCTTGTCCACAAATCAGCAAACAAGCAATACGTCTTTGTGATTGTGGAGGTAGTATCAGGATTAACCTGTGCTGAAGCTGTTTCTAAAGCAAATGTGGAAAACACAGTTCATTTCCTGGAAAAAGTATTTGGGGTTTTTCCTAAACCCGCGAATCTGACAACAGAACTCATTTCACCTCACACCTGGTACAACAATGGGCTAAAAGGGAAGGTATCAAATGGACATTTCATGTCCCATACTACCCACAAGCTAACAGGATAGTAGAACGTACTAATGAGTTAATTAAAAGTCTCATTTGTCCACAGGATTCCAGATGGGATGAGAGGTTGAGATATGCAGTCTTTACTGTAAACAGCAGCTAGGGGGTGAAAGGGTGCCCTCGTCTAAATGCCTTTTCCCCTACATCACCTACTCAGGATAATGGCCAGGACAGAAGACCTTACAACAAATCAAAAACTCCTCTCCACCCTGGACAAACTGTTTTGGCAAATCTGCCAAATACTGGTAAGGTCAAGCTTACTTTACACACACCGGTGAATTCAAACACATGGGTTGCATCTGATTTAAATGACAAACATCATAAAATCAGTACAAATTGGATAATTCATGTTGAGTAAATCGGTGTTTTCTTTTGGGAAAAATCAGTCATTGCTGTATACCTGTGTCTAGTGATGTTAGTCAATACATTGCAAATTATGACACTCTAAAGAGCCAGAGACATCCCGGTGACAGTACCAGGCCTGATCAACCTGTTACTGGACTCCGGAGGAGTTATTTTGTGACCGCTGTGGGACTGATCACCCCATGGCCTAAACAAGGTGCTCGATAACAATGTCTCCTTCTGTACTTATACTCACCTTTGAGTTGTTGTTGTTTGCAATATATTGTATTGGATGGGAATACTTAAAAATACTGCTACAGAACTCATTGAAGTAACAAGAACTTGGTTCAAATTTGGAACTTTCCCAAATGGTCTGCTTCCTTTTCTTTTTAACAGAATTGAAAATTGGATGTATGTTTTAATAACTGCAATTGTTCTATTTCTTTTGGATATTGATGAGAAAGGATAGAAATGTCTATGAAAGGTAAACAAAACAGGGCTATCTGGGAATTAAAATAAAGCTGAGCTTGGAGACCCCACTTAATCTGCATGTTCCTTTTTTCCTCAATTAAATTGCAGAAAAATTACCAAAAGGTTTCATCTGAGTGAAATTAGTAAGTGCTTCTGCTGCACACGTTAATTTTTAGCTTGAATGTGGGAACTGTCATAACCTATCCATGCGTAGGTGAAAAGGAAGTGCTTAAGGCCTCACAATGTTTTCCTAAAGAAAACTTACCAGAAACCAAACATAGATGTAACAGCTCCTTTCTTATGGAGTGACAAATCATGAGGGAGAGTCAGAGCCACCAACATGACTTCCATGTCACCATAGCAACTGCTATTAGGATAACTCAGATAGAAGCCCAGGTTTTCTGTTTAATGATGAAAACGTGGTCTGCTGACAAAGTACTTTCCCCTAGCATGAAACTTTGTGCTCAGTTGAGTAACAGCAAGACAATTAATCATGGAGAAAAGATGCACATAGAGAAAGAAGCAAGGAAAAAGTAGAAAATAAGGTGTCAGAACCTAAAAATGCATGTCTTGTTATTTGTTCTAAGAATGTAGTTTTTAAATTGTGTGTCTACCTGTCATTCCCATTCTATTATTCTAGGCTGCAGGACCATCAGATTTGATCCATCTCTTCAACAGAGGCTGGGTCATCTGACTTTGTAATCTATTAATGTCATAGGTGCACACCATAAGGAAGTAAATAGTGAAAACAATGCAGGATGGGGGGTTGGAAGTTGACACTCATATCTCCATTTCTGTAATGACAGCCTTTTCAGTATTATTCACTGCGCTAACTGTGGTGGGCTGACCTTGTCCAGACTCCCACTAGCCAGTTTCTCTTTCCACCTCCTGAACGGGGGGGGGGAAAAAAAAAAGTAAAAAAAAAAAAAAGTAAAAGCTTGTGGGTTGATAAGGACAGGGGAGTTGCTTGTCAATTACCATCACATGCAAAACAGACTTGACTTGGGGAAATTAATTTATCGCCAATTAAAAATAGAGGATAATGAGAAAAAAAAAAACAACAAACAAAACCTAAACCACTTTCATTGCACATCTCCTTCGCATGCTCAGCTTCATTTCTTCATTCTCCACTCCAGAAACACAATCTGTTATACCATAAGCTGCAGACAAATCTCTACTCCCATGCCTGGAATACCTCCCCTCCTCCCCCACTTCTTTGCTGTCCTTGGTGTCTACAGACCTATTTCTCTCACTGTTTTTTTTCTCACTCTTCTCTCTCATAGCTGCCATGCAGTGTTTTTACACTTTCTTAAACAAGTTTTCCCATGGGTGCCATCAGCTTGGCTGAGGGCTCAGCTGTATCCTGTGGTGGATCTATTGGAGCCAAGTGAACCAGCTGTATTTGTCAGGGGGATGGTTTGAGCTTCTTCTCACAGAGGCCACTCCTGCAGCCTCCATCTGCCACCACCTTGTGAGGGACATCTGTTGTAAGATCTCAGTGACTTTGCATTAATTCCTGCATTCTACATTTTAAAGGATAAATTCTCCTAAGGCACTGAATGAAATTTACTCAAATCTAGCTAGATCAGTGTAGTCAACATGTTCTGATGTCTCAGTACCTTCATGCTAAAGAATTTCCTT
>NW_009953311.1:959533-965336 GCF_000747805.2 Chaetura pelagica
CTCTTTCAGCCTTAAACAGTTTCCCCTCATCCTATTGGTATGCTCTTGTAAAACCTCCCTCTTAGCTTTCATGTAAACCCCCTTCAGGTACTGGAAGTCTGCTATCAAGACTCCCTGGAGCCTTCTCTTCTCCAGGCTGAACAACCCTAGCTCTCTCAGCATGTCTCCATAGGAGAAGTGCTCAAGCCCTCTGATAGTCTTTGTGAACCTGCTCTGGGCTTCCTCTAGGAACTCCATGTCCTTCTTAGACTGGGGGCTCCAGAACTGGACAAAGTGTGCCAGGTAGGGTCTCATGAGAGCAGAGCAGAGGCGGGGAGAATTGTCTCCCTTGACTATGCTACTTTTGGTGCAGCCAAGGATACAGTTGGTTGCCTGGGCTGCAAGTGCGTGTTGCAGGCTCACATTGAGTTTCTGTCCTGGTTTGAGCCAGGATGAAGACAATTTTCCTTTTACTGTTTTTTTTGGCTTTTTTTTACTTCAGTGAGCTTTCTTTTAACTAGCACCAGTCTGTTCCAACTAAGACTGATAAGAGAGGAATGTTTTTCTAACTGCTGGGTCTTCAAGGTCACACCTTTACTCTGCTGGCTCAGACACTACAGTGAGATATCTGACCCCCCCCCCTGTAGGAGGCTGAATTAGACAGACAGCAAAATTGGCCAGAGAGATTCCATTCCATATATCTACATAAGCTAAGAGGAAGGTCAGAGATCACAGAAGACAACTTCCTTCCTTCTTCTTCTTCCTTTCTCTTCCGTCCATGGCCAGTGTCTGGGGAGGACTCTGTCCGTGCCTCACCATTGACTCCCAGGCTCGAGCTCTCCTGACCCTCATCACTCTCCACTTTCTCTGTCATCAGTCCAGATTTTTTGGGCACCGTTCACAGCTAAGGAGATGCTGTGGGAGTTGCTGAGAGTGAGGGGAGGCAAGAAGCTTTTGCACATATCTGAACATATTTGTATATAATTGTATATTTTTTTATATCATTAGTGTTTGATTAAAGTTGTGTAGTTTAGTTTTCAATCCAGCAAAGTTTTTCTCTTTTTCTCTCGATCCTTCCCTACCTGTGTGGGAGGGAGAGGGGATTGAGAGCATTGTTAAACCCAAGTCAAACGGTGACAATTTATTGGTGCCCAACACACGGCTCGATTTTAAGCCCAGATTATAACTTTTCATTAACTAAGAGTGTTCAAACAGTGACAGTTTCTTATCCATCAACACTCACAAGTCCTACTGCTCAGGTTGTTCTCTATCCATTCTCCTCCCAACCTGTATTTGTACTCAGGACTGCCCTGACCCTTCTGCAGGACCGTGCACTTGACCTTGTTAGAATATGGTTTGCATGAGCCCTTCTCTGAGTTCTGTCAAGTTCTCTCTGGAATCCATCCCTTCCTTTCAGCATGTCAACCACACAATCTTGCTGAGGGTGCACTCAATTCCACTGTTGCCAATAAAGATTTTAAACAGCATCCTTTCCAGTACCGACCTTTGAGAAATGCCACTCATCACTGATCTCCACTTGAACACTGAGCTGCTGACCATCCAGCCAATTCTTTTCCACTGAGTGGTCCTTCTATCAAGTCTTTCCAATTTAAAGACTAGGATATTGTGTGGGACAGTATCAAATGCTTTGCACAAGTCCAAGTAGATGACTCCAGTTGCTCTTCTATCCACCAACACTTTAATCTCATCATAAAAGTCTGCCAGATATGTCAGGCAGAATTCAGCCTTAGTGAACCCATGTTAGCTGTCACCAGTCACCTCCTTATTTTCCATGTGCCTTCCAGGAGGCTCTGTGTCATGATCTAGTTGGATGCTGACTGGCCTGTAGTTCTCAGGGTCATCTTCTTTTGCATTTTCAAAAATGGGCATTGTGCTTCCCATTTTTAAGTCAGTGCGAGTTTCACTGGAATGTGACGAATTCTCAAATATGATGTTTGGTGGCTTAGCAACTTCATCTGTCATCTCCCTCAGGACCTGCAGATGCATGTCTTCAGGTCCCATGGGCTTGTACACAGGTTCCTTAGATGCTCTCAAACCTGATCTGCCCCTACCGTGGTTGGTTCTTCATTCTTCAAGACTGTACCTTTGTCTTCTGTGTCTTGAGCAGTGCAGCTTGAGTACTTTGCAGTGAAGGTTGTGGCAAAACAGTAATTGAGTACTTTAGTCTTCCCTATATCCCCTGTAACCAGGTATCCTTTTTCCTTCTGCAGAGGGCCTACATTTTTCCTAGTCTTCTTTTAACCACCAACATAGCTATAGAACCTTTTCTTGTTGCCCTTGATGTCTCTGGCTAGTTTTAATTCTATTAGGGCTTTAACTTTCCTAACCCAATCCCTGGCTGCTCTGACCATTTCTCTGTATTTCTCTCAGGCTATCTGTCCTTGCTGCCACTGTCTGTAGGCTTCCTTTTTGTGTTTGAATTTCTCCAGGACCTTGTGGTTTATCCGTGCAAGCCTCCTGGTATTTTTTGCCTGATTTTGTCTTTGTTGGGATGCGTTGTTCCTGGGCTTGGAGAAGGCGATCTTTGAATATTAACCAGCTTTCTTGGGCTCCTCTTCCCTCCAGATCTTTATCCCATGGTACCTTACAAAGCAGGTCCCTGAAGAGGCCTAAGTCTGATCTCCTGAAGTCCAGGGTATCGTGTTTCCTGTGTGCCCTGTCCTCACTGTCCTGAGGATGCTAAACTCCACCTTTTCATAGTCACTGCAGATAAGGCTGCCCTTGATCTTCACATTCCCCACCAGCCTTACCTGTATCCGTCCTTCCATTCCAACACTCCAGTCATAGGATTCATCCCATCATGTCTCCTGTGATATGATGATACTAAAATCATAACCCTGCAGGCAAGAGCATGTCTCAAAGTCTTTCTTATTTCCTATTAGGGGAGTAATTATTGTCATATATTACTGTCTTAATGAAAACTGATACTAATCATTAAGCTTGTAGTTAGGCCATGTGTCAGTGTGGAGCAGTTTCACCTTTTTTCCTTTGTTCTATATTTTCCTTCTCTGTATGAAGAATAAAATTATTATTGGAAAGACTTAGTTGGATTGGCCTTTTGTCTGTATATAGCTTGCTTGCCCTCAGACACTGTCTTCAACAGACTCTTTTTCCTGCTGTTGTTTTCAAAAAGATAATTCATCGAGATAACCCTTATTTGGAGATAGGCTTCAGTATTTCATAAAATGATGTGCTTCCTTAACTTCAGATCTCTTGTACTCTACAGTTCAAGATTAAACTTTTCAGTGTAGTCATTCTCAAAAGACAATTTACTTGATTTATCAAAATATATCCTTTTTACATACTTTTTCAGAAATAAAATAATGAAACCCTATGTATAACTCTGTGTTTGTCTGCCTGTCTACTTAACATGAATTTTATTAGTTCAAGGTATGTTGATCTAACATTATTCAAGCAAAGGTTTTGTGAAGGTTTTTGGTTTTTTGTTAGTTACTGGAATATATCTAAAATATAATTTAAGTGAGTATTTGGTGGAGAAATCTAACAGCTAGCATTTGAGAGATTTCTGTAGTGTTTGCAGTGTTTAACATTTGTATTACTACTATTTTCTGTCATCAGTTAGTATTTTGAATCCACATCCTACTCTGATCCTCAGAAACTGAAAATTATGAAGGATATAATGCATTGTTTTAATGCATTAAGGTAATGAGACAAGATTATATGGCTTGGGATCAGGAAAAGTCTTCTAAGTATCAGAACACTGATTCCAAAAAAGTTTTAAAAATAGAATAATAGGGGTCATAAACTATCTCAAGATAAGAAATTAATGAAAAAAAGTGTAATTCAAGGAACTACTGAACTGCTAGGTAAAAAAGTGTGTCTGAGGGAACACCTCTGCAATACTTTGGTAATCTTGTTAACAGGTATAGAGAAAAATTCCTGTTGAAGTTTTTACTAATAGAAATAACTTATTTTTGCTTGGGATGAGTGCGACTGCAACATGACTTAATGCTATAATTATAATGCTATAATAAAAAAGGAAATTTGGCAAAAGGAATTCAAGACAAAAAGGTTATTGATTTTTCAAGTGAGCTGAAGTGCTCTTCAGCTATATGTATCTAGAATAAATAAATGTATATAAAATAAATAGTTTGTTTTTGTCCAGTGATATTTAAAAGAACAAAGCAACCCCAACAATGCAAGAACTGAAGGTAGAAACTAAAGGAGGCAGATTGCCAATAGCAAAAACCTAAAGAGCTTGAATTAAGCTAGAAAATGAAGAAAAAAACAGAATCTGTTACAGAGGTAAGAAAATGGGAAACAGTACTAGTAGAAATTTTAACATCAACGGTCATGATATTTAAACATATAAATGTCCCTCTAAAGCTGTAAAAGCCTTAACTTCTAAGTGGATTGGATATTTTAAATTGAATCTGTTAAAAGTTCTGTTAAAAATAATTACTTCTGAAATTGTCAATCCACAGAAAATGAATAGCATTTTTTTCCTCTTCTAGTTAAACTAATTGTGAATGTAACCTGTGCCCTTACAGATTCATTTATAAAGGTTTAAAGGACAAAAATGTGTGTAACTTGTTTTACACTGACTTTCTCATTCTAATACAAAGATATTTTTGCCTTATTCAAGGGGGGGAATTTATGAACTTGGTGTCTTCTGAGCACCACAGCTGTAATGTTAAAGCATATACCAATTTATCAGTTTTATTTTTGTAGAGAGATAACTCAGCATTCATTCCTGACACATCAAACTACAGAAAAAATAGAAAGGGACGCTTTATAAGAACCTGGGGGTGCCCCTTCCCTGGAAGCGCTCAAGACCAGGTTGGATAGGGTTTGAGCAAGATGTTCTAGTGGAACATATCCCTTCCCATGCAGAGGGATTTGAACTAGATCCTGACAGAATCATAGAATTATTAGAGTTAGAAAGGACCTCTAGAGATCACCTAGTCTAACCCCTTGCTAAAGCAGGACTGCCTAGAGCACATTACACAGGATTTCATCCAGGTGGGTTTTGAACATCTCCAGAACAATTCCTGTGAAGCCTGTTCAGTCACTGTCAACTCATTCAACCTGCATTTCCTGAGTTTACTATTGAGGATGTTATGGAAACAATGTCAATAACCTCACTGAAGTCAAGGTAGATTGGTCAAGTCAAGAGCTTTTCTCTCCTCATCTAAGCAGGCAGTTATGACATCATAGAAGCCTAGCAGATTAGTCAAGCATCATTTCCCTTTGCTGAATCCAGTCTGACCACTCCCAAAAACTTTCTTTTTCTTCCACGTTTTGAGATGACATCCAGAATTATTTGTTCCACCGCCTTTCCAGGAATAGAGGTGAGACTAACCAGCCTGTAGTTCCCTGAGTCTTCCTTTTTTCCCCTTTTTGAAGGCTGGAGTGACATTGGCCTTCCTCCAGTCTTCAGGCATCTCTCCTGTTCTCCATGACTTTCCAAAGATGATGGAGAATGACCCAGCCATAACATCTCTCAGCTCCCTCAGTACTTGTGGGTGCATCCCATGGGGGCCCACAGATTTACAGATGTCCAATTTGGCTAAGTGGTCTCTAACCTGGGCCTCCTCTACTGAGGGAAAGCCATCTTCTCTCCAGATCTTTTCTCTTGCCTCCAGGGTCTGGGATTCTTGAGGGATGGCTTTAGCAGCGAAGACCGAAGCAAAGAAGGAATTCAGTAACTGCCTTATCTATGTTTTTTGCCTCTAGGGCTCCCACATCACTCATCAGAGGGCCCACATTTGCCCATGTCTTCCTTGTTCTGTTGGTATACTGAAAATAACCCTTTGATACCCCTTGTCAGATTGAGTTCCAG
>NW_009953311.1:965347-968296 GCF_000747805.2 Chaetura pelagica
CATTCCTGCATTGTGTGACGACACTTCTACATTCCTCCCAAGTGGTCAGTCCTCGTTTTGACATCCTGTACATTTCCTTCTTCCATTTGCATTTTTTCCAGAAGACCCTTACTCTTCCATGCATGTCTCCTGCTTCCTCTGCTTGATTTCTTACTCATAGGATAGCACAGATCTTGAGCTTGGAGAAATTCTTTTTTTAATGCCCCTACCTTCCAGAGCTCTGATCAGTGGTATTCCATTGAGTAGATCTTGCTGAAGTCCAGGTTTATAATCCTACTTATTTATTTACTTCATACTGAACTCCACTACGTCGTGGTCACTACAGCCAATAATCTTTAAGGTCTCTTCCAACCCAAAAATACTTTCTATGATTCTAATATCCTTTTTCTCTATCCTTTCTCCTCTCCTGTGAGTAATTAATCTATTTTGCAACAACAACAACATTTACTACTACTAATCATCATCATCATCATCAATTCAGGATTGAATTAATCTGTTAGCTTGGTTAAAAAGTGCCCTTCATCTAAAGAAGCACACTGTGAATGTCAAGGCTTAACCCTGGGTGACAGTTAAACAAATGACTGGTGTTCTCTATTAACTTCTCTCCCTTCCCAGAAAGGGACAGGAAAGACAATAAAGGAGAGAGACTTACAGGTCAGAAAAAAAATGCACAGCTTTAAAGAAACAGTAATGATAAAAATAAAATAATTAAATACATCCAAATATATACAACTATAACAAAAGCAGTATCATGACCACCTACCCCAATAATGCGCATGTCACCACCAAAGCTGCAGGGCAGGCCATGGGAAAATCCCAGACTCCTGGGCTCAGTGGTAGAGGACAGCTGGATTCAGGAATGCAAATATTGGGATCAAAGGCAGAATAACAGTCAAAGTCCTTCCAAAACACTGATCATAGATGAAGAGAGCTTGACCCTTGTGAGCCCTCAGATTTATACTGAGTGTGACACCTGTGGGATGGAATACTTAGTTTGGTTAATTTTGATCACCTGTGCGATCTGCTGTTTCCCACAGGAATATGGCAGGTGTGACCCCTTTTCCTCCTTTTTGTTTCCAGAGCATAAGAATTTTTAACAGAACCAAGCAGTTACCTTGGTTTCTCTAAAAAATATAAACAAGAGCCTTTCTGAGTACCATTCTGTAGCATTAACTGTAAGTATTGACTGTTATCAGTCCTAGAAGCACACACTGATTGAAAAATGTGCTGCTAATTTCAGCAAGTGCCGTTACTGAGAAGACACTTACCTGAAAACTAAAATTACTAAAAAGAGATTTGGTTCTGTGCTGGCTCAAACCAAGACAGTGAAGAAGAAAAGTAAACCATCAGTGTGGGACAGAACTACTGAGACATCTAGAAAATAACAAGGGATTTACATTGAATTTAATGCAAACTGTGAAAAGCAGTACTTTTGCCTGCTTCATTCTTCAGCGGACAACAATGTTAACTTGTTCCTCTTTGCCTGAAATTGTGAAATGGAGTTGAAAAACAAAACAACTGATTTAGCTTCTCTAACTTGGGAACTATCACAGTGGGTTTTTTTAAGCCTTTTTTCTTCAGTGCACATGAGTATGAATGATTGAGGACTTTTCATAAAGTTGGGTGTGCAAAATGAAGAAAATATAAATGTCTGCATCAGACATGGATTTATAAAGACTGATAGGAATAGATGTTGCATAAGCAGGTCATATTAGCAGTTTTTACTGTAGAATCTCATTTGTGTTCTCTGTTCATAAAGAACATTTTTTCCTTGAATGGACCTAATGCCTAGGTAAACCATTAACTTTTGTCATATGGTGAGATTAGACTCTTAACAACTTGCAGATGACATTCATCCACAGCAAAGCCTCTTCAGTTGTTGACTGTCAAATAAGTGTGTATTCCACTGACATTTACACAGAAAATATTTGTGTAATGTGTATTCTTACAGAATGTAGCTGAAGCTGATCTTAAACTTTCTGATCCTTGGATTTTAGTGGATTCTTTGTGTATATGTAGTGTACATACATATTATTTCTGTTTTCCTTTCAAACTTTCACAAGCAGAAAAATTATGCTCCACCAATCCCTCAAAAATATAAAAAGCATTGATGTATAAGATAATTTAAAAACTGATTTTTCAGAAGAAATACATGAATTATTAATATTGAAATTTTGCCTCATTTTCTGTTTTCCAATTGTATTTGCGAAGACATTATTCTAATATTGTTATTCAGCTTTCTTCTCAACATGATTTCTGCAAATAAATCCTTCTTATAAACAATTTGTTTAAAACTTTTTATCTCTATGAAATTTAAGCCTGTTTGGTTGCAATGATCACACATTTCTGTTACCATTTGGGATGGTCCTAATTCAAGAGTCAACAGCATTTGTTTAAAATCCATTTATTCTGAAAAGTATTTCAGCTAGCAGCTTCTTACTTGTACTTTGCAAAAAATCAGGTTCACTTAAAAAGCCCAAATAATTAGGAGAAATATTTATTCAAAATTTATACTGGCATTTATTGCAAACAAATTTCCTCCACTTCAGAAATGAAATGGCAAATACTAGGAAAGGGTGCTTTTTTCTCAATTTCCAGACATTTAGTTTTGTGAATGAGTAGTTTTAGTGCTTTCTATTTTCTGTGAATTCCATAAGAACGATTTCCTTAGGCTCAATTTTTATAAAGTGCAGATTGTTGCAAACAAGAGTAGTAATTTTTCCACAAATGTATGTTGATGTCTATCTAAGTAATTACGCATGCACAGATTTATTAACTAGCAATAATCAAGTATTCACTGATTAATTAGTTTGTCATTTGATCTCAAGATTCTTGGTAAAGTGTTTCTATAATAGGTGTTTTTGACATATTTGACATTCTTCTTCATAGCTATACATAAAGCTATCAGCAAGTGTTTTGCTTTCTATGATTCTTTACATAGGAAAGAGT
>NW_009953311.1:968584-998261 GCF_000747805.2 Chaetura pelagica
AAAGAGTGAGTGGTTGGAGAATGACATAACCAGTGATTTTCTGTAGAAAACTGAGGAGGTGCAAAGGAGTAGCTTTAATAGATACTGTCCTTTATGACTGCAGTTGGACATGCATTTCTGAATTCCAATACTATATCTTTCATTTGTACACATATGGACTGAAAGGCAGAAGGGATTACATTTTTTTAAAAAAATGTGATGTACACCAAAACAGGACTAGTAGTTTTGGTGCTAAGAAGGAAACAGGGAAATCTTAAAAACAATTTTCAATTTATAGTACACAAATTGCAAGATACTTCAGAGTTGCAATCAAACCAGCAGTTCTTGAAGGATATTTTTTAAGTTATTTTAGTTTCATCTGCCTTTATTATAAGAAGAGACTATAAAGCATACCCTCTTAAAATGTGCTTTTAAAATAAGGAATATTCAATAGTCCTTTACAGACTACTTGAATTATGTTTATATTGAAATACTATAATGAATTTGGGGTTTTAAACTCTTACTTGAGTGGGAATATACATTAATGTGTTATACAGCAATGGATGAGAACTTTGGATTTCAGGTAATTAAAAATGATCTCATGAGAACGTTATATTTTCTTATAATCATGGTTATGAATAATCTTGTCTTGTCATTGATATAGAATCTATTTAACCTCAGGTATATTTATTGAGTCATTTAATATCTCATGGATAAATCATTACTATTTGTTAATTAAATGGAAAAATACACAGGTATAGATCAGATCTCTAATTTGGAGAAAACTTCTATAGAAACATAAAAATACATAAAATTTCTCAAGTAGAAAAAAATAAGTTGCCCAACAGAATTTTTGCAAACATTTAAATGAAGAAGCTCGTACAAAAAAGGAAATGGGGATATACTTTTAAAAAAGTACTTCCTGTCAGAAATTAAATAGCAAAAATTGGTCTGGTGAATTAAGTGATCAGGATACTGACTTTCAATTTAGTGTCAGCGGTTTGAATGGACATTAATGGATTTCATATCTCTCTCTGTCATAGAAAACTACAACTGCATAGTTCAGGAATATTTAAGTCACTTTTAAAATCCTTATTTTCACAATATTTAGGTGAAGCTTGAATTTTAGAGCGGAATTTTATTAGTAATAGAAGTATTTTGCATGCATTTTGATTGAGCCTTTTTATGCTTCCCTTCCCAAGAAAAAAATCTTTACTTTTCAGTTTGAGCTTGGAAAAAGGTTACTATTTTTAAATTTTAATGTTATTTTCTTTGCTTCGGTCTGAAGTACCACCAAAAATTACCCAGTAAAGGTATCTCTGTCCATTACTTACAGGACAGAGAAGTCTTGAAAAAACTGGACAGATGTGTCTATAAATAATGTGATGCTTTCTTGTTTGAGCTTTTCTATTGTTGACAAAATTGTTCTACATTTGCGAAATAATTGTCACCCTTCTGAGGCAGTCAGTCTTGTACTTGTTATGAAATGGGAATTATGTTTACAATAAACATAAAATTTCAACACCAAATTGTTTTTTAGGTCACATCTTAGACTTTATAAATTCTTGCAAATCCACCAATGTTGTGGATTTACGGTATTTTTTAAATGTTATTGATTACAGATCAGTAAAGGGCCTTAAAACTTTAAATATGCGTGCTTTTTGTCTGTGTGTGTGTGTGTATTGAAATATTTATTGTTTGCATTTAGATGAGATGACCAAGATCATCACCCCATAATATTAGACAACTAGTGGATTGAAAGGTACAAATCTAAATAGTGGACCACTTCAGACACAGATTGATTTCTTTAAAACTCATAATATTTGTAGTGTCTCAGAATTGAATCCAAACTCTTCAGTCCTAGACCCAGGTAATTACTCCATATCATCATTTATTTCTCCTTTATTCTAAGAGAAACGTTTTAAAGTTCTTAAACATTTTAAATTGGACAAATAAAAATGAAAAAGTGAGACTTCTTAGTGTTTACTTTCAATCTTATTACACCCTAAAACCTGCTGAAGGAGTATTGGTACTACTGGTTGAAAACTTCTTTTTCTTTATGAAGGCATTGATTATATGAACCATATGCCTTGAGTAAGATCTGCTAACACTTACGATCAGACACCTGTGCCTTCAGGATATTCAAAGCTGGTGAATGATCAGAAATAGTAGATGCATGAATTGGGAGTTTCTCTAGCACCTATCTAAGTATTATCAAGAGAAAATAGACCCGTTTTTCTCCCAGTCTTTTGGTGAGGTTAGTTTTTCCACTGAATTTATCCAGTATAGTAACTGTAAGAGCCACAAGATTTAGTTAGGTTTTAAGAAGTCAATTTTTTATTGATTATGCTGAATAAAACATATAACTGTCATTACAGAAAAGGAAAGAGGAAAAAAGACACAAGGAAATAATATGTGGAAGAATTATACCATTTCACTTGAAAACTGATTTCTGGGCTGTTGAATTTCATTTTACTTTGTAAAAATCCCACAGATCTAAAACTAACTAACTAAATAAAGATAAAAAAATTAGCTGCCTAGAAGCAATAGTATTTGATACAATACCCTAAAAATTGTTTGCTCTCATATTTGAATCAAAAACTTCTCCAGACTTTAACTGCATTTAGTGTGTTCTAGAACCAAGACAGGAAGTAAGAAATGTTTCAAAATGGTAATGTTTTGGAGTGACCCAGGACTGAGTAGTTCTTTTTCTGTGACCTCTTGTGTTTCCCTTTAAGGAATATTCACTATGGCAAAATGTAAAGGCATAAAGTGTATGGTTCATATCCAGACGAAATGATATAGTACAAGAAAGTAAGGTTCAACATGAAAAGTCTATGAACTGGTGGTACCATGGATATGAATATATAACTGGCTGACAGTTTACTACTTACTGACTGTGAAGAGGAGGCTTCTGAATGTTTCTTTTAATATGTTTGAAGAGTCACTAGTGCAGTAGCAAGCAGAAGAATAACTATCGACAGGTAACAGAACAGAGTGAGTACAGAAGCTTTAAAATAGGATAAATTCAGCAGTGTGGAATAATGCAAGATTTTAAATTTGGAGAGATTTCTGCCATGTGTTATTGAAAATAACCAAAAGCTTCTACCAGAAGATGATGTGATGTGGTTGCATTTACATGAGTAGGAAAGACATGGACCTGCTGGAAAATGAGGAAACTGAGGCACTGTTCTCCTCTGCAGCCTGCCTAATTTGTAGAAGCTGTTGTCTGTATTGGAATATCTTCAAAAGCAGATAAGTGATGGTAAGTTTAATTTGGATGTATCTCAGAAGTTTAATAAAACACATGAAGTTGCAAGGTCTGCTGTGCTCTCATCTTTGTTAAATATATGCTGAGTAATTAAAAAAACTGTACTGTAGCTGAGTAGTAGTAGTACACTCACTTAGAAGCCTGTACAGTATGAAGGTTTTGTAGAACTTTTTTTTTGGCTTGTACTAAACAAAAATATCTTCTGTTGCTGATGTAATTCTGTTCAACTGTGTCCTACTGGAAAAGAGCTATACTTTCCAAATATGTGTCACTGGGGTGTGTATGAAACTGTTCTAGCAGAAGAGTCTGCTAGCATTTGCTGTATCTGCACTTGGATCTATTGGGCAAGCATAGTTTCAGCAGAAGCTCAGGAGAGACAGGGCTTGTGCTGTTTTTGTACTGTTAAAAGGATTCTGAAAGATGTAGTACAAAATAGGCAAGTAGAAGGAGTAACCGACAAAGGAGAAAGAGTGGCTACTTCTGATAAAATAGTATTTTTTAGAACTGAACTAATAATTTTATTGTCCTTTCTAATTAAACCAAGTATGTATAGTGAAAGAACAAAAATGTGGTTCAACTCCATGATTTTAGGGAGCTGGAATTTTAGGGAGCTATGCATTTATTAATTCATTTTCTACATCTGAAAGCTGTAGAAGTTTACGTTTAGGTTACTTTGAAAAAAAAAAAAAAAAAGTTTTAATTTTTAATTTGTAAAGACAATTGAGTATTTGCACTCCTCCTTTTCTTCAGATGCAAATTATTTTCCTTATAAGCCTGTTACTGCTTTTCCAGCCTTTCTGTGGAAACAGAGAACAGGTTATTCTGAGTCCCATCGGAAGCTGGGCTATTCAGCAATGAAATAAAGTATATTATCAACATTTGATCCATTACATAACTGCTGTTTTCTGTATTAATGCAGTTTGGAATGCTATTTACAAAATACTAAATAACTATTGAAAGCTAGTAGAGACTATCCATAACAGTTTCTGATGTTTTATGTGGGTTTTCTTCCTAACTCTGTAAGAAAACTTTCACATCTGTCTTATGAAGAAAGGCTTAGAGAACTGCAGCTGTTAAGTGTTGAGAAGAGAAGGCTGAGAAGGGATCTTATTAATGTCTATAAATATCTGAAGGGTGGGTGTCAAGAGGAAGGGTTGCCCAGTTATAGGCCAAGGAGCAATGGGTATAAATTGAACACAGGAAGTTTCACCTGGAACTGTGACACATTTAAGAACAAAATTCTGTTCCTTGGGTCCTTCTTCCCTATATTTTTCTAAAACAATTCTCAGGGTCTATGACTCCAAACATTTCCAAATAAAAGAAATAATTTTATACTATCCCAGTTAACTTGAATGGCTAAGCTTATTTCCCAGTGGTTCGACAGTCGCTGGAGTCATTATGGCTTTTAGCTCCTATTATGTCTGAACACAAATCTCAAACACACTTCAGTGGGGCATGATGCATTGGTGACAGGCAGCAGTCTTTCTAATTCTTGACATAAAACATAGGATCTTTGCAATTTAGGTTCTTGGGAGAGAGCCTTCTCAATACCCTCTAGAACACCCAGATATTTGTGCACATTAGTATCTAGGTTTGACACTGTTCTTCCATTGGACACAATATTTTATAATAATTTAAAAGAATGTAATGTAATTATTATCACTTTTGCTCTGATTTTTAAAATCCAATTGTATGCATTAGTTCCCTTTACTCATAT
Organism: Chaetura pelagica; assembly: GCF_000747805.2. Taxonomy (NCBI): domain Eukaryota; kingdom Metazoa; phylum Chordata; class Aves; order Apodiformes; family Apodidae; genus Chaetura; species Chaetura pelagica. The sequence continues at coordinate 973,552 of NW_009953311.1, forward strand.
TGTATAAGTTCACTTAGGTCTTTTCTCACTGCTAGATGTACTTCTGGTACACCTGGCTAACTATTCTGTCATTCTGATCCTTGTCTCTTCAGTTTCTTTTCTCATCACATCAATTCTCATTCACAAGACCCCAAAATTCCAAATCTATCCCTGCTTCCTCTTGTCAGTTCATTTCCTACCTCTTTCTCTGTTATGGGCCTTTTAGTATCTCAGATCTGATTACCTTCCCAGTCCTAGTCTCAACATATGCATGCCAAATTTAGTTTTTAGTTTTCCTAGAAAACTTTTTTTAGCCTATTACTATTCTAAACCTTGAATAACCAGCCTTTATACCTGACACATTCAAATAATCAAATCACACATAGCATACATACATTTATAAAATTTGTCTGTGCTAATGGTATGTAAACTACTTATACAAATATGAGGCATGAATGTGAATGACGTCACTTTTTATCTCACTTATACCATGTCTAACTGGTAAACATTTAAGGAAGCAAATTAACAGGTTACTAAACTATCTGAGTTGTTTTCCTTAGATAATATAGTATTTCCAATTCATTATGCTGTACTTACAATTAAGATATTGGAAAAATAAATTGCTAAGCAAACTGGAACTTGACAGGCTTCTTTGTGAAAAAAACTCTATAGACAATATGTTTGGAGGAAAGCTGTTGTGTAAGTTAGTGCTGTTATGGGATTCTACCCATTTTTAAATTTACAGAAGGGAATTTCTGAATAACACAAGTCACCTAGGACTAAATGCAAGAGATCTGGTAGATTATGCAGATAACTCTTTTTCCAACTTCGGAGATTTCACAAAAATGGAAAATAATACTTTGTTTTTCTGAAAGAAGTGTAAGTAATGATTCTTGATAATATTTTACCATATGTGTTAATATATACTGACATTATGTAAATGAGCAAGAAAAATAAACTTGAGAAACTGTCATCAATAGAAGATATATATTTCATGTAGCAATCTGAATTCAGACCTTGAATTTGAAACTTGCCTATACATTCAGCTCAACTTGCAAACATCCACAGAGAAAAAAATTTTCATTCAACAGAAAACATAAAGAAAGAATCTAAAGATTTTCCTTTCATAAAGAAGCGTCCTTTTGCATTCCTATTTCTCTGTGTAACACCAGATTAAGTATCTCATGATATTTAGAGGAGTGATTAAGATTTTTTAAAAAAGTTTTACTGCTCTATTAAGCTATAAAGAAACACTTCATGTAAAGTTTATTTTAAACACTTGATAACTTAAGTCCAAATGCCACTTCTACTAAATGGAGACCTCAGATTTTTTGCAGCAATAAAAATTATAAGCAATAAAGCTAATACAAGCCTCCTAACTTTGTGACTGTGTGTCACATATCAGGCAGCATTTGCACGGGTGACCAGTGTGCACGGGTGTATTTAATATGTATGCCTGTTCTTCAGAAGAAAGAGAAGAATTAAAGAAACACTACTTTGTTAGTGGACTACAGTCACTGTTGCTGAATTAATGAATTAAAAAAAAAAAGCTGATTTCAGTTTCTACAAAGAATGCCACTGTCTCTGCCACTGACTGCATACCTCTGTTAAAGAATCCACAGGAACCTTTAAAATATTTTAAAATTAAAATATTTTAATTACTTTGACAGGCAAGTATTGGGAAAGATGTTAAAAAGCTCATTTTCACAGCATTAATCTTAAATACAAACACAGAAGAAGAAGTTTGAGCTTTGCCTGTACTAAAGGGATACAGGTTGGATCAATTGTTGAAATCTATTCTTAGAATGTTGTTTTGTTATTTATCAGTGTCTGTTTTCCAGAACTTGAATATCTTTTTCTTTTCAATGCAAGTTTACTAACCCAACTACTGAAAAACTCCATTGATTCTATTCTGAAGGTCTGTCTTTGGGGTTTTCTTAGACAGACAGCTTGATTTAGATATTAACCACCAGAAATATCAGATTTCGTGTTATGCAAACACTGTCTAAGCTGTAGCAGATTTAATGTAAGCAATGGTTACCATTAACTTGCCTAGAAATCATTAGTTCTCTAAACATGGATTACAAATAATATTTAGTTTCTAATACTGTTTAAATTCTCAGTATCAGTGAAGTCAGTGGGATTATGCCATTAAATCCTTTTTTTCGCCAAACATATTAGGATATCTACTGTATAAACCAGATTATTATAAACAAAGAGATTTATTTATTTATTTATTTATTGGACTGTTAAGATTCAGGAGCTGGTTTAAAAATCTTGTGAGCTGCCATTGAGCCTCCTACACCATCTCTTGATTTATCATTGCATGTTCAAAACATTATCTTTGAAATCATTATTCTGTATTCTCTTTTTGTTAAGCATTTGTCATCTTCTTCAGGTGATGCAGTACTTTCAGAAAAGGCAATTAATCACTGAGGACTGACAGATATTGTAGAAGTGTCCATGGGGAGACAGTATCAAAGATACTGCAAGCTCTAAAATTAACATCAGGGTTATTATAACCATAAGAAAGTCTTGTGTCTACTATTACCTTCACAGCTGCAAACCTTTTTGTTTAGAACATTTTGTGCATCTTATGGCTATGTTGTTCACAGCTTTTCTGAAAGTTTGTTTTGCCCTATGGAAGCAAGTAATTATTAAAGGGAGATTAAAAAAAATGTAATAAAAAAGTGAATTAAGTGTGCATATCTGTTGAAGTTTGGTTGAATGTGACCCAGAAGCTGCAGGGTAAGGGCTTTTTGAGCCTATGCAATAATGGTAATTCATCACCAGTACATTATGCAAGACTGCAAATAATGGTTCGATTTGAAGAATTATAGAATGACCCAATCATGTAATCACTAAGAAAAATTTTAATTCAAAATGCTACAGTGACTGGAAGCCCAGATGTGCACACTTACAAATAATCAAATAACATCTGGGACTACTTATCAGAGCAAAAAGAGGGGAATATAAAAAATATTTTTGGACTGTTGTCAAATTGCATTCCTTTGATTCTCTCACAAGCTGTAGTTAAACACAAGCTCAAAAAAGTTATTTACTCAGAGAAAGAAAACTGATTACAGCTCTTGTGTCTGTGAATACAATTTTAATGATTGCATAAAAAGACTAAACAAAGAAAAGGCTTTTGTTTCATAACAGCTGAAGAAAACTTTAACAACCAACTCTTCTGCATCCCCTTTTATTTTTAGCTCAACATTGCCACATAGGCTATCTGTTTTGTTAAAATTCTTACTGTTTTGTAGCTCTGTGAGCCATACTGCTTTTACAGTAACAACTAACCTTTCAGATAGTCTAGAAAATTCCTGAATAGTTTGATGTGTAGAGAAGCTGAACTATTTTCATGGGACAGTCTCTCTTTTGCAGGTGCAGGAGGCCCAGTAAGAGTCTCAGAACAATAGAAAATATTAATTGATTCTGACTTTTGCTGTTCAGAGAGAGTGAGGGAGATGACAATACAAAATACTGAAAAAAATACTGAAAAAAAAAAGTAGTTTGGGTTTCCTTCAGAAGAATAAAAGTGAGAAAGGAGTCTAGTTTCACAGATGCATGTTAAATATGACCCAAAATTTAAGTGCAGTATTTCAGTGCTAAAGGGATAAAAGCTAGGCAAAAATCATACCAGTTACTGTAGTAGATGAAAGGAAAGATTAAAATTTAAGAACAAGACAAAGCACAAATTATTAGAGTGCCTGGTTCTTAAGATTTTGATGCGAAGTTGAATATACAATATTAATAGTTACCTCTTTACCTAGAAACTATATCCAGAAGAGATGTCTTTACCACCACAAACCAGTTACTTGTATCTTCCTACTTCTTCTTTAAACATAGTTTGAAGTACTGTCTTATTACTGAAGTAGTGCTGTCCTTAGTGAGTGGCACTTGTGTTTAGATGTGATGTTGATGTGAAAGTTTTCTTACGGAATTCTTCCATTGTTAGCAGAGTATGTACTCATGATGCAAACCAAAGCTGTTTCATTGAAGTTAGCAAAAGCATGCATGTTTGGAAGAGTTATTTCAATCACATTCACAATGATGATATTATCATTGGAGGTTGAAGAAAGTGGCTAGCTTTGTGCTGTGCTTTGTTGGATGATTTTTTTCTACTTCCATTACAAGATACAAAATACAAAGATATCACAAGATACAAAGTAACTGGTTCTTTATTATCATTGTACAGTATTTCTGAGTGGTTTTTAGTTTTTTTAAAAAAAAAGGTAATTAATTAATCATTTGCTGTTATAATGTTCTGACAGAAATTAACTTTCATGCTGAAGTCACAACTAAACTGGACAATCATTTATTCTGACTGTATGCAGCTCACTCACACACACACACACATATAGTCACCCAAAGATCTGAAGAAATTATTAGTGCAAAGTACTGCTGAATGTCAGTTTGAAGGGAATAATTATCTACAGGGAAAATTTTCAAAATCACTAAGCAGGAGAAGCATTTGAACTGAAAGCTAAAGGTACTTGGATTCCTAAATCCCTTGGGTGTTGAACATTCATCTTCTACAAGAATATATTAAAAAAAAAAAAGTTATTGTAATGCTTGGGAAGATGGGTTTTCCAGTTCTCCTTTTAATGCTTAAAGATTTTTTACTCAACATTTGCCTTCCAAAAGTGTGTACACTTTAAAAGTAATTAAAGTCAGTTTATTATTTTGCTTTGCTATTCCATAATCAACACACAGATCCAATTTTCTGGACAGACACTGAAATTATGCATAGGAGATTTTTTTTTCCCTCCTCCCCTCTTCCCTTTTTTTTTTTTTTTTTCCTTTTCCTTTTTTTTCTTTTTTCTTTTTTTCTCAGTGAGCTTCTGAATTCTTTTTCTTGGCTGGATTCTCTGTCATGAAGATAGAATTTTCATGTCAAATTTGGTATTCTTTATGAAATGCTGCTCAAGATAAGTATCTCTAGGCTAGAGATTCAGCTGTGAAGTATCTACTTAAGATAAGGAAGAGTTTGAAACCTAATATCACAGCGTTGTGAGATGAGTCTTGGGTAGAGTCAAATTGTTTCTCTAACTTGGCAATATGATATGTCTTCTGTGCTTATTCTATTGGAGCTCTCAAGTCCCAGGACCCAGATACTGTAATCTGATTTGACAGTTGTTAGGTTTATGGTTTAAGAAGTTCTATTAGTTTTTACATATTCCCAATTACTCTGCTTATAAAATACTCAACCTATGTACTTGGCAGGGAAGTCTGGGGATGGTAAAAATGTCACTTGCTTCTTGTTTTCATAGCCTTGATGATTTTAGCTTACAATGCTGTATAGGAAGAACAGTGAGGCAGTCTAGTTGCCTAGTGCTATATTAGTCTGAAGTTATAGCAGGTGAGCTAAGTCACTTCAGTGATAAATGGTTCCCCTTCCCTTGCTTGTAATACCAGAGGGATTAATAATTTCCATACAAGTGGTAGTTAATTTCTGTTGTTTCAATTGCTCTCATGATCATTGATAGCAACTTTTCATCAGTTCTGTTTTTGTTAGGAAAATGGCACTTAGTTGAGTTAAGATGAGTGGGGGTATTTTTGTTGTTGTTTTTTTCTTGGAACTATAGAAAATTTTTTTACAACCATTTGAACAGGAAAGTTTTTCCATCGGACAGAATTTCATGTAAGGAGAGATTTGTTTCAAGAAAAGTAAATACTGAAATAAGAGCCACTCATCTGATTTAGATGATTAATCAGATTCTCCAAACATTTTCTATGTGACCTCATTGTTATGACTTGATCTCTTTAGCCATCTCAATATCTAAAATTTTAAGGAGCAGAAATTCTTCAACAGCAAACATAGATGCCTATGTTTTATTTCTTTTTGTTCATTTTTGTTTTTGTTTTGTTGTGTCTGTGTCCAACTCCCTTTACTTCTTCTCCACTAGATCTGTTTTGAAATATACAAGCGTGTGGTGTGGTTGATTTTTCTGACTGCATCCTTTTGCTGTTACTGGTTGTTAGAATATTCCTATGTCTCTGTATTGTGTATATTTATTTCCAGAATTACTTCTTTGATGAAGAATAGTCAGCATTTAGAAGTTAATAGAAAGCAAATTCACTTTCCTCAGGATACTGGGCATATGCATATCTGATAATTCCTTCTTAACACACGTTTTGTTAGAAAGGGTCTGTCTGAAGATAAGGAGCAGAACAACACCCCCATAATCTGGGAGGAAGCACTTAATGACCTGCACCTGAACACTCACAGGTCCATGGGGCTGGATGGGATCCCCCTGAGAGTACTGAGGGAGCTGGCAGAGGAGCTTGCCAAGCCATCATTTATCAACAATCCTGGTTAACAGGGGAAGTCCCAGATGACTGGAGGTTTCCAGTGTGATGCCCATGTACAAGAAGGGCTGGAAGGTGGCTCTGGAACTACAGGCCTGACCTTGGTAGCAGGGAAAGTCATAGAGAGGTTAATCTTGAGAGACCTCTCATGGCAAGTGCATGACAGCCAGGGGATCCCCTGCAGGCCTAGCCTGCATGGGTTAAGGAAGGGCAGGTCTTGCTTAACAAACTCGATCTCCTTCTATGATCAGGTGACCCACCTAGTAGATGAGGGAAAGGCTGTAAATGTTGTCTACTTGGACTTTAGTAAAGCCTTTGACACTGTCATCCACAGCATTTTCCTAGAGGAGAGAGTGGATTATGACATAGACAGGGGTAATCTTACATGGGTAAAAAAATGGCTGGATGGCTGAGTCCACTGTGTTGTGGTGAATGCAGTAAAATCCAGTTGGTTGTTGGTCACAAGTGATGTTTCCCAGGGCTCAGTGTTGGGGCAAGTTTCCTTTAATAACTTAATAAATTATCTAAATGAGGTGATTGAATACACCCTCAGTAAGTTTGCAGATAATACTAAATTTGGTAGGAGTGTTGATCTACTTGAAGATAGAAAGGCTCTGCAGAGGGATCTGGACAGGTTGAATTGATGGGCCAAGGCCAGTTGTATGAGATGCAACAAGGGCAGGTGCTGGGTCCTGCACTTGAGTCACAACAACCCCATGCAACCTAGGAGAGAGTGGCTAGAAAGCTGCCCAGTGGAACAGGACCTGAGAGTGTTGGTTGACAGCTGGCTGAAGATGAGCCAGCAGTATTCCCACATAACCAAGAAGGCCACCAGCATCCTGGCTTATAATGTGTTAAGAGGGAATTATCAGATATGCACTGTGCTATTTTACAGTATTCCTGCATTTTTAAGAATGTGAAAAGCCACTGTTTATTTTAGTATTCCTTACAAATTTTTGTTGAGATATCTGTAAAAAATATTAATTTTCTGGAAGTTGTGTACTTTTAGTACATCCCAAAAGATATGGCAGGACAAAGGTCTGATTACAGAATGGCTGATGCTAGCAGGAATCTCTTGAGATCTTTTATTCCAATAACCCTGGCTCAAGCAGAGTCAGTTAGAGCAGGTGGTCTAGGATTATGTCTATCTAGGTTTTGAGTGTCTTCCAAGATGGAGACTTCACCAGTTGTTTTGGCAACCTGTTTCACTGTTAAAACGTTCTCACAGTCTAAAACTTTTTTTTGTGTTTAGGTGGAATTCCCTTTTTAAAAATATGGGTGATATGGTCATATCACTTAGTACCACTCAGGAGAGTCTGGCTATGTTCTCTTAATTCTCTCTTATCATGTATCTATACACATGGATAAGATTCTCTGAGTTAGGCTGTTCTTCAAACTGAACAGTCTCAGTTCTCTCAGCCTGTCATCATTTGGCAGATGGTCCAATCTCTTAATGATCTTTGTGGCCCTTTATTGGATTCTCACCAGCATGTCCATACCTATCTCATAGTGGCAAGCTCAAAGCTGGACACAATACTGCATGTGAGGTGTCACCAATGCTAAATAGAGATGAAGGCTCACTTCCCTCGATCTGCTGACCACACTCTTGCTAATGTACCACAGGAGGCTGTTGCGTGCCTTTGTTGTGAGGGTACATGGCTGGCTCACCATCATCTTGTTGTTCACTAGGACACCCAGGTCTTTACTGTGAAGAAAAGAAAGCAAAGCTGCTTTCCAACTTCTTAGTCCCCAGCATGTAGTGGTGTCTGGGGTTATTCCTCCCAAGTGCAAGACTTTGCATTTCCTTTTGTTAAACTACATGTGATTCCTCTCTGCCCAATTCTCCAGCCTATCCAGCTACCTTAGAATGGCAGCACAACTCTCTTGGTGTATCAAAAACTATTCCCAGTGTTTGTCATCTATGAGCTTTAATTCTCTTTAATATCTTTAACTTTTGATATTTTTGATAAATGATCTGAATAAAGGGATTGACTGCATCCTCAGTAAGCTTGCAAAGGAGACCAAGTTGGGCAGGAGTGTTGATCTGCCTAAGGGTAGGAAAGAGGGACCTGGAGAGGCTGAGACCAATTGTATCAGGTTCAACAAGGCCAAGTGTTGGATCCTGCACCTGGATCAAAACAACAGTATGCAATGCTACAGGTCTGGGGAAGTGTGGCTAGAAAGCTGCCCAGAGGAAAAGAACCTGTGACTGTTGATTGACAGCCAGCTAAAAATTAGCCAGCAGTCTGCCCAGGTGTCCAAAAAGACTAGCAGCACCCTTTCTAGTGTCAGAAATAGTGTGGCCAGCAGGAGTAGGGAAGTGACCATGTCCCTGTGTTTGGCATTGGTAAGGCTACACATCAAATGCTGTGTTCAGGTTTGGGCCTCTTACTATAAGGACATCAAGGTATTGGAGCAAGTAAAGAGAAAGGCAACAAAGCCAGTGAAGTGTCTAATGTGCAAACATCACTAGGAGTGGGTGAGGCAATGAGGGTTGTTTAGTGTGGGGGAAAGGAAGTTAAGGGAAGACCATTTTGCTCTCTACAACTACCTGAAAGGAAGGTGATAGTGAGGGTTGGTCTCTTCTCCCAAGCTGCAATGATACAACAAGAAGACATGGCCTAGAGTTGTGCCAGGCCAAGTTTAGTTTGCATATTAAGAAAAAAAATATTTACTGAAAGAGTAGTCTGACACTAGAAGAGGCTGCTCAGGGAAGTGGTTGCGGCATCATCCCTGGAAGTATTTAAAAGGTAAGCAGATGTGGTGCTTAGGGACATGGTTTAATGGTGGACTTGGGAATGTGCTAGGTTAATGTTTTAACTTGATGATCTGAAAGTTCTTTTCAAACCAAAATTATTCTGTGATTCTATTACTGTTTTTGTTGCCTTTGCTATTCCTTGCTAGTTACAGCTGCAGCTAGATTTTGTCTTTCCTAACTCCATTCCTGCATCATTAAACAGCATCTATTTACTTCTGGATCATCTGTCCCTACTCCTACCTCTTCCAAACAGATGTCTGAAAAAGTTAAATTTTACTTTCCTGGAATCCTGGGTGTTGTTCTGCTTTTTGGCCTGTTCCCTCCACACAGGATACTGAAATCTGCCATCTCATGGTCATTGCAGCCAAAGCTGCTTGTACCTTTATGAGGTCTACTTTTCGTTGTCGGTTCCTTGATCACCTGTACAAGGAAGTGTACAAGATCTTTGGGTAGTAAAAACCACGTGTGGTTCAAGGGGTGGAATATAGTAATCCTAACCAGAAGACTGTTGAGCATTGAGGAGTCAGTAATCCATATCATATTTAAACTGCCTTCATGGAGCATATGTGTGCTTTATGGCATGGGAAAATCCATTTGGTGGCTGCAGGAGTGAGGAGTTACCTGTGTCTGAAGAGACAAAAGATTTACAAGCTATATTTTTATTGTATCTTATTAAACATCTATTTTATGAAGTAATTTTTTTCGCTGGCCTTTCTTACTTAGAATCAGTCCCTCTCTTACTCTCTCTCTCTGTCCTCTCTGTCCTCCCCAAATTCAAAAAAAATTATCCAAAAAGACTTTTGTATTTTTTCCTAAAGTTAAAAAAAAAAGTCTGACAAATGCCAAAATGACACTTTCAAGTTGTTTGCATTACAATTAATGTTTATCCAATAAAATGTTAATGTTAAAACTAATCCTAGAAAATACTTGAAAAAGAAGCAAGTTAGTACTTCCAGAAAGTTTATAGTGTGGCATTTACTATACTGAAGTAAATTTTTGTGTTTTCAGATAATTCATAAAAACTTTTGGATACTTTTGGAGCAACAGGTAGGTACTTTGGGTGTATAGACCAAGATTTTAATTTCTTCAGTAACAGTAGATTTAATTACTCCCATTGTACTGATGAAGTGAGATGAGCCAGAAGTGTGCCCAGGTAGCCAAAAAGGCCAATGGTATTCTGGCTTGTGTGGCAAGCAGGACCAGGGAGGTGATCATCCCTCCGTACTTGAATTGGTAAGGCCACACCTTCAAATACTGCGTACAGTTTTGGGCACCTCTATACAGGAAGAACATTGTGAAGTGCTGGAGCATGTCCAAAGAAGGGCAACGAATCTGGTGAAGGCCCTTGAGAACAAGTCTTCTGAGGAGTGGCTGAGGGAATTGGGGATGTTTAATCTGAAGAAAAGGAGGCTGAGGGGAGATTGCCTCATTGCCCTCTACAACTACCTGAAAGGACATTGTAAAGAGATAGACACTGGTCTCTTCTCATAAGTAACTGGTGATAGAACAAGAGGGAATGGCCTCAAGCTGCACCAGGGAAGGTTTAGACCAGACATTGGGAAGAACATTTTCACTTAAAGGGTTGTCAGACATTGGAACATACTGCCCAGGGAGGTGGTTGAGTCACCATCCCTGAATGTGTTTAAAAGTAATCAGGATGTGGTGCTTGGGAATGTGGCTTAGTGCTGGACTTGGTAGAGCAGGGTTAATGGTTGGACTCGGTAATCTTAAGTGTCTTTTCCAACTTAAGTGATTCCATGATTTTATGATTCTATATGGTGATTTATATAATCCTAAAGAAAGTGCTAATAGAAAGCCCACTTAAATATAAAGCTAAATTGAAGCAGCTTTTCTTTGCAACAATTTGCGCAGTTTTCAGTCTTCCCCACCCTCATTCTTGATGTAAATGATGTCTTTAAAATGGTTACTGAAATCCTTACTGTTTTTCTGCCTTTAGAGTATTTAATGAGGCCACAGGAGATCTGGAGACAAGCATTGGTACATAAGACAATGTGGAGGTGTTCTGACTTCTATGTTTTATGATTAATCTCTGTATCTCAGTGAACAGTTGATTATTGTTTTGTTTTCTTGCTTGTGAGAAAACACTTTGGTTTTATATATAAGTGGATTTAATGATTCAGTAGCAAGGTTGCTACATTTTGGAAACACTATGTTTGTAAAGTGGACCGGTAATTTCCAAATTTTGCAGTGTTAGATAAAAATGTACTCTGTTATTTTGTACTATTCATCAACAGTGGGAATCTACACTGTAATCATAGATGTACACATATTTACAGCTAAACATTTATAGAGAGTTACAATGACCAAAGTTTTGTATTAATGTAAAAATGAGATTACTTTTCAAAAGCATAGAAGGGATTGTTAATGATTCTTATAATTAGATCTTACTCTTCTCTGTCTTTTTGTAAAGTGTGTATATACACATATATCTATACACACATATATTAAGTCCATTACAGCAAATCAAACTTCTGAAATTGAAAATCCTGTCCAGAATACAACCAGCATATGTGAAATTAACACTGATCTGTGTAATTCTTATGCTTATTTTAAAGCAGAACTTTTTACAATATGGAAAGCTGTAAAGAGTGGTCTTTAAACACAACAGGTCTTGAAGGAGGGTTCCTTTACATTCTGCAGTAATAGTATTCACTGCTCAAAACTGATCCAATACATTTATACAAGCCAAAGGCGGAATATCCATGAGAAGAGGAAGCGAGCATATCTGAATGTGAGCAAGGAAGATATTTTTCACACTTTACTTCATTATCATGGTTTTCTAATACTTAAAACTTCCCCCTTATACAGCTGTAGTCTTTTATAGAGATTAAGACTTTGGATTTGATAAGTGACAATAACTTGGCATTTGTTTTATATTTGCATTTCAGAACCCTTTAAAATACACTCTGAATGCAGATTCTGTAACTTTCTCCTCTGTGGAAGATGGCAGTGCAGGGAGAAATGCTGTGGATTGCATCTATATGGCAGCAGCCCCTGTGGGAGTTGGTACCCCAACGTCATTTGAGGTTTGAGAGACTTGCAGCAAACTTCCCTGCAGTGTAATTAAGGATGGCATTTTCACAAATTGCTCTACTAATCATAGAGATGTTGGCAAGTCATACATCATCATCCAACATGTATTTCACAGGTAATGAACCTAGCTGAGTAGAGAAAGGATGTTACCAGTAAAAGGGATGTTGGTTTTGACCCTTAAGGAGTAAATTTTTATAAATAAAGTACGCTCATTTATTACTTATTCTGAATAGCTGTAATGCCCTAGGAAAACAAGAAAACACTTCTTTAGTCTGGCATCTAGATAGGCATGAAAACAGTGAGCACACATTTTGCAGCCCTGTTGTTTTGTTGCCATAGGCAACTAGTTGTTCCTAGACAGTATCTGCAGTCCTGCCTACCACACCCTAGAGATGATATTGTCTCTCCCTTTGTCTTTATGCTTGTATTATTTGGAGAAGGATTAAATAGCACTTATCTTCAAAAAAAGGTTTATTAATTGGGATAATTACTTCATATAACAGGATGGCAATTATTCTTGTGGTATCGGTGAGAACTGCTACTTAGCTGAGATAAAAAAAACACCACATTGGAAACAAGCCAGAAGTTTCATTTTGAAATGACAATGCAGTCACTCTGTACTTCGACATCCTTCTTTCCACTTAGAATCTTGTTTGAATGTTCTAATGAAGGCAAAGAACTTTGGAAGTTTATTATTATTATTCTCTCTCTTCTCTTTTCTCTGGGTTGACAGTGCAAGGTCTAAGATTTAATTCTAAGTCTCATGGGTCATCCACAGAGTCATTATTCATGTGGAAAGTATCTAGCCTTAATCATGTCCTATATGTACAGTAATTGCAGAAAAATTCACCCTTGACTTCTTCAAATGTGTTTTTCTTTGATTATAATAAGACCCACTACTATATCTGTGGTTCTGAGTTCAGTTTATTGTCCACAGAAAAAGCTTATAATAATCTTTGTTACATCTACAGAGTAATCAGTCTTTAATTTGACTTCAGTGTCTGACAAAGGCAAACAGCAGAACATTATAAATAGCTACATTATATTTTCCAGAAAAGGATTTTTATTTCTTATAATATTCAGCATACTGGTTTAGCTGGGATAATGTTACTTTTCTTCATAGTCATGTCGTGTTGTGTTTTGGATTTGTGACCAAACCAGTGCAGGTAACACGGGGATGTTTTAGTTATTGCTGAGCACTACTTACACAGCATTAAGGCCTTTGAAGTTTCTCATGCTTCCTTACCAACAAACAGGCTGGGAGTGGACAAGATGCTGGGAGTGGGCACAGCCAAAATAGCAGACCCAAGCTAACCAAAGGGATATCCCAAAATATATTATTTAATACTCAGCAATAAAAGCTGGAGGAAAAGGAGGAGAGGAGTGAGTTTGATGTTACAGCATTTGTCATCCCAAGTAGTAATTATGTCTGTTGAAACCCTGCTTTTCTCAAAATGGCTAACCATCTGTTGGCCATTGGAAAGTAGCAAATAAATTTCTTATTTGCTTTGCTTTTGTGTGCAGCTTTTGTTCTACCTATTAAAGTATCTTTATCTCAACTTACATGTTTTCTCCCTTTGGATTCTTTTCCCCATCCCCGCTGGGGCATAGTGAGCAAGTGACTGCGTGATGTCAAATGCCATCTGTGGTTAAACCATGACACAGGTTTACAATGTTTTTTACTTGCTTTTTCCATGTTCATTAATTTCCTTCCAAACTTATGGAACTTAATTTCTTATTATGTCAGGGAAGCCAGCCATGAACTCATTCACATATTTTCTGAAAGGAAGCACAAATAGTGTTTGATAGAAGAATTTATGGTCCAATTAGCAAAAAAATGTGGTGTCAGTCTTGTAACATATGTAATGAAACTCACTGAGAAACTTGAAGGTTATGATCAGAAATAGTTATATATTTTGATAAAAGGCATAAAATATACTGCCTGTTAAAGGAAAGTAGCAATTGGCTTCTGCATTGTTTTTCAAGTCTATACCCTGTTTTCAAACATCCCTGCTCACAACATCACAGTGTATTCTGGGTATAGTTTGCATGTTTTTTGTTTCATTTATTATGTAATCTAACTATGTGCATGAAAGCAATGTGCAACAGTTAGTTCAGCAGAGGAAGAATTCAACTAAGTTACAAGGTCAATATAGGCCTAGGAAGAAGTATTAATGCTGATATTAATGCCAGCTATAAATGGCTTACTAAATAATCCAATATAGTTTTCTCTTTTGGAAAGAAAACAACAGAAGCTGCTTAGTAGTGCATTGCATCAGAATACAATGCTTCGGATCAGAGCTGGATCAGCATTGGAATATAAATGCAACAGGTATGTTTTATTGAAATCTAAGCTGGAAGCACTACTGGTGTAAGAAATAAAGGCAAAGATTTGGCCAGACAATACAGAATTTTAATCTCTTTGGGATATTTTAAGTGTGCTGGTATTAACTGGGATAGGAACAAAGAACTCTATTATTTCCCTTCAAAGCTCAATTTATGTGAAAATGTAGTAGGACATCTCATCTCATATCTGACAGAGTTAATTATTTTGAAAAATGCTTGCCACATAAAAATGGTACTGGTTACAACATAGTGTAAAAACGGTGTATGGGATAACCATGACAATTAGAAACATTAAACTAGTTAGATGAGCAAAATGTCTTGCTTCAAAACAAGAATGAAATAGAACTCAGGTAATCAAGATGCCAAAGGTTTTCTTAAATAAGTGATTTTATTGTTAATTATCAAAATGGTTACATTTGGACAGCAGAAATATAGAAAATGCTAGTGATCAAGCTGACTGAAATTGCAGAAGCAGTAGGAGCAACAATGTGTTTTTTAAAACTAGAAAAAACATCTGAATCAAGTTATGCCCTTGCTGTGCATCCCTTATTTTTCCTTTCTAATAATGAGAATTACTACACACAGTGGTAGGCTATGTCAATGGATAAGAGATAATGAGTCTGTCAAGTATGGAAAACTTCAAATGAAAATATGAAGTATATGTTAGGGTGCTTCTGTGATAATCTGTTTCTATTTAGATACATCACTTAAAGCATTAACAAGAAAGCCTACATGGAATAATATTTAGTGTTGAATGAACTCTCCACACCCATAATTACAAACTGGGAAATTTAATGAACTTTTAATAATACTTTGATTGCATTTGATACTACGAATTTGGTCAATATTTTGAAACTTTGCTGAGACAACATCTAAGGAGATTAATTCCAATTACACCTGCAAACTCACAAAGATTGGAAAGATTAATATTTTAATACGTATCATTAATGTAATTAAAGTAGGTGAGTATGAACATACGGAGAAAAGATTAATGAAACACACCAAGGGAAAAGTAAGACCTCATTTTACCTTCTTATTACAAGAAGAAAAAGACTTTCAAGGACTTCTGAAGGAAGTTACACTTGCAGCTGATAAAAAGAATTCTAAAAAAGCTACCTAGTTTGGTTGCTAAGCTTACTGCTCCTAAATATTTTTAAGGTTGGAATATTTTTAACATTGGAATAGTTTAAGAGGGATATAAGTGAAATAAGGGCATAAGAAATATATACAATGTGGTATTAAAAAAAAATAGAGAAAATACAAAGAAAGATGCCTTATTTCATGATAGAAACAAGTTTCTTTCTGTGTCTTAGGGAGAAACTTTGTCAACCGGCCTTGTGGGACTTGTGTACCCACGTCTGCAGAAAATATTCTCTGAAGATGCTAAATTGAAAAAGATCTTGTCAACATGGTATTTAACTTTACTTTATGCTCCTAGTCCTTAAAAATATTTTTTTGTAAAACATTTTTTGCTCCTTATTTAAATGTTTAAATCAGCTCCCCAGGCTTGGCATGTAAAGTGTTTCAGAAATGGAATACAAAGCATTTTTTTCTGTTACGGATTTCATTTTTGTGTTGGCAGTGAAAGTAATCAATTCTGTTTGAACCCAGAATATGAACTGGAACATGAGCTTTATTTTGAAATCTTAATTTATCAAGTGTGAACTTCATGCATCACAGATGAGAACTTTACATTACATCTGTTGATCAGGTATGGGTTTGGTGATCAGGAAGTGAGGTGGATTAGGAACCGGTTGAAAGGAAGGAGTCAGAGAGTTGTAGTCAATGGGGCAGAATCTGGTTGGAGGTGTGTGACTAGTGGAGTCCCACAGGGGTCGGTACTGGGACCGGTGTTGTTCAACATCTTCATCAACGACCTGGATGAGGGTATAGAATGTACCCTCAGCAAGTTTGCTGATGACACTAAGCTGGGAGGAGTGGCTGACACACCAGAAGGCTGTGCTGCCATTCAGAGAGACTTAGATAGGTTGGAGAATTGGGCGGGGAGAAACATGATGAAATTCAACAAGGGGAAGTGCAGAGTTTTACATTTGGGGAAGAACAACACCATGTCCCAGTACAGGTTGGGGGCTGAACTGCTGGAGAGTAGTGTAGGTGAAAGAGACCTGGGGGTCCTGGTAGACAGGAGGATGACCATGAGCCAGCAATGTGCCCTTGTGGCCAAGAAGGCCAATGGCATCCTGGGGTGCATTAGAAAGGGTGTGGTTAGTAGGTCAAGAGAGGTTCTCCTCCCCCTCTATTCTGCATTGGTGAGGCCACATCTGGAGTATTGTGTCCAGTTCTGGGCCCCTCAGTTCAAAAAGGACAGGGAACTGCTCGAAAGAGTCCAGCGCAGAGCTACGAAGATGATTAAGGGAGTGGAACATCTCCCTTATGAGGAAAGGCTGAGGGAGCTGGGTCTCTTTAGCTTGGAGAAAAGGAGACTGAGGGGTGACCTCATCAATGTTTACAAATATGTAAGGGGTGAGTGTCAGGGGGACAGAGTTAGGCTTTTCTCAGTGATGACCAGTGATAGGACAAGGGGTAATGGGTGTAAATTGGAGCATAGGAGGTTCAAGGTGAATATCCGAAAAAAATTTTTTACTGTAAGAGTGACAGAGCACTGGAACAGACTGCCCAGGGAGGTTGTGGAGTCTCCCTCACTGGAGACATTCAAAACCCACCTGGATGAGTTCCTGTGTGATGTACTCTAGGTGACCCTGCTCTGGCAGGGGGGTTGGACTAGATGATCTTTTGAGGTCCCTTCCAGCCCCTAAGATTCTATGATTCTATGATCTGCACTCTGAAAGTAGATTACATGAAATAAGTCCAGGGCAAGACTTTAAAATCTACCATCAAATAGTCAGAGCATTGAAAAACTTTGATACACACTTTAGAAACCCTGGTTAAAAACTTTTAAAGTTTTGAATACTGCTTTGTATTAATTTAGTATTTATTCCAAAATACACTATTAACAATGACATAAATATATATACAACATTACTCTTAGTTTAAACATGAAGGCAGCATGGTTATAAGATGAGGTCAAGCTAAATCCTTATTTAATAATATTTGGCTTGTTCCTTTTAAAAAAAATTTGCATGAGCAGTTTCAATATTCAAAGACTTTGCCAGTATCAATAATATTTAAATGCCCCCGGGGGTTCTGTGCAAAATGCTTTAAAAACTTACTTATTTGTGTTCCACATTTATAAATACAAATTAAACTAGGACACTGCTATATAAAAAAAAAACCAAAAGCAAAAAACAACAAAACAAACAAACAAACAAAACCAAAACCAAAACAAAAACAAAAAAACCCCACATAATCCCATGCTGAAACTTTTTATTCTGGGTTTTACTCCAGTGTGATTTTCACAGTAGTCTTATAAAATATTGATGTTATTAGGAAGAATTTCTTTACTGTGAGGGTAGTAAGGCAATGGAATAGGTTGCCCAGGGGAGTTGTGGGTACCACGTCCTTGGAGGTGTTACAGGCCAGATTGAATGAGGTGTTGTTCAGCTTAGTCCAGCGTGAGGTGTCCCTGTTCATAGTAAGGAGGTTGGAACAAGACGATCTTTAAAGTCCCTTCCAACCTTAACCATTTTATGATTCTATGATTATTGCTAACAATTCAATCTCCTTTCCCAATTTATGCAGCGCCAAGTACATTTTTTAAAACATTAGGCACCTATTATTCATGTTATTTATGGAAGGTACAGAGATGGTTCTTCCTTTTTAGTATTTCTGCAAGTCTAGTCACCTAACTAAACCAATATTGTGTTGCAAAGAGAATAATGTTACTTATCAACACTATGTTACAGATCTAACCAGCTGATCTCATTATTTTTGATAGTGTTTCCTTTTAATATCTTAATGTATTCTCTTGATTTTATATTCAATTGTTAGAGATGGGAGTAAAAATCTGTGGTGTTAAAACCACAGGGTTTTTTCATGTTCTTGACTTCATGGTTTTCTGGTCTTTTAATTTCTGTGCTTCACTGAAAACCTACGTTCTTGCAGATTTCACAGAATCTGACAGACAGCCCTTAATCCAGCCTTTCTTTGTTTACGCCCCTGCATATGTCAGCAGTTCATAACTCAGCTGTAGTGGGACAATGACCTACTGCTTTTGACCTGTTTTCACTGTAGGTAAGCAAAACACTCCCTGGAAGCTCTAATCTAATCTTGATTTCTCCGGTAATAGTTCTGTGTGAAAGCCACTCTCTGTTTCCTTCTTTTTGGGAATGGAGCCAGGTCTGTGTGGAAAAGACACAAAGCTCCTCAGGCAGCATTGCTGCTCAGACGGATTCTCCTCATATGCTGCACAGGAGACTTAGTGAGCTGGATATAATGTTCAGTAGAGTCCCAAAATTAGTAACTGTCTCAAAACAGCTGACCTGACAAACGACACTGCGTTCAGGTGGGGTTCTCATTTGATAAGCCACCTGGACCCCATTCTTGCAAGGAGAGACCCCTCATTTGGTAACCACCCTGATAAATTGGATGTTGTCCTTGGAAGCAGACCCCCTCACTTGGGAGCCACCCTGATAAATGGGACACTGTTTTTACTTGATCAGGAATGGTGGCCAGCAAGAGGAGCCCCATGGAGGCACAGTACCATCTTGTTTAAGGACAGAATGCATATGTGAAAATAAAGATCATTGCTTGGTCAACATGGATGGGGGGTCAAGTGATCACCTGGATTCCCATTCTCTATCGACTCATTTAAAGAACAATCCAACACTGAGTCTGCACAATGTAGTCTAAACCTCACCTGCAGGCAAGGCCAAGTGCCATAAAAGAGGCAGACTCAAAATGTTTGGGGAGCATGCCTACCATCCAATGACCATAACATCATGCTGAGATTGTCACTGGATCCAAGGGTGGTGATATCTTTCCTATCTGCTTTCTTAATCTCTCTCTCTCACTCTGTCTTTCTTCATGTCTCTTTCCTTCTGTTTCTAACCTTATTCTTGTCACATAAGGGTAACGTAATTTCTAATATTGCTACGTTTTTCCAGTTGCAACTTTTTGTTTTGAAAGTACAATTTTGCTAAATTCTGTTGGTTGCAAACTGTTGCTTTGAGAGTGATACTGTTGTGTGTTTTTTGACAAGCTTTATAATCTTACTCAATTTTGAGTAACGTTTTGTCTAAGCCTCCTGGATAATGGTCCTACTCTTAGAATACCACACAGAGAATTCCAGAGGTTAATCTTGCTGGATGGGTTCTTAAAAGAGATTAATTAAGAGAGGAGGATTTGATCCAGCCACACCCAGGCTTCTCTCTGAGAAAGATTTTAGAAATCAAGGGGGTCAAGTGTGCATCTTCCTTCGTGAAGACCCACCTCTGGGGAATTCTACCCATGCTCACTTTGTGGGGCATGCCATACTCACCTTGTGGTACATGACAATTAATTAGTGCCCCCAGGTCTAGGGAGCCATGGCCACCTCGTGGGATGCAACAAACCCAATATGTATATATGGCATAAAGTGTAAAATTTGCACACAAGCTCCTTTAAAAAGGATTTTTGGAACTATTTTTATTATAACAGATCTGTTT
The DNA here is from genome assembly GCF_000747805.2 of Chaetura pelagica. NCBI lineage: Eukaryota > Metazoa > Chordata > Aves > Apodiformes > Apodidae > Chaetura > Chaetura pelagica. The sequence continues at coordinate 993,568 of NW_009953311.1, forward strand.
TCATACCTGGCTACTTTCAGTGATGGAACAAAGAGCTTTTTGAAAATAAGAGGCTTTTCTCAAGATGTTTCAAAATGTATCTAAAACTAGAAATGCTTGATCATTACATTATTTTGTGTTCCATGAACAAAAGCAATAATCAACTGAAACGAATTGAGGGATTGAGCCAAATTTAAAATTTCATAATTGTAAAAATGAAAAAAATCAAATATACTTTAAGTTGATGTTCAATTTTTACACATTTGAGTTAAATTGATAAAATGCCTAGTGATGAATACTGCTGCAACAAATGTTCAATTAATTCCTCTGAGATAGAAGATCTGAACTTTCTCTTCCACCTTAAGCATCAGACGGTTAGCTATTCTGCTGCTGTATGGTTAACCTGTTGTATTGAACTTCTATTCAAACATTAATTTAAACATTATCTGAAATAGGTATTTAAACCCAGAAGAGTGTTCTTCCATCTCCTTTTCTGTGTGGAAATTCCACCCAGCCATTAAAAAAAATTTCTCTTTCAATAAATGCTTGGATGCTATAGTAATATTTCAAAGGGGAAGGAGTGAAAAGGCTGTAGATTAATATTTAAATAAATTGATCAAGTATTTGGGGGAAAAAAAAAATAATCTTTTCTCACCAAGAGGAGGCTCATAACCATTACCTTACTCTAAGCTGATTCTATGTTTTTAGCTATCCTGCTTGTAGTCATGAGCCAGAATCTTAGTGAGAGAAATTTTAGCAGAGGTAAACACAGAAGGATGGACAACAAAATCTCATGTTGACTTGCCCTGGCAGTGTTTTTCTGGAAAGCCAGCTCCTCCATTTGCTCTTTGGAATAAGGTTAAGCTGCAATAGAAGAGAGCACTCTTAGCCCACATGAAATCAAACGTGATTAGATACACAATATTATTTATTTTTTTTTTCCCCCCATTCTTTGGAGCATATGACTGTATGAATACTCCATTATTAACTCATAAGCAGACCTTTGGTAAATAAATATTTTCAGAATTCTACAGTAAACAACTCAATCAAAGCAGGCTGTCAGTTTCTTATTTAGTACTCATTTATAGTTCTAATATTATGCTTATAGTCTTGAATGGAGAACAGTGAGATCTCTTCACAAAAGTTGGTGGTTGTCTAATGTATAAATTATAGATCTGCTTGATTAACCACTTCTCTCTGGGATAATTCTGTTGTGTGCCAATACATGTGGCAATGGAGGGATAAAAGATTCTCACTACTTTTAGGTATCTTCAGATGTCATTGTTCTATCACGATGTTGAAGGTATTTGGTACAGGTTTTATATATTCAGTAGCCCAGTGACACCCTGAATTTTAAGAATTTGCTAAGTTTTGTCTTTAAAGATGCAGAATCAAATTGATACAGATCTTTCTAGAGAAAGTGAGCAATGAAAAGCTTTGCCTATACTGTAAGCTCTGAGGTATCTACATTAATTTTGGTATACAAGTTAGAAGATCATGTGAGAAGGTGTTGTTTTGGGGTTTTTTATGGAACTGTATTTGAAAGAAAGAAAGTTGCTACTAGCATTATGTTCATCTTGTCTAAATGAAAAGTTATGGCAATAGAATATGCTGAGTTTTTTAGTATTCTTCCCCCAGGAAACTAAATGATGTTATGCTGTAAGTGTTAAGTTATGAAATGCTGTTGTTTATTTTCCCCCTCTCTTACAGGCTCTAGCTGTATCAGCAGGTTTTATTTCTGGGTAGAACACTTGAACCTCTAAAGAAACAGTAATCTGTCTTCATATTCTCTTCCCACCCTCACTTTCTATTTTCACTGATTTTATAGAGGGAAATAAATTACAATACAATGTATTAAAATGCCTATAGAGCAACTTAAAAATTAGTCAACAATGTTAATTAATATCTTGGCTAGAAAGTAACAAGTATGACTCATTATTATCCTTCTTTCAACCCAGTAAAAAGAGGAGAGGCAGTTTTGCTACACACATTCATATACCGTACTTGATGCACCAGCTCATCATAAAATCAAAGAATGGTTTGCTTGGAAGGGACCTTAAAGATAATCTAGTTCTAACCCTCTGCCATGGTTAGGGACACCTTCAACTAGACCATATGGATCAAAGCCACAATGAATCTGGCCTTGAACACTTCCATGGACACTTCACAACTTCTTTGGGCAACCTATCTATGTAATCATAGACTTCATGATTAGCAGATGCATAGCTACCCATAATATATATCAGCTCATCATAATGGGCTATGATGTTATTGGCATCATGGAGACATGGTGGGATGACTCATTTGATTGGAGTGTTGGAACTGAAGGATACAGCCTATTAAGGAAGGACAGGCCATGGTGACCAGGAGGGTGTATTTCCCAATGTCTGTTGGAGGGACAACTCATCAGAGCATATGCAATCCAGAAGGTTCCTGGTAGCTTCCTTCTCCAAGTGACAGAGGAGCCAGTGAGGAGAGGTGCTGTGTTGGACCTTCACAGAATCAGAATGGTTTGATTTAGAAGGGACTTTAAAAATCACCTAGTTTCAAACCCCTTGCATGGTTCTCCCCAGCAAGGAGGGGCTGGTGGGGAATGTGAGGCTTGAGGGTAGCTTTGGCTGCAGTGACTGTGAAATGGTGGAGTTTAAATCCTCAAGGGCAGTGAAGAAAGTGCGCAGAAAGCTCACTACCTTGTATTTCAGAAGAGAAGCTTTAGGCGTCTTCAGTGACCTGCTTGGTAGGGTACCATGGGGTAAAGCTCTGGAGAGAAGTGGAGCCCAAGAAAGCTGGTTAAAGTTCAAGGATAACCACCGCCAAGCCCAGGAGCATCTCAACAAATAGGAAGTTATGCAAAAATGCCAGGAGGCTTGCATGGATGAACAAGTTGCTCCTGAGCAAACTCGGAGATAAAAGGGAAATCTACAGAGATGGAAGCAAGAACAGATAGTCTGGGAGGAATACAGAGAAAGTGTTGGACCAGCCAGGGATCAAATTAGGAAAGATAAAGCCCTGTCCAGGGACATGAAGCAGCAAGAAAAGCTTGTATAGTGACAACATTTGTTGACGACAAAAGAAAGGCTAGGGAAAATATGGGCCCTCTGCAGAAGGAAATGAGAGAACTGGTTATGTGGGATATAGAGAAGACTGAGGTACTCAATGACTTTTTTGCCCTAGTATTCACCAGTAGGTACTCAAGCCACACAACCAAGTGACGGAAGGCAAAGGTAGTGACTGGGAGAATGAAAACCATTCATGGTAGGGGCAGATCAGGCTCATGGTCACCTGAGGAACTTGAAAGTGCACAAGACCATGGGACCCGATGAGATACATCTGTGGGATCCTGAGGTAGATGCCAATGAAGTAGCTAGCCCACTACTGATAATATTTCAGAAATCATAGCAGTCCAGTGAAGTTTCCATTGACCATAAGAGGGGAAATATAACTCCTATTTTAAAAAAGCAAAAAAAAAGTAGACCCTGAGAAATACAGGCCTGCCAGTCTCACCTCTGTGCCGCACAAAATCATGGAGCAGATCCTCCTGGAAACTATGCGATGGCACATGGAAAATGACGAGGTGAATGGTGATAGCCAACAGTACTTCAGTAAGGTCAGATCCTGCCTGACAAATCTGATGGCCTTCTGTAATGGGGTTACAATATTGGTGTATAGGAGAAGAGCAACTGAGCAACTGAAGTAACCTACCTGGACTTGTGCGAAGCATTTGACACTGTCCGACACAACATCCTTGTCTCTACATTTGAGAGACATGGACTTGACAGATGGACCAATTGGTGAATAAGTATTGGCTGGATGGTCACACTCAAAGAACTACAGTCAATGCTTCACTTTCCAAGTCAAGATCCATGGTGAGTCATGTTCCTTGGGCATTTGTATGGGGACAAACACTGCGTAACATCTTTATTGGCAATATGGACAGTCATGACACAAAGCTATGTAGTGTGGCTGACATGCTGGAGAGAAGGGATGCCATTCAGGGGGACCTTGACAGGTTTGAGAGGTTAATCCATGCAAACTGTGTGATGTTCAACAAAACCATGTGCAAGGACCTGCACCTTAGTTGTGGCAATCCCAAGTGCAAACAGAGGTTGGGTGCATAATGGATAGAGAACAGGCCTGAGGAGAAGGACCTCAGGGTGTTGGTTGATGAGAAGCTCAACAGGAGCAGGCAATGTGCACTTGCAGTCCAGAAAGTCAACCATATTCTGGTCTGCATCAAAAGCAACAAGGCCAGCAGGTCAAGGGAGGTGATCCTCCTCCTCTTATATGGTCTCATGAGATCCTACGTGGAGTACTGCATCCAGTTCTGGGACTCTTGACATAGGAAGGACATGGAGCTCTTGGAGCAACTCTAGAGGAGGGCTGTGAACATGATCAGGGGGCTGATCAAGCACGTCTCCTATGAAAACTGGCTGATAGAGTAGGGGCTGCTCAGCCTGAAGAAGAGAAGTGTTGCAAGCCAGTACTGGGGGGCTGTCGGTGTGCCTGGCCGGCTAGTGGAGGAGCCTGCCACGGTCTGAACAGTGACTGGCTCCTTGGCCCAGGCTCAATCAGGACTCTCCACTCCATCTCCTCTTCTGGCACGTTCGGATGTTTACTTCGTTAGCTCACTTTTTATCAACTGGTTCTCATGAGAGAGTCCTCGGTCGTTGAGGCCCAGGTGTTCTTTCAGTCAAAACAGGATTGCTCACATATCC
>NW_009953311.1:1004396-1038959 GCF_000747805.2 Chaetura pelagica
CGCGCGTCGTTCCGATCTTTGGGTTCCCGCCTGAGTCTTTGGGTCCTTTCTTCGGATCTTTAGGTTTTCTCTCTCAAATCTTCAGCCTTCAGGTCATGCCCTGTTTCGGGCGCCATTTGTCGGTGTGCCTGGCCGGCTAGTGGAGGTGTATTCCAGCGAGGGAAGAATGCAAGACAATCAATATGATTGATAGAGCAAACTCCAACTTTATTAGAAATTACAGGCACTTATATACCCTTAGCCCGGATTTTGCATGTCCAGGGTTGCACTTATGATTGATCAGTTGTACTAGAGCCTGCCACGGTCTGAACAGTGACTGGCTCCTTGGCCCAGGCTCAATCAGGACTCTCCACTCCATCTCCTCTTCTGGCACGTTCGGATGTTTACTTCGTTAGCTCACTTTTTATCAACTGGTTCTCATGAGAGAGTCCTCGGTCGTTGAGGCCCAGGTGTTCTATCAGTAAAAACAGGATTGCTCACATATCCGTTGTTTATTAAAACAGTCTGCAACAGGGGGCATGCAACAAGAAGGCTCCAGGGACACCTTAGAGCAGCTTTTCAGTACCTTAAAGGTACTGAAAGGGTACCATTTACAGGAAAGCTGGAGAGGGACTTTGTGCAAAGGTTTGTCTTGATAGGATGAAGAAGAACAGTTCTGAGCTGAAAAGGGTAGATTTAGTTTAGGTATTAGGAAGAAATCCTTGACTATGAGCATGGTGAGACACCTAAGCAGGTTGGCCAAGGAAGTTGTGGATGCTCCCACTTCATTGTGGAATGAACTGTTCAAGACTAGTTTTGATGGGGCTTTAAGCAACCTGGTGTAGTGGAAAGTCTCACTTCACATGATAGGGACGTTAGAGCTAAATTATCTTTAAGATCCCATTTTACCCAAACCATTCTATGACTGGTAGTACAGTGCTTACACTTTAAACTAGAGGAGTGCAAAATGCAGATTAGTTCCATTGCAAGAGCTTCAGCATTTCTTATGGAAGAATTGACTAGACCCATTGGCTGATGTAATGGATGACATTTTTAATTGCTTCACTTTGGAGATGTCTTACAGGACTAGGAAAAAAAATTTACGTTATTTTAGCCCTCGTCCTTCTGAAATGTCTGTTGCTGTTTAAGAAATATTTTTATTGCAGTACAATGCTTTTAGTGATCCAAATAGCTTTTGCTGAATTGACTCAACATGATTTACTGCTCTCAAACAAGTTGACAAAACCATGAGATCTATTAAGAATTGATCTATTAAGCATGGGTAAGCATTGAGCGTGTGCTGAAGTGAACCTGAAAGCCTGACAAAGAAATAAATTTGTAATAGATACTTTAAAGGTAATTTCCTAATATTAGTATTGTTACAACTTTAGGCATTCTCAGACATTCTATGTTGTTGAGAGAAGAATTGTAATCAATTTTGCAATTGGCTTTAAAGGCATAATAGTGAATTTGACAGACTGCATTCTGGAAGAGAATATTGGTGACAAGAAGGTGGTTTGAGAGTCTCTAGGATAACTTGAGCAATTTCCAAAAGATATATTAAGACTTGTTAAGGCACTTAGAAACATTCAAGGTTACTTTTATATGTTAAACAATTCTAATAAAAGAGGAGATTTAGTTGTAAGATTCGCCTTGGAACACTGAAACCTAAACTTGATTACACGTTTGGCGACCTAAACAAGCCAGCATGCAATTGGAATTTCTTATGATTTATACGATTACACAGATACGGCATAAATAACAAATACTGAGCATTTTTCTTGTGCTTCTGCTATTTAAAATGCAACTGTAGAAGAAGATGGTTGAACGTATCCTTTGAAAATCACATACTTATTAATTATAGCTAAAACAGAGAAAGGGAAACATGTTTTATGAAAAATTTTGAAAAAAATATTTGCTCTCATTCTTGAAAATAGCTAGCCAGTTCAGTAAGGAAACTGACATACCTTTCACGACTGTCTTGTCGAAATCCAGAATTTCAACATTAGGCAGAAAGTCTGACACTTATTCATAAACTATGACCATTTTACATCCTTGACTTGATAATGCCTTGGTAGGACAATCTGGATTTGACTTTGCTACTCTCAGAAAAAATAAGGATCCAAAAGTGCAACAGAGAAGAGTTTAGGTATGTTAATTGAAATCAGAGTACTTAATCCTTGTTTAAACCAAATTCTGTAGTTCTGCAGGTTTATACATAACCTTTTTTTTTTTTTTGGGGGGGGGTGGGGGGTTGGTTTTTTTTGTTTGTTTGTGGGTTTTTTTTTGTTTTTTTTTAATGCACAGAAGTGCCTTGGGCTCCTTAGGGCTCAGTCACTCCTAGTCTAGGTGCTCTGGAGACAGGACCATGTAGCAGTTTCTGGTTCCCTTGGCAGGAAAAGAAAGCAAGGGTGCAAGGGTGATACTGTGGTCAAGTGCTTAGGCTTATTCAGTTTGCAAGTAGTGACATTAGGTTGAAGTCCCTTTTCCATGTACGTTAATTGAAATCAGAGTACTTAATCATTGTTCAAACCAAATTCTGTATTTCTGCAGGTTTATACTGCTTTCTGCAGTGTGGGACAACTTCTGCAGAAATTGTTGAACTCAGAATTCTTGTTGGTAAAATTGTCAGATCAATCCTGAGTTTTCATTAACCTATGCTAATGAAATTATTAGTTTTCTTCCTAACTTCTGTTAGGGATGCTGCAGGTTCTATTTTACTATATTATTGATCAGTGATTCACTTTATTTACCATTTAATTTTGGTTCTAGATATACCATGATTTATCACATAGGAAATCAAATATTGGTAACACTTCCTTGAAAGGAACTTTTAGGTTACAATGAAAGATTCTCTGAAATAAATTGATTTCCTTTAAGCATGGTGTCTGACTCTAGAAGATACACAATCACTCTCTCAAGGTGATTAGGAAAAAATACAGAGGCAGAGTCCACAATGGCAATGATTAAAAAATGGTATTGTTTTATGAACCAATTTTCAATTGGTCACTCTGCAGATGTATAGTACTACTGACATCAGCAAATGTTTGTTGGTCAGCTCTCAGTTTCATGTTTTATATGCAGTCATGCATGATTTTTGCAGTATCTCACTTTCTGAAATGTGTCAGGATTAGGCCTTGACCAAGATTTCTGTCACTTCTATTTCATCACTTGGATATTTACTGATCACTATTTGGACAAAAAACAACAACAAACAACTCAGACATTGTCTGGTGCTTGACCTTCCCTAGGCTCTTTCTTTGCTTTGCATGTGATAAGAGAAGGAAAGGTTAAAACCTTCTAAAGAAGTTCCTTGTCTAGATCTATGTGCTCCTGTGATGACACTCTGTTCCAATTAATCATCATGAAATCTTTAATTTCTCTCCTTAGTTTCTTTGGCTCTTTACAGTTTAGGAATACATTTACAAACAAGAAGTGAAAAAGAAATCCCATTCACTATTCATATGAAAACAGTAGGATTTATAAGAAATGCACATATAGTTTATATAAGGTTCTTTTAATGATAGATCTTCTCAGCCATTCCTCCCTCAAAGCACAAGTGGAGTTTTTTTTTGTTGTTTTTAAGTTCAGACAGCTAGTCCAAAGGAATTATCTAAACAGTGGTTTCTTCCTAGAACTAGAAATTTCCTTCTTAGTCTGAAGTATTTTAAGGTGGATGTCAGTAAAGGGAAAATAATGCATTGTAGAGCTCCCTGAACAGCATAGTTCTGTCCAGAATTATTCATGCAGAGTACATCCTGATTTATTTCATAGGTAGAAAAAATGATCAAGAATAAAGATTAGCAGAAATAACTCTGTCAGTATTGCAAGCTGTAGTTTCTCCTAGCAACCAAGCACAAAAATACCTTGACAAATAGGATTTAACAAATTCAGTTTGTTTTGGCAGGACTGTACACAGCTAGTCAAGAGCAGTGGCTAATCCTTTCTACTCAACACTCATGAGCACTCATCTAGAGCATCGGGTCCAGTCTTTGGCACAGTGTGTTCAGTAGAGGGACAGTGAGGAATAATCAGGCACTCGCGCACCTGAGATGCAAGAGGCTTAAGGAGATGGTTTTGTTTAGCCTAAAGAACAGAAGGTAAGATGGGATCTGTGGGATGCTGTCTGTTCTTTCTATAATGTCTATTCTCAGTAAAGAAAAGGTGTGGAGAAGATACAAGTCTTTTTGGAGTCCTTTGGAGAAGATGCAACTGTCACGAGCTGTAAAAAGGGAAATTTTAAGTCAATAGATGAGAAAATACCAGTATTTTCAAGGAGTCATTAAGCACTGAAAAGAGCCTGTAGAATGTTCTAAAATTATAATAACTCAGGAAAAGAGTTTTGCTTAATCTTGTTAGACACATAACATAATAGCAGTGGAAAATCATTATCAATAATGCAATACAAAAGATTTTTGTGAAACAGGATTAAGAGGGATTTTCACATTAGCAACCTAGTCAGAATTCACTCTGTAATTGTTATGTATTTTTCTCCTGAAAAGAGTACTGTCAATAGTTTTCACTAGCGAGAATGCATACATTTTTTTCCAAATTTCATGAAAACTTCTACTAAACACTGTATCTCACTGTTCGAAATCATAAAGTATCCACCACTTTGTTGCTTTAAAACACCACTAAATCTGATCTGAAATGGGAAACAAAAAAAAACAACACAAAAAACCCCTTGAGCCTGCAAAAAAAATATCACAGTTAGGGAATCTAATGGTTTCTTCAGAACTTCTACTTATTTCATCCCCCAAATATTCAAATATTTAAGGATTTTTAGTAAATTTTCCTATTTTCCATTTGTAAAGAAATATTTTTTTGTAAGTACAGCTGTTGCACTTTTAAGAGCTGATGAGAATTTAAAAATAATTTATTCAGGACACTCTGTGTGGTTTGTTGGTTGTCAGCAACTAGTTCACAAAATCATTACATCTTTATTATTTTGAGTAATTCGCTAAATTCTTCTGTAAATAATTACTTGTCTTCAGATAATTTGTGTAAAGTAATTACCATTCCATGTGAATAATTTTATATAAGTTATATGAGTTTTTAATTAGATCTTTAACTGTGACTAGGTAATTTAAAAAGAATTTTAAGAATGTCAAAAGGGCTTTTACTCTTGACTAAGTATTTATTTATATAGCTTCCTTTATTTGCCTAATTCTACCTCCTGAGGCTGAAAAAAAACTTCTTAAAATGTATTAATATAGCAAACTGACTAGGACAGCTACACATTCTGTTTGAAATCCTGACATTGCTCAATGCTTCAAGTCTTTTAGCACTTAAAGGCAGAAATATTCTCCATCCCTCAAGTCTGATCTGTTAACTTCTCTAAATTTATGATATGTTGTCAGGACAAATCTTGTTAACATGCTCTCTGCTGTGGAGGCAATAAAATTTTGCTTTTACTATAGATGGTAGCAATAACACTTATGTGAGAATTCAAAGTTGTTCAAATATGATGAAGAATAGTTGTTATTTTCAGAATACTTAAAAAAAGGACAAAGTTAGAATATTATATCGTTTCTTTACACATTTCTTCCTTACTACCTTCTCAATTCACAAGGAGCCCAATACGCTGGCATTTCTTGCATAAGATTTTTTAATGGTGATAGGGTTTGGTTTTATTTTGGTTTTTTGGTTGGTTGTGAGGTTTTTTACCATCCAAACTCAGGCAGTGCTAGATAAAATGCTTCAGCTGGTTGGTCTTATTGCCCTCTTTGCTCAGGATATTACCAGATGTCCTTGAGAAGACTGCTTGGGTAGATGTTCAAAGGTAGAAAGTCAATGCCAGAGACACCAGGTTTACAATACAATTAAAATTATGTGAAATAAATTTGGCTGAGTCTGCTGACATTTGCTTAAAAAATATGTGAACATGACTGCCTTTACTTCAACAATGGAAGTAACAACACTAAGCTCTAGAATGTCCTTCAAGTTCACAAAAGGTCAAGATCACCCCCTCAGCAATAGTCACAGTACAGCCACAGTTTGTTATTGTGCTCCTTTCTTGTGGTAAGGTGAACTTGAATGATCTTGAATTGTGATTCATTATGACCATTTCCCCCCCGTATTAGGTGAAAGAATTATAAAATTGTTTTGGTTAAAAAAAATGTTAAGATCATAAAATCCAACTGAGCACACTGTAAATCCTGCACTAAACCATGTTCTTAAGCACTATAACTACACATCTTTAAATGCCTGATACTACCTTGCAAAGGCCAGTAAGGACTTTGTTAGGGTTGCATCCCGTAAGAAGGACCTTGATGGACTGGAGAACCAGACCAATAGGTACATAATGAAGTTCAACAAGGTAAAGAGCAAATCCTCCACAGGAGGAAGAATAGCCCCATGCACCAGTATAAATGGGGGTTGATCACCCAGAAAGCAGATTTGCAGAAGAAAACCAGGGGTTCATAGTAGCCAACAAGTTGAACATGAGACAGCAATGTGTCCTGTTGGCAAAGAAGGTTGTTACCACCACCCATTGAAGACACTGAATTTCAGAGTTATGTTTTTCTAAGTTGTGATGTGTTTTCCAGAACTAAACATGCAAAGCTTTTGTGCTAGTGAGGAGACAACATTTTTTGACAAGCTAGTATTACTTATGAATTCTTGGCAGTGACACCGAGTAAAGATGCGCTTGCATTGAAGCAGACAATTTCAGTGTCAGATTATGATGCACTAATCTCACTGTTAACACAAGCTGAATAATATTAAAAAATAATTTATTCAGTGAATTGTGATATTTTTCTAGTAAATTATTCAACTAGTATTTTTTTTGTCCATTGCCTAACTCTTAAGTTGTGTTTCTCCTCTGTGCTTTTCATTAGTCTGGAATTGGACTGATTTATATGCAGTATTGCTCATTATCTGAGCAATGAAGTGCATGTTACATAATTTGAATAGACCACAGACATGTTTTATTTACAAATAAGCACATTTACCTTTATTTTTATCCTTGCATTCTGTGATACAAATTCGGGAAGTATTCTTAATTAAAAAATTGAATTCTTAAATTCAATGTTTAAATTAATTATTATGATACGATGTTTACTCTTTGATATTCATTGGCTGTAACACTTGACTATTTCAACTAATTACATTTAATGAAAAACATTTTTATAGCTATTTACATATTTTTCAAAGAGCAAATTCCTTCTATGTAGAATAAATTGGTTTTATAAATAAAAGGACACTTGTAAGATGTGATATCTTGCCTTCAACGCAAGGTGTTTTAAAATGAGCCCAAAGAAAGACCCATATTGCAAAGAAACCACGAGTACTCCATAAAACTGCTGCCTGGTTTTAAATTCTGAGCACATCAGTAGGACAACCCGGAGCTTCCATCTGTAAATTCACCTTCAAGTCAATGGTGTTTTCTGTGGGCTTTTGGTGATACAATTTTTCAGGATGGTTGTCCTATTGCTTTTAGACAAATTGCGTTTTGATACAATAAGTAATTTCTTAAGGATTAAACTCCGTGTAGATAGAACATGGAGTTTACCCTTGACTTTGTCTGCATTTTTATGTATAGTTTATGTATTTACTTGTACATAAATAACTCAAGACATACTTGCCTCCCTCACAGAGTCATGTATAGTAATTTTGTACACACAACTGAACTTCAGTCTCAAATATAGGTAATCAATTAATCTCCTTCAAGTGTGTCAATGAGACACACAGTTTGTGGGAATAATGAAAGATGTAGTATAAAGAGGGCTCTGACACTTGAAATGGGAAGACGCTCATCTGTGGTTCCCCCTTCTGATGGTGTTTAAGATGTATTTATGTGGGGGAGTTGAGTGACATGGCAGCTGTCAAATGGTAAACCACTCTGCTTTCATGGGACTAGAGGTTGGTTTATAAGCAATGCCAAACTGAATACAGAAACCTTCCCAGATTTTCTTCAAAAGAGACATACTTTGTATCATGTCTACAGCAACATCTAGAGAATCTGATTGATGCCACTTTGGATTCTTATAGAGAATTGAAGAAAAAAGCAAAACTGCTCTAAAATAAAGGCTTATTTTAGGCAACCTACTACGTAAGAAATGCCACACTACCTCAGAGCACAACATACCTAGCCACATATTCTGTCTCTAACAGCACAATAAGAGAGATAAAACAGGGTATTTGCACGCAGTTTCATCACTCTTTGATTTCCTTCCCCTTGGAATCACTGAAAACACCCACAGTTAGTGGATGAAGACTTAAGAGGTTCCAGTCTTGGCAGAGAGTCTGTGCCCTGGTTCCAGGATGAAGGAAGATTTTCCTTTTACTGATTTTGTTTTCCTTTAGAGAACTCTCTTTTTAACTAGCAGCAAGTTATCCAGCTAGTGGACTGATAAGGCTGGAATGTTTACATTACTGCTGAGATGCCAAGGTCACTTTGCTGTACTTTTTGAATATGCAGCCTCAGATGCTATGGGAGCAGAAGAGTCATATCTGTAACCCTCCCATAAGGAGGAATGGACTAGAAAGACATACTCAAGTATTCCATCCCATGTATCTACACAAGCTCAGTGTAAGGTCAGGAATCATAGAAGTCAAGGTCCTTCCTCTTTATTCCTCCCTTCTTTCCATTCATGTGTAGCCATCAACAGTGATTCCTAGGCTTGTGCATTCCTGTGACCCTCGTAACTTTCCCCTCATCTCCTGTCTGCTCCGCTTCTCTCTCCAGAAGCAGTTCGGGATACTTATGAACTGCTCACAGCTCAGGAGATGCTGTGGCAGTTGTTGGGGGTGGGGGAAAGCAAGAGGCTTTTTTGCACATTACTAAACACATTTGTATGTAACTGTACATACTTTGTTTTGTCATTAGTGTTTAACTAAAGCTGTCTAGTTTAGTTTTCAATCCAGGCAGTCTCTCTCCTTCATTATCTCCCTCCTTTCACTACCTGGGCGGGATAGGGAGGGGATTGAGAGCATTGTTGTCCCTAGTTTAACTGCCTATCCTGAGTCAAACTGTGAAATTCTGTAATACATGTTCAGGTAAGAGATCTTCTCTCTCTTAATAACAGTTTATTCTTGATCCATTTTGAGTGGGGGACTTGTAGAAGATGACCCCTGGAGGTGTCTTCCAAACTCAGCTACGTGTGACCCTACATATAAATCAGTCAGTTGTGTGGAGAGGACCATTCTAGACATGTTGGCAGCTGTGGAACTTCTTAGGATAAAAGGTTGTACAGAAATAGTTGTTGCACTTTAAAATAGACTGCCTCTGTAAATGAAACAAACCTCTGCCTTTGTGAGTGCATGTGTGTTTGAAACTGATAAACAGAAAGATGTGGTTCAGATGGCCCTTGAGAGGGAGATGTTGAGTAAGTTCTGATTGGCTAGGAGGGAAATAAATCATGTAATCTTCAAGACTATAGAGGAATGTTAGATTGCTGAAATGCTGATTCATTTCCTCAGCTTGGTAGCCCAGCACTACAAGTGTCAAAATTACTTCTTCACCCACAGTTGAAAAACTGAAGTGGCACTATAATGCTCTGTCACACCAGAACCTTTATATAATAGATAACCCAAAGTTGCTGGATAAATAATCAATGGGATGATGCTGCCAAGCAGATAACTTTGTTGGGGTAATGAAGCAGAGCATGTCAGTTAAAGAAGGGCACTAAAAATAATAAGAAAAAAATGGTGCCCACATATGGTAAAAGTATCTTTGATGACAAATCTAAATACTGATAGCAAAAATACAATGTTAGGACAATTTTGCCAACTGTTTGACTAGGGTGGTGATGAGGAACTGTTAAGTGTGTCAGGAACATTCCTTTTCCTCCTAAATCTATTGCAGCCTGCACTCAAGACAAGCTCTCTGATACAGTGCAGATGCTTAACCTTGGTTCAACCAGATATGAGGAAAAACTGGAAGAAGTCTCATCTGGAGCTTTTCTTCTGTATTCTTTTACCCGGGAGCAGCTTTTTAAGCCAGGACTCTTAGCTTAAATTCTGTTCTATTCTTATCCATGGGTCTTACCTGAACTGCACAACATATCTTTTCTCCATAACCCTTCCTGGTCACCCCACATACGTATCTGACCATGGGTGCCTTCACTGGGCTTCATTCTGACCCCCATGCATGCACTGACGTTCCATCCAGGACTCAGCCTATCACTGTCCCCATCCCCATTGGCCACTGGGGGCTGTATCTGATCATGGTCACAGTAAACACTCTGTTCCTCTTTTTTTTGGTTGCTCTGGGACTATATATATTCTTAGTGCTATTGATATAGAGATTAAGTTTTCTAGAGGTAGTCACTGACTGTTTCCTACAACAAATACTAGATTATACAAGAAAAGGTGATAGTCTGGACATGGTTGTGTCGTACACAGGAATTAGTTCAAGATATATTTATGAAAAAGCTGTTTTGTAATAGTGACCACACCATGGTTTCTCACTAAGCTAGAGTAAACCAAATAAATTTGCTGAGCACTGTCTCTAAAGTCCAATCCAATCCCAATCATTCTGCACATCTGCATTTAAAAAAAAAAAAAAAAAAAAAAAAAAAAGAAGACAAGGGGAAATGAGTACAAGTTCAATCATGAGAGTTTCCATCTTGATTCAAGACAGACATTTTTTACAGTGAGAAACATCAATCACTGAAACAGCTTTCCAAGGGTGGTAGAGCGCCAGTCGCTGGAGGCTCTCAAGATGCAATTTGACAGCAAGTTAGATAATCTCATCTAGGTTCCCCTTCCAATGAAATGTTAGACCAGATGATTTTTTAAGGTCTGTTCCAACCTGGGCTGTTCTATGATTCTAGAATAATCCCCCAAACCAAAACCAAAACCAAACCTCCCACTTACCTAGGGCTCAGATGGTTTCTACTAAATTTCTACATATTTTGAATAACTGATATAAAATGCTTAAAAATAACTAATATAATGACCTAGAAAATGTTCAATGAATACTTTAAGTGATTTCTCAGCTACTATTCACTATGTGACCATCCAGCCAAGTGTTTATGCACCAAGATGCCCATCCATTGAATCCATATTCTTCTGATTGTGACACCAGGATGTTATGTGGGATAGTGTTGAATGTTTTGCACAAGTCCAGGTAGACTACATCAGTTGCTCTCCCCTTGTCCACTGATGCTGTGATCCCATCATAAAAGGCTACCAAATTTGTCAGGCATGATTTTCCCTTGGTGAAGCCATGCTCATTGCCATCAATAGCCTTCATGTTTTTCATGTGCCTTACTTAGCAGAGCCTTCTGGAGGATCTACTCCATGATCTTGCCAGGCACAGAGTTGAGACTGACTGGCCTGTAGTTCCCAGGGTCTTCTTTCCTTCCGATTTTGAAAATATGGGTTATGTTTCCTTTTTTTTCAATCAGTGGGAACTTTACTAGTCTGCTATGACTTTTCAAATGTGATGGAAAGCAGCTTTTCAACTTCATCTGCCAGCTTACCTAGGAGCCATGGATGGATCATCTCAGGTCCCACGGACTTGTTCCTTGGTGTTATCCATGGGCCTGTCACAGTTTGACTCAGGTCCGACAATAATGCTCTCGATCCCCCCTCCCCCCAACCCAGGTAGGGAAGGAGAGAGAGAAAAAGAGAGAGACTTGGCTGGATTGAAAACTAAACTACACAGCTTTAATTAAAACACTAATGAATCATACAAGAAAATATATACAATTATGTACAGATATGTTCAGGAATGGGCAAAAGCCTCTCGCCTCCCCCCACCCCAGCAACTCCCACATCACTTCCCTGAACTGGGAAGAGTCCTGAGGAATCCCGGAGCTGCTGCTGGAGAAAGCAGAGAGTTATGAGGGTCACAAGAGATCAAGCCTGAGGATCGACGGTGATGGATGAACAGAGTCCTCCCTGGACACCGGCCATGGACGGAAGAGAAGGGAAGAAGAAGAAGGAAGGAAGTTGTCTTCTGTGATCCCTGACCTTCCTCTGAGCTTACGTAGATATATGGAATGGAATATCTTTGGCCAATTTTGCTGTCCATCTAACTCAGCCTCCTACGGGGGGGTCACAGATCTCCCCATAGTGTCTGAGCCGGCAGAGTGCAGGTGCGGCCTTGAAGCCTCAGTAGTTAGAAAAACATTCCACTGTCTTATCAGCCTAGCAGAACACACTGTTGCTAGCTACAAGAAAGCTTACTGAAGGAAAAAAAAATCAGCAAAAAGAAAAATTGGCTTCATCCTGGCTCAAACCAGGACATTCCACCCCTATTCCAAGACTTTGAAACAGTGTCTTTATTTATTCATTGCCTTTTAGATGATATGGAGCTGTTGAGATGCTTTGAACTGAAATTTCTGTTACAACTTGATAATCAAATTATTTTTTAATTGTTTCTCTGTTGTGGTTAATGACTTTGAGAAATCAAAAATTGAGAATTATTTCTCTTAGTCACTGGATTGTGCTTCCAAATTGTGTAATGAAGTATTCTAGCAAGGGAGGTATTTTTTGCTAGAGGATATCAAAGCATTATCTCTGATGGTTGTGATAGTAGGTTAGGGTCCACTGAGAGGTTTTGTTCTGCCAAAGGGCTGGTAGTAACACCTGCCGAGATGCCTTGCCATCTGTTTATACATCTAAAAGCTGTAAGATTTGAATAGGAAAACTTTTCCTAGTATGCTGTGACCACTGACGTTATTTCTGTTTGGGATGCATTTTGGGTTAAGCACCTGGCTTCACAGTAGTTTTTCCTAGGAGAAAATAATTCTAAGTTGAAGTGAATCAATGCTGTGTTGAGTTCAGTTTTTCAGAGATGAAGGTAAAGTTGCATAAACTCTGAAGGATCTCCTAAGTAATGTGTGCTAATCAAGCAGTGTCACAAACAATAGTCATAAGGTGGTTTACTGCAAATACAAATACTCCATCATACCTTAATGTATCACTCTCAGTTTATCTTACTGATATGTTGTGGCTTCATCAATATTCTCACTGAAAGCATCCCATGATGAACTGTATATTCATAAAGCCCAGATTAAACAAATTTTAGATGTAAAAGTATGAGAGCAATTCAGACTGTTTCAGGCACATTAAGACTCCTTTGTTAGAATCTCTGTGTCCATGATGGCCAGAGAGGAGGAACATTTACCAAGGAAGCAGAAGACCTTGATTTCTAAATCCTAAACTGCAAGTTAGAGACCACTTTTGTTAAGCACAAGGCACAGTTCAATCCAGAATTCAGGAGCTGGAGGGCTAAAGAGAGGTTATCAAAGACTGGCTGATTCTGTTGAGAATGTGATTAACTCGTGGAGGGGGAAAAGAAATACGAGTTCTGGTTGCAGCTCCCAATGGTATTTATTTATTTATAACCAATGATGCTTAAATGGGAAATGAATGAACAAATCTTTAAAGCATAGACAGGTTGACTTTCAGATAAAGGTGCGATCACTCGGACAATGCTAAGTTGTCTTTTCTTGGATCAGTCACTGCAAAAAAGTACCTTAAAATTGTTCTGTGTAGTACAAATAAAACTGTGAGCTACTTTTCATTGTGTCATTTTATAGCCCCATACAACTTGCTTACTGTGTATCTTCATCTGCTTTGTGGTTTATGTGGAATCTGAATTTTAAATTCAGTTATATTTGCATCAAATCTACATTTGCATGATGGTGATGTTCACACTGTCCTTATACCTTAGCCTTGACAGTATCTTATGGAGAATCCCTGGGCTAAAATAATTCTGAATCTTAATCAATCTGTATTCCAGTCTAACAAGCTCTATTCCCCAATTAACACAAAGCTACATTACCCTTTTGGGATAAAAATAAACTGCTATGTGTGTTATCTTAACCATAATTAATTTATTTACAAACTTAGCAAAACTCATAATTAATTAGACTTCTCATGAGATCTAATTCCCTTCTGTGCTTTCTAGTGCACTACTATAAGCTTTAGCAAAACAAACAATTTGCAATGTATCTCTCCCCTAGGAGATCCTTGTCATCATTTGATCACAGATTCAACCTGTTCTGGTTTTTATCCCTTAGAGCCTTCAGTTTTGACTACTGGCTGCACAGTGACACAGCTTCACATGGAGGCAGGAAAAATGTTCAACCCTCGAAGTACTTAGCTCATAACAACACTTTTGTGGAAAGCACGATCTGCTGGTTCAGTCTGCAGCAAGGCTGCACTGGGACTGAAATCCAGGTTGCCCATTTCAGTGCTGCACCTTCTTCTGACAAGTTTCTGGCAGAAGAGTTAGATAACATAAGGAATAAATGTTTGAATTTTTTAGAAAAATCTGTGCAGCTAGAAAAATTGAAGGAGAAAGCTTTGGGAAAGTGCAGGTGACAAGAAGCAACCATTGTAATGCACCAAGAAGACATTCTGAATCATCAGTGATATGGTCAGTAGCCCTCTCTTACAAGGGATAAGGAAAGGAGAAGTCGTAACTGCATTAAAGCTTGGGTAGTTTTTAGTGGGATTTGGCCACTTGTGCCACTGCGAACTTAACCTTAACTAGCCAGCAAGTTCCAGTATTCTTGTTTCCTGCTCATGGATCACTAGCAAGTACAGCATGATTTGCAATTTATCGTGCATATCTTTCTTTACAAAAGGCATCACTTGGTGTAAATATACTCTGTTCTTACTTTTTCTTCCCTTTTAGTTTACTATTACCTGCCTATCTGGGTACAAAAGTACACTTCCCCTGGCACAGATAGTTTATTTAAAAAAAGAATGAATCTTACAAAATACATTAGAAAAGATTGAAGACTTGCTTACAATATCATGTAATGAATTTAAATCTTCTTACCACATTCAGTTTTCACCCAGTCCAGAGATGTTTGCTCTGTACAGCCTTCCTGTAGAATGAACATAAAGTTAATTTAATTCATGTTTTCATCCCTGATTAATCTGATTAATACAAAATACAAACACATATGCAACACAATGAGATGCATGCTTTTAGAAATAATTTCATTGAGACATACATATTTTAGGCTTTAGTTATACTTTTGACATGCACTAGGAAATGAAGGAGAATGCATCTGGATAAGCAATTTGAGTCTGAAGACAGACATGATCTAGCATGCTGATTCACAAGGTGATCATATTCTGTACCACACAGTGTATATAAAAACTATTCCTATTTATGAATCTAGTGAGGTTTAAAATCAGTATAAAGCATTGCTAGCTGTCTCTTTCTTTTGCAAAGGATGCAGACTGTCAAAGAGAGACAGGAGGGAAGAAAAGACGTAAGAATCTCTAATCCTTTCAGTGGAAAAGATAAGGGAGCATACTCCTAAACTTTTCTCAAAAAGTGGTAGTGAGGGGAAGATATTGGAGAAAATTGGACAGGGGCAGTCATATGTTTCTCTGTGTGTGCATATGTATGTATGTGTATGTATGTACACATGCAGTTGTATGGATATTGCATGTGAAGGCACGGGAAGCAGTTGAGAGTGGAAGGTACGAGAGTGAGAGAATATATCAGGGAGGAGTCTCAGAAGAGAGCTAGCAGAGGTGGAGAAGCAGAAGCAATCCAATAAATTGTTGTCACCGTTTGACTCAGGTCCGACAACAATGCTCTCGATCCCCTTCCCCCCCCACCCAGGTAGGGAAGGAGAGAGAGAGAAAAGAGAGAGACTTGGCTGGATTGAAAACTAAACTACACAGCTGTAATTAAAACACTAATGAATGATACAAGAAAATATATACAAATATATTCAGGAATGGGCAAAAAACCTCTCACCTCCCCCCACCCCAGTAACTCCCACAGCACTTCCCTGAACTGGGAAGAGTCCTGAGGAATCCCGGAGCTGCTGCTGGAGAAAGCAGAGAGTTATGAGGGTCACAAGAGATCAAGCCTGAGGATCGACGGTGATGGATGAACAGAGTCCTCCCTGGACACCGGCCATGGACGGAAGAGAAGGGGAGAAGAAGAAGAAGGAAGGAAGTTGTCTTCTGTGATCTCTGACCTTCCTCTGAGCTTATGTAGATATATGGAATGGAATATCTTTGGCCAATTTTGCTGTCCGTCTAACTCAGCCTCCTACGGGGGGGTCACAGATCTCCCCATAGTGTCTGAGCCAGCAGAGTGCAGGTGCGGCCTTGAAGCCTCAGTAGTTAGAAAAACATTCCACTGTCTTATCAGCCTAGCAGAGCACACTGTTGCTAGCTACAAGAAAGCTTACTGAAGGAAAAAAAAATCAGCAAAAAGAAAAATTGGCTTCATCCTGGCTCAAACCAGGACAGGGCCACAACCCCTTCACAGGTGTGCCTGTTCCAGTGTGGCCTTACCCACAGTCACATTCCTTTCAGAAGTACACCAGCTTCAACATGGCCTCACCCATGGAACAGTCTCTTCAGGGGTATAACTTCCGTGTTGTGGACTTGCCCACAGCCACAGGTGATTCAAGCTGTCTATGCTGCAACATGAACTTATCCTTGGGCCACAATCCCTTCAGAGGCACACCTGCTTCAGCACAGATATATCCATGGTCACAGATGTTTCAAGGGATACCTGCTCTGTTATTGAGTCATCCACAGCCATGGATGTTTCAGGGTGTACTGCTCCTGTGTGGGGTTATCCACAGGTCAGATTCCTGAGACTACAACCCTGGACTTCAGGAATGCAACACTTAACCTCTTCAAAGATCTATTCACTGGAATACCATGGGTCAAGGCTCTGGAAAGTATGGATGTCCATGAAAGCTGGTCAACTTCCAAACACCACTTGCTCCAAGCTCAAAACCAGTACATCCCAATGAGAAAGAAATCAAGCAAAGGAGGTAGGAGACCTGCATGGATGAGTAGGGGTCTTCTGAAAAAAAATAAAAGGAAAGAAGGAAATTTACAGAATTTGGAAAACACTTGGGAGAAATACAGGAATGGTGTAAGAGAATGCAGGGATGCAACAAGGAAGCTAAGGTCCACTTGGAACTAAAGCTCATGAGGAGCACCAAAGACAACAAGAAAAGTTTATTCCAGTACATCAGTAAAAAAGGGAAGAATAGGGGAAGAAATGCAGGCCCTTTGCTGAATGAGGCAGGTGCTCTAGTGACTGATGACACACAGAAAAGGTGGAGTTATTGAATGCCTTCTCTGCTCCAGTCTTCACTGCAGAAGCCAGCCCTCTTAAAACCTCAGACCATGGAGATAAGAGATAAGGTCCAGAGAAAGGAAGATTTTCCCTCAGTAGTGGAAGATCAGGTTAGAGGCCACTTAGCCAAACTGGACATGCATAAATCCATGGGCTCTGATGGGATGCATCCATGATTTCTGAGAGAGCTAGCAGATGTTATTGCTAGGCCACTCTCCATCATCTTTGAGAGGTCATGGAGAACAGGAGAGGTTCCTGAAGACTAGAGGAAGGTCAGTTTCACTCCAATCTTCAAAAATGGCAAGAAGGAGGACCCAGGGAACTACAGGCTGGTTAGTGTCATGTTTTTCCATGATAAGGTGTTAAAAAAAGTAATTCTGGACATTATCACAAAACATGTGAAAGCAAAGAATGTCAATGGGAGAAGTCAGCATGGATTCACCCAAGGGAATTCATGTTTGACCAACCCTCATTGCCTTCTATGACATCGTTACTGGCTCGCTAGGTGAGGGGAGAACAGTGGATATTATCTACCTTGACTTCAGCAAGGCTTTTGATACTGTCTCCCATAGCATCTTCATTCAGAAACTCAGGAAGAGTGGGCTTGATGAGTGGACAGTGAGGTGGATTGAGAGCTGGCTGTGTGACAGAAGTCAGAGGGTGCTGAACAACAGATCAGGTTGAGTTGGAGGTCATTAACCAGTAGTGTCCCTCAGGGATCAGTACTTGGTCAGGTTTTTTTCAATATGTTCATCAACGATCTGGACCAGGGGACAGAGTGTATCCTCAGCAAGTTTGCTGATGATATAAAACTGGGAGGGCTGGCTGACACTCCCAAAGGCTGTACTGCCATTTAGTGTGACCTGAACAGGCTGCAGAGTTGGGCAGAAAAGAACCTCAGGAGGTTCAACAAGGGCAAATATAGGGTTCTGCACGTGGGATGAAAGAGCCCCAAGCACCAATATATGTTAGAAGTGGATCTGCTGGAAAGTAGTTCAGAAGAGAAGGATCTTGAAGTCCTTATAGACAGTATATTATCCATGAGCCAGCAGTGTGCCCTTGCTGCCAAGAAGATCAATTACATCAAAGGTTGCAAAAAGAAGAGCACAGCCAGTAGGTCAAGGGAGGTTATTCTCCCCCTCTACTCTGTCCTGGTGATGCTGCACCTGGAATACTGCACCCATTTCTGGGCTCCACAGATCAAGAGAGACAGGGAACCACTGGAGAGAGACCAGAAGAGGGTGACAAAGATGATAGGGGATTGGAGCATCTCTCTTATGAGGAAAGGTTGAACTCTTTGGACTCTTAAGCCTGGAGATGAGAAGGATGAGGGGAGACCATATCAATTTATACAAGTATCTAAAGGGTGGGTGCAAGGAAAATGGAGGCAGGCTTTTCTCAGTAGTTCTCAGTGTCAGAATGATGGTTAATGGGTACAAGTTGGAACATAGGAAGCTTCACTTAAATATGAGGAAAAAAATGTTTATGGTGAGGGTGACGAAAGACTGGAATAAGCTTCCCAGGGAGGTTGTGAAGTCTCCAGCTCTGGAAATATTTAAAACCCACTTGGATGCAGTCCTGTGTAAAATCCTCTAGGTTATTTATCCTACTTCAATGGGGGAGTTGGACTAGATGATCTTTAGAGGTCCCTTCCAACTCTAGCAATTCTGTGATTCTGTGATTCCCTTTCACACAACACCATACAAGCTCCTTAAAAAAACCAAAACAAAACAACAACAAAAACAAACAAACAAACAAATAAACTACAAAACTAACAGTATTAGCCTCAATGCACTAGGAAGGAGCTGATCTAGTTCATCACCAGCAGCCAAAGGGACCTCAAGTTCCTGCCTTCTTCAT
Organism: Chaetura pelagica; assembly: GCF_000747805.2. Taxonomy (NCBI): domain Eukaryota; kingdom Metazoa; phylum Chordata; class Aves; order Apodiformes; family Apodidae; genus Chaetura; species Chaetura pelagica. The sequence continues at coordinate 1,023,271 of NW_009953311.1, forward strand.
TGTTAGTACATAAACACATATATATTTGTATAGATATATATGTATGTTTTAGACTTTTTAATGTGTGTAAGAAAGGCTGAGGTGTTGATATATAGCTGATAGGCTTTATTCAGCAACAAAACAAAGAAAAAGAAAAGGAGAAAAAATATGTTTACACAGTAATAAATTATCCAAAATAATGTGTAATTACATCTCCACTGTTGGTTCTCATTATTGACCAGTTAATCATATCTTCACAATAATGGAGTTAGTGAAACATGCTTTTAAAAATAGATATACATAGTTACATAGTTAAACAATACACAATTTGTCTTTCCGCTATCTAAAATTAGCATCTGAACAGCTACACCTGGGGAGAAGCTACTGCTGTTTGACTGTGAACTGCACAGGAAGACAGCATGATTTAATTTTAAAGTAGCTTAAATTTTGCAACTAACTTCATATGTCAGCAAGTGGTGCCATGACGTACAAGTCTTTGGATGGTGTACAAGTCTCAATAAAAGTATAATCTAATTGAATATATGTTGTAGCACTGGTCTGAACCGAACAGGTTGGGAATAGTTATAGTCTGTCCTTCGAAGCTTATGTGATAGCAGTAAGCAAACATACTCCGAGGTGTAAAACAGGTGAAGAAATAACAACAAACAGTCTAGAAGAGATTTGAAAAAATTTGCGATCAGAAAAGTGTTTTCCTTATTTTTTTTTAATACTGCTGTTCTCATAAATTCTTAACAGGACTTCTGTGCTGTATACAACTAAATGAGTAATTTTTAATATCTTCAACTCTTCAAACAAATCTTGATGAATATTGATCAAAATCCTGCCAGAAAAAAAGCTTGTGAGAAAATTATGTAGTTTGTTTAGCTTTTTAATAGGAGAATCACAGAATTGAAGGAATAACAGAGAAAGAGTCTTTATAGAGGCTGAGATATGCTCCTGTTCCACAGCAGTAACCCACGGAAAATTACAGTGATTATTGTTATAAACTTCGTATTTACTGAAAAGTTTCAGAGTGACAATAAAAATAGAGTGTCTAGGACATCATACCATAGTAACAAATGTAGACTTCAGTGCTGACCTCTCTAATTGTTGAAGATATATTGGCATGGAGAAATTTGTACACCTTTTCCCCAAGCATCAGCTGCTGATGGATGAACTTAGTCTCCCAGACTGTCAAACCACTACTAAATTAATCAAGAATCTTAAAGCAGAGTTCCTGTTTTACACATTTGTCATCCTAAGTAATAGCCATTTGGTTTGTAGTCACCAATTTATTCACTGGAAATTGTTACTCTGTTTTCAGCAATGCCTTGGTTTTTCTATTCATTGCAATAATACAATCAAAGTTAAATTTACAGAAAGACCTTCTCTTTGCTGAAAAAAAAAAAAAAAAAAAAAGAAAAAAAAGAAAAAAAAAAGAGGATGTGAAAGGTGGAAATGCATTTTTAGAAAAACTTATTGATGTGTTCTAACAATGCTTTCTTCTTTTTATTCCCTCTCAATTTCTGACTCTGTAAAACTTATAGCTTGAGGCCAACTGATATTTTCATCTTTATGTAGCTCTCTGAATGTAATTTTAAATGAATGTGTCTGTAGACATGGAAATTGAAGTATTTATAAAATTAGAAACAAAACTGACTGAATGAAAAGAAAAATCAGAAGCCAGAGGAAAAACAAGTCTTTTGAAATCTAGACACCACTAAGTGATCAGTACATTTACTGCTGGTTTGTATAATACAAAAATTACTCAGCAAGTTTCCTTCATTGAAAAAGTTAAAATTATTACTTTCTTCCAGTGTGATTGGTAAACTGATGGCAAATAGAGTGTTAAAAGAAAGCTACAGGATTCTGAATATAAATTATTGCTATTTTTGCAAATATAAGACTCTGTAAGACCTACAGAAGTATGGAGGGCCTGATTATTGTGCACAGAACTGGTGAGTCACTGACAAGACAAAAATTAAGTCCTATTTATTTTAATAAAGTTACATTATCCCCACGTAGGATTTACACATCCTTTCAGCTCAGGTGCAATCCTGTTGGTTTAAAGAGAAGCTAGATTAAAGCCCAGATCAAGTAGACTGTTACAGATTGAGATTTAAGATGTGATTATTCAAATTATGGCAGTGAATACTCCGATAAGTAACAGAGGGTCTCTGCCTTATGGAAGAAGGAGGAAAGGAATAACTGGGTTTATTGAACTGTGTAGATTCGATGGCCTGGTGCATTAGGTCCACAGAAGGAAAAGGCTTTGGTGGACATTTGTGTACAGTGTTTCCAAATACCATAAGGATATGGTGGGGAAGAACCCATCTGACTTTCTGGAGTGACAGAAGGATACAAATAGTTGTCTGTTGGCGGTTGAGGTAACCCTAATAGGGGACAAGTGGCAAAATACACCTATTGTGACCAGTGCTGAGACCCCAGATATTCCTGGTACTGACCACATCAGGAACCATAGAATCATGGAATAATTAAGGTTGGAAAGGACCTTAAAGATCATCAAGTTCCAACCTCCCTGCCATGAGCAGGGAACCCTACCACTAGATCAGGTTGTCCAACCTGGTCTTAAAAGTCTCCAAGGATGGGGCATCAACAATGTCCTGGGCAACACATTCCTATTCCTCATCACCCTTGTAGTGAAGAATTTCTTCCTGATAACTAACATAAATATCCCTTCTCTCAGTTGAAAACCATTATCCCTTGTCCTATCACTAGCTTCTCTGATCAAAAGCCCTTCCCCAACTTTCCTGTAGGCTCTCTTTAAGCACTGGAAGGCTGCTATAAGGTCTCTCTAGAGCCTTATCTTCTCCAGGCTGAACAGCCCAAATTCTCAGCCTGTCTTCATAGCAGAGCTGCTCCAGGCCTTTGATCATCTTGGTGGCCTTTCTCTGTACCCTCTCCAACAGGTCTATAACTTTCTTGTGCTGAGGGCACCAGAATTGTACGTGGTATTCCAGGTGTGGTCTGACCAGAGCAGAGTAGAGGGCTAGAATCACCTCCCTGGCCCTGCTGGCCAAACTTCTTTTGATGCATCCCACAATGCAGTTGGCTCTCTTGGCACACTGGTGGCTCATGATGAACTTCTCATCTACTACCACCCCCAAGTCCTTCTCCTCAGGACTGTTCACAATCCATTCTCCCCCCAGCCTGTATTTGTGCCTGAGGGTGTGCCAACCCAGGTGAAGGACCTTGCACTTGGCCTTATTGAACTTCATGAGGTTGGCATTGGCCCACCTCTCCAGCTTGTTAAGGTCCCTTCTGATGGCCTCCCTTCCCTCTTGGGTGTCCACCACACCACACAGCTTGGTATCATGAGCAAGCCTGCTGAGTATACACTCAACCCCACCGTCCATATCTCCAACAAAGATGTTAAACAACACTGGTCTCAGTATTTACTCCTGAGGGACACCACTTGTCACCTGCCTCCATTTGGACATTGAGCCATTGACCACAACTCTGGGTGTGGCCATCCAGCCAACTCCTTATCCACCGAGTGATCCATCTGTCAATTTGGAGATCAGGATGACATGTGGGACAGTGTCTCAAATGCCTTGCACAAATCCAGGTAGATGACATCAGTTGCTCTGCTATCATCCACCATCCCTGTAGTCTTGTTTTAGAAGGTCACCAGATTGGTCAGGCATGACTTGCCCTTAGTCAAGCCATATTGGCTGTTACCAATCACCTCTTTATTTTCCATGTGCCTTAGCAGACTTACCAGGTGGATCTGCTCTATGATCTTGCTGGGCACAGAGGTGAGACTGACTGGCCTGTAGTTCCCTGGGTCTTCCTTTTTCCCATTTTTAAAAATAGGAGCTATGCTCCCTCACCAGACTGGCATGACCTCTCAAATATGATGGATAGAAGCTTAGCAATCACATCTGTGAGCTCTCTCAGGACCTGTGGATGAACCCCATCAGGTCCCATAGATTTATGCACCTTCAGGTTCTTTAGATACTCACAAACCTGCTCTACTCCTACAGTGGGGAGTAATTAATTCTCCCAGTCCCTGCTTTCACCTGTTGTGGCCTTTGTCTTGAGGCTAAAGCACTTGTCAGAGAAGACTGGAGCAAAGAAATCATTGAGGACCTCAGCCTTCTCAATATCCTGTTTTGCTATCTCTCCTGTTTCCTTCAGGAGAGGGCCTACGTTCTCCTTGGTTGTCCTTTTCTCCCCAGCATAGCTATAGAAGCTTTTCTTATTGTTCTTAACGTCCCTAGTGAGGTTTAATTCTAGTAGGGATTTGGCTTTCCTAAACTGATCCCTAGCTGCTTGGACAACCTCTCTGTAATCCTCCCAGGATACCTACCCTAGCTTCCACCCCTTGTATGCTTCCTTCTTCAGTTTGAGCTCTTCCAGGAGCTGCTTACTCATCCATGCCAGCCTCCTGGAATTTCTACATGGCTTTCTCTTAGTTGGGATATATATTCCTTGTTTAGGTTTGTTTTGACAGATGATCTTTTTCAGCCAAAGCTACATGGTGGAGTTATATGCACTATACAAGAAAGAATAAAAATCTAGTGATCTTATATTTACTTTGTTAAGGATCTTAGAATAATTTGATTAGAACTATTATAATAAAACCCTACCAAAAATGTGATTCAATGGTAGTGAATGCAATAGAGGAGTGATAATGACCAATAGAAATAATCTGAACTAAGAAAGTGGAAATTTGTGTTAAAAATCAAAAAGGTCACATGGCTTTTCAGAAGACAGGCTGGGCAATAAATTATACCTTATGTAACAATAAACTCGAATCAGTTTATGCTTATTAAATGTTCTGAATGCATCCTTCTTCAAAGAAACAGTTTTCCTGTATTTTCAGTGTAAATGTATCTGTATATTTATTATCTTCAGGAACAATATTTTTTTCTTCTTTCCTTTCTGTCAATTCTTATTTATCTTTTATATAATAATTGAGAATTGAGTAAGTTATATGTACCAATTTTATTAACTTTGTATAAACAGCAGTGTAGATTTCATCACTTGATGTCTGCTTCTGAATACATTTGTTCTCAGAAAATGTGATAGTGGATTGACTGAAGAAAGCAGATGTTATCTACATAATAGAAGCTAATTGTGTTTTCTCATAAAATGTTACAACTGTTTCTGTTCTAAATGAATGAGAACCCACTGAGATTTATTTTATCTGGTTCATTATGTTATAAAACTTATTTTGTAAATACAGTAATAAATCTGTGTTTATATTTCTTTTTGTTCATTTGTCATTCTTTTTTATTCTCCTCAGTTACATCCCAATTTTTACACGAAAGCTACTTCTCCAGATCATAACAGTGAAACATCTGCAGTACTTTCTGCAGTTCTTTCTAATGTGTGCAGCTTTGCCTATATAGCAAATGTGTGAGTAGAACCAAATCCACTTTGTCTGGTTCTGTTAGAGGAAAACATAAAAATCCTTATATTGATGGAATAGTTTTTAAATAAAACCCTAATAGTAAAACAATGCTCTGGTTAGATATAATTAAGAAAGTTTTTAAGGAAATTATTGCTATTTAAATTTTTAAAATGTAAGTTACAAACAGAAACCTATTCCATAAAAGTACAATGTGCAACTAAGAAATGGAAGAGTTTTGAGAACAGCACTGAATTGCAATGAAATGTTTTTAATCAAAGTTAAGTAGTTCTTCAATAGCAATACTTACCTAAATTGGTTTTGATGGAAAATAGTGTTAAATGGACAATCATATAGCATTAATGAATATCAACTAGATTAAAAATCCCTTGCCGAGTTGGTGTTTTAATTATTTGGTGCCAAGCAGAATTTTAAAATATTACTTTCAGTAAATACTTCTAATGGTCACAATTTGAAAGATATCTACCTTAACAAAGTTGAGTTATATATGGAACATTTCCTTTAAGGAGTTTTATTTGTTATATGAGCAGCAACCAGGTGGTTATGGAAACTGAGTGCAGGAATCTGTGTGTACTGCAACTGTACACTGTCCTGCCATGAAAATGCACATAATAATTAGAATATGTAAGACATTTTCATAGATCAGTGCTATAAGTAGATGGAAAAGAATTTTCTTTGTAAAATGTAATGTCCCTTTACAAATAAAAACATCCTAATTCTATAGAAATATTTCTAGATTTAAAATTTCAAATTGTAAGAAAATCAGTATCTTCTTTTAGTACCAATACTCTTCTGTTCAAAAAGATTCATTTATGTATTCTTTCAAGAATCAGCAGTAGCTATGACTAAACCATGTGGTTATAACTATTTGTGTGTAAGCCCAACACAGATAGGACAGCAGATGCATTTTGGGGAATAGATAAAATGTATTAGTATGATCTTTTTGGTTAAATTTGACATTGGCTCAACAGCTGGTGGTTGGACAGATTTACTATGCAAAGGGAATTATTAAGGGGCAGCATTGTAACCAAGTGCCACTTATTTGGAAATTTCAGGACTGTATGCAAAATGGTTCTCATTTCCCTTTTTTTTTTTTTTTTTTCTGACAGCATCAGTTTATTGAATCTAGAATATTAAATGTTATTTTCCCCATTGTTTTCTTTTAGTCAGTATTACAGATCAATCTTTCATGATCCATAGGAGTGTAGGGAGTATAGTTTTATCTTGCTGAAAATTATTGTTCTGAAATGTATTAACTGTGCTAGAGGAAAAACGCTGCTATTCTGCTGTTCAATGAAACCCACACATTTTCTATCACATGCTATAAAGACATTGTGTTAATTTTAGGTAACTACAGATTTGTGGATGTGTCTAGAGTTAAAAAATTTAAGTTAAGTTGTAGATATTTAGTCTTAAAGTGGGAGAGTGAATCTTCAAAGTCTTTGATAACATGTGTAGCTAGCAGATATTTTCAGAAGCATATAAGGTCCAGATATTCAAAGTCAGTAAAAGTCTTCCTGAGACGAATAGGCATTCTATTAGTAGACACTTTCATGATTCTTTTGAGTTATCAGTGAGTTCATTTGTACATATCTAAGTTACTGTGAATACCCTAGCCCAAACATTAGAATTTCTCCTCATAACACCTGTAGAAGAAATTTACATTTTTAAAGAGAGTTATAACATTTTTAATTGTCTTATTTTTATAACACTATAGTATTATACACAGTGCTATATACACCCTGAAATTTTAATTCAGATATGGAAAGTTTGAAATAATTCTAAATTCTCAGTTTTGGATCAGCGTTGTGGTTTTGAGCCCAGATGAAGCCAAGTTTCTTTTTACTGATTGATTTTTTTTTTTTTTTTCAGTGAACTCTCTCTTTTAAACAATACACTTGCTGAAATTAAAAGCAAGTTTTTCATCTGGTACACTGATAACACTCACATGTTTATAGCTACTGCTGACAGACCAAGGCCATTTTGCTCTGCTTGTCAGATCTTCTCCTTCAGACAAAAAGGGAGCTTCTCCTAAAGGAGAAGCAGACAAGACAGATGGCAAAATTGGCCAGAGAGAGTATTCCACCTGGTATAAAATCAGGCAACACAGAAGTATAGCCCTTCTTTTTTCTTATGTACATGGCTGATGTCCATGGATGACCTTGTCTATCCATCTCCTTTGATCCTTAGATGCCGTGGTCCATATCCTGTGGCGAGCCGGGAATGAATACTGCACACCAATATGATGTAGGTTCAGTCCAAGTTTATTTAGCTGCGTGCAGATTATATAGTCTCAGGACAGTGTGCATGCTGTCCATCCAGCAAAGCAAAGCTCTTAATTGGTTAATATACATTGTTCACGCGTCCCAGTTCCCCTTTTGATTGGTCACTACTTTAAGCCCTTTATCTAACTCCCCGTCCTGTTTACCTTACTACCTGATTTCTACATAGCAAAGCCTCACTAGTTCCCACGAGAACGACCTTCCCTGTTCCTCCGGCTGCCTGATGTTTACGTCTAAAGTTTCTCGTAATCTTTCAGCACAGCCAGGGCCCCAACACTTAGACCTGTATGTTTCTTACCTCTGTATCCCTATCCTCAGCTCCTGCCTGCCCTGCCACATCCTCTGGAAGTGGTCCAGGACATTTTTGGGACTGCCCCAGTTCAGGGGAGCACACTTGAAGTTGCCAAGAGTGGGTGATGCCAATAGGGGTTTTGCACATTCCTGCACATATTTGTATGTATGTGTACATATTTTATCACTAGCATTTCATTAAAGCTCTCTAGTTTAGTTTTCAGTCTGGAAGCCTCTCTCTTTATTCCCTCTCTCTTGTTTTCCTATCTGGGCAGGAGGGGCAGGGAATATAGAAAATTATTGCCATTAATTTAATTGCCAATCCTAAGTTAAACTGTGACAAAGAGAATAACTGGAATTTTCCTTTGTACTTCAGTATGTGAATGTATGTTTAGAAACAAGTCTTGAATATATATTTAAGTATAAGTAGGATACATTTTTGAGAGTTACTAGAGGTCTTGACAAACCATTAAACAGCTGTGAACTCAGGTGCTCCAGTTAAGTGTGGCTATAGTTACTTGCGAGATGAGATATGCAAACAGCCAGGTCAAAAAACTCATGCAGGGAGAGAATGTGAGAACAAACGGGGGGGGGGGGAAATTATTTTTGCATCTATTTATTTATCATCTATCTATCTATCTATCTATCTATCTATCTATCTATCTATCTATCTATCTATCTATCTATCTATTTCTCTATTTATTTATTTAAGTCCAACCAGTATAGTGTCCAGGGCACCGTGACATTCCTCTGTGTTATTATATTAGACTGATCATGTTACCAATTAGGCAGAGGAGTGTGTTTGGCTTCAGGTAGATTGTTGATTATTGTGAAAGCTCCCCATAGCTGCAAATGAGAGTGCCTAGGCAGAAGATTTTATAGTTCCCAAAACCAGATCCTCTTAATTCAGTCAGTGTCACCTCTGTGCCTGGCAAGATTGTGGAACAGGTCCTCCAGAAAGCTCTGCTAAAGCACCTGGAAAATATGGAAATGGTTGGTGACAACCAGCATGGCTTCAGCAAGGGCAAATCATGCCTGACAAATTTGGTAGCCTTTTATGATGGGTCACAGCATCAGTGGACAAGGGGAGAGCAACTGGTGTAATCTACCTGGACTTGTGCAAGACAATCGACACTGTTTCCCCTGACATCCTTGTCTCAAAATTGGAAAGATGTGGATTCAATGGATAGACCATTTGATGGATAAGGATTTGGCTGGAGTAGTGGTAAATTATTTGACATCCACATGAAGACCAGTGATGAGTAGTACTCCTCAAGGATAAATTCTCAGACCAGTGCTGTTGAATATCTTTGTTGGCAACATGGACAGAAGGTTCTGCAAGGTTCTTCAGCTGGGTTGAGGCAATCCCAAGCATAATTACGGTTTAGGCAGAGAATCAATTGAGAACAGCCCTGAGGAGAGGGACTTGAGGGGTTGGCTAATGAGAAGCTCAACATGAGCCAGCAGTGTGCGCTTGCATCCCAGAAATCATACTATGTCTTGGGCTACATTGAAAAAAATTTGGCCAGCAGGTTGAGGGAGGTGATTTTCCCCTTCTACTTGTCTCTGATTAGGCCCCAACTAGACCACTGTGTCCAATTCTGGAGCCTCCAACATAAAAAGGACATGAGCAAACACATGAAGCATGAGGAACAAGCAGGATGAGCTTAGCCCATTCCTACAGATTTGATATTATTGGCATTAGCGAAACCTGGTGGGATGAGTACTGTGGCTGGTGTGTCATGATGAATGGTTACAGGCTTTTCAGAAGGATATACAGGGTAGGAGAGGTGGGGGTGTAGCATTGTGTATGGTGGATGGGCTGGAATGTGTGAAGCTTGCAGTTGGCAGGTCCAGGACATTTTTGGGACTGCCCCAGTTCAGGGGAGCACACTTGAAGTTGCCAAGAGTGGGTGATGCCAATAGGGGTTTTGCACATTCCTGCACATATTTGTATGTATGTGTACATATTTTATCACTAGCATTTCATTAAAGCTCTCTAGTTTAGTTTTCAGTCTAGAAGCCTCTCTCTTTATTCCCTCTCTCTTGTTTTCCTATCTGGGCAGGAGGGGCAGGGAATATAGAAAATTATTGCCATTAATTTAATTGCCAATCCTAAGTTAAACTGTGACAAAGAGAATAACTGGAATTTTCCTTTGTACTTCAGTATGTGAATGTATGTTTAGAAACAAGTCTTGAATATATATTTAAGTATAAGTAGGATACATTTTTGAGAGTTACTAGAGGTCTTGACAAACCATTAAACAGCTGTGAACTCAGGTGCTCCAGTTAAGTGTGGCTATAGTTACTTGCGAGATGAGATATGCAAACAGCCAGGTCAAAAAACTCATGCAGGGAGAGAATGTGAGAACAAACGGGGGGGGGGGGAAATTATTTTTGCATCTATTTATTTATCATCTATCTATCTATCTATCTATCTATCTATCTATCTATCTATCTATCTATCTATCTATCTATCTATTTCTCTATTTATTTATTTAAGTCCAACCAGTATAGTGTCCAGGGCACCGTGACATTCCTCTGTGTTATTATATTAGACTGATCATGTTACCAATTAGGCAGAGGAGTGTGTTTGGCTTCAGGTAGATTGTTGATTATTGTGAAAGCTCCCCATAGCTGCAAATGAGAGTGCCTAGGCAGAAGATTTTATAGTTCCCAAAACCAGATCCTCTTAATTCAGTCAGTGTCACCTCTGTGCCTGGCAAGATTGTGGAACAGGTCCTCCAGAAAGCTCTGCTAAAGCACCTGGAAAATATGGAAATGGTTGGTGACAACCAGCATGGCTTCAGCAAGGGCAAATCATGCCTGACAAATTTGGTAGCCTTTTATGATGGGTCACAGCATCAGTGGACAAGGGGAGAGCAACTGGTGTAATCTACCTGGACTTGTGCAAGACAATCGACACTGTTTCCCCTGACATCCTTGTCTCAAAATTGGAAAGATGTGGATTCAATGGATAGACCATTTGATGGATAAGGATTTGGCTGGAGTAGTGGTAAATTATTTGACATCCACATGAAGACCAGTGATGAGTAGTACTCCTCAAGGATAAATTCTCAGACCAGTGCTGTTGAATATCTTTGTTGGCAACATGGACAGAAGGTTCTGCAAGGTTCTTCAGCTGGGTTGAGGCAATCCCAAGCATAATTACGGTTTAGGCAGAGAATCAATTGAGAACAGCCCTGAGGAGAGGGACTTGAGGGGTTGGCTAATGAGAAGCTCAACATGAGCCAGCAGTGTGCGCTTGCATCCCAGAAATCATACTATGTCTTGGGCTACATTGAAAAAAATTTGGCCAGCAGGTTGAGGGAGGTGATTTTCCCCTTCTACTTGTCTCTGATTAGGCCCCAACTAGACCACTGTGTCCAATTCTGGAGCCTCCAACATAAAAAGGACATGAGCAAACACATGAAGCATGAGGAACAAGCAGGATGAGCTTAGCCCATTCCTACAGATTTGATATTATTGGCATTAGCGAAACCTGGTGGGATGAGTACTGTGGCTGGTGTGTCATGATGAATGGTTACAGGCTTTTCAGAAGGATATACAGGGTAGGAGAGGTGGGGGTGTAGCATTGTGTATGGTGGATGGGCTGGAATGTGTGAAGCTTGCAGTTGGCAATGGCACAGTTTGCCTTTGGGTAAGAATTAAGGGGCAAACAATTAAAACAGATGTCATTGCAGGAATTTGCTATTACCCACCCAATCAGGATCAGGAAACTGCTGAGTCATTCTTTAGAGAACTAAGGGATATATCCAAGTCGTCTGCACTTGTCCTCATGGAGGACTTGCCAGATATCTACTGAGAGCATCACACAGGTGGTACAAACAAGTCAAGAAGATTCCTGAATTGTCTAGGTGATAAATTTATCATACAGGTGTTGAAGAAAGCAACCAGGAATGGTGCCTTCCTTGATTTGGTGCTTGTAAACGAACAAGGTCTTGGAGGTGAAATAGCAATTGGAGGCTGCCTTGGCCACAGTGGCCACGAAGCAGTCAAGTTTAACATCTGTGGTAATACAAGGAAAACTAACAGTAAAGCCTCAACTCTGGACCTGAGGAAAGCAGACTTCAGGTTGTTTAGGGAACTGCTTATTAAGGTCTCCTGGGTAAAAGCTTATCAAGCTGTGTACCTGAGGGTAAAAAAATAAAATGAATAGTAACGTTATACTTCATTGTATTGTTCTTCCTACTGAGGCAAGCTGCCTGCTATTTATAAAAACAGGGTTTTTCTCCTACAAAAATTAGTTCTCTGAGTACTAGTCATGTACCCCTGAAGACAAAGTCAGTAAAAAGATCAATGTAAAATATAGAGTGTTGAGATGAAATGATCTAGCACTTACTTTAAAAGCTGAAAATGAAACAGCTGTTTTGTAAGACGCCTTCACCAGTGTGAAAGGCTACCATCTCTCTTTTATAAAAACAAATCACTCCATATTGGGTTAAATGAGGTGGATTATTATTTTTATCCATGTTATTACATAAATAACGAGCTTTTTAAGGAAGTAAATTAAACCAAGTTTTCTTGGTGCTTTAGTGACTAAACCACAGTGCCTGTCTCCTTTGATTCTTCTTCCACTGAAGGTGTTTGTTGCTCCATTGCACATTTCCCTGAGTGTAAAACTGCTAAAAACTGTTCTTATTTCCATTTTTTAGTTAAAGTAGCTCTCAGAAACGTTGAAATTTTTTATTATTTTTTTTTTTCTCCTTTCAGTATTTTGCCTTGGAGTTTATGTAATCTGGTCTAGGAGGTATTCCTTGGAACAAGAAGGGGAAAACTTTTCAGGATATGCACAGAACAGGCAGACCATAAATGAAGATTGCAAAATAATGTGCATATACTTAAGAGAAAATTAGGTTGTACTGCAAATCTGCATACATTTGAAGATACATAGTGTTTCACTTTGCAAATTTGACCTCAGTGGTTAGATTTTTCCATCTGAATTTCATTTTAATTGGAATACACAAAGTGAATGTGTTCTTAATCACTTTTTCAGCCTGATCTGTGTGTAAATAACCCATTGTGATCAGATAATGGTCATATAGCTAGTTATGAAACTTTAAGAAAATGCTCTAAGATAAGAAAAATAATTATATATAATGTTTCTGATTGACTTTTACAGGTACTTTGTTTCAACACTGCTGTATGTTTTAGATGGTGAAGTTCCAGTTCAGCTTACCTTGATACAGACCGAAGTTCAGTATCTCACTTCAGTATTGTTCAGCTTCGTTAACATAGATTATGTTATTGAAATGAATAGCTCTAGTTGTGTTTAATGTTAAATATTTGTTTTGTAAAATATTGACATCAGTCTGTAGCAGTGCCATGCTTTTCTCAGATTTTCTTTCACTGTTGAGGATTTAAACCCTAGATAATGAAAATTTGGCATCCATTTAGCATACATGCACTGATTTCAGCATTCAGTTATTTCCTTCTTACTGTGTCTGCATATATGTCTAAGCTCCAGATGCTTTCATTATCATGCTGCATCAGGATGTTTAATTTGTGTTATAATACTGTTGACAATATTTTCCATTGCCTCACCCTGCATCTATAATCTCTGTAGAAAATCATGTCTTAGAAGTGATACACTTCTGAGAGGAAAAATGGCAGTAGAGGCAAAATACTGGATTGCTTCCTTTTAAATTACAGGCAACTCGCTGTTACTCTCAGATTGACTTTTAAGGAGACACTCAACACATATGCATTAATTACCTAAGAGTCATGTACATAACCCTCTGTAGCAGTTAAAAATCTATATTGTATTGTCTTCGTGCACTATTTTGTGTGTGTGTGTGTGACAAAAAAAATAAAATAATTTAAAAATCCTTGTTTTGATTATTCAATTTTTTCTTGTGTTTTGTGCTTGGCTTTGAGTTACCATATGTTCATAGGATTACAATATTTTTGAAATATTTTGCATGTGAAATCATTGCTGCAGGGATCCTTCTTGGTTAATGTTAAATATTCAGAATTTACTTATGTTAAAGGGCGTATTTAGCATCATAACAGTTTCTGATAGGCAGAAAGTAAGTTACATTATGCAAACATCACTAGAATATTTGGCAAATTTCAGGGTTTTATAATTTGCTAATGATAACATTTTGAGAAGCAATGTAAATTACTACTGTAATTAAAGTTTGTTAAATCACAGTAGGCTAGACTTGACATTGGGAATGTTACATTTGCCAAAGTCCAAAACATAAACTTTTACTTGAGTGCCAAAGCAGTGGAGTTCTTCACCACTTAATATATTAGCTGCTTATTTATGGTCACCATCACTTGATATTTAGAAATAGGCAGAATAGGTTAATTTTCACTATTTGCAATGTTCATCTGATGCAGAGATTAAAATATTATTGACCATCAGACTGAAAAATACCAAACACAAAGTAGATAATAAAATCACTCCTTCTCCAAGCAAAAATTAAAAGTGTATCTAACATGAATATCACACTCATGCAATTTTTTCCACTTCTAACAAATGTACAAGCATACAAATATTTGGGCAAGGTTTACAATTATTATGGTGAAATCAAGGCAGACCATTATGAACACTGAATACACATTATCCTTATTGTATCGCATGCTATATCAACTAAATGTATCTGACTCAAGAACTTCAATTATAAGAATGATACAGTTGCACTGTAGGTTTTTGGCATGTTGCATTGACACTTCGAGATAGAGAGAACAGCCCATTCTCTTATAATATGAGGCAAGATTGAAGGATGTTGACATTCTCCTTGCCACTCACCTCTTCCTCCTACTTCTCTGTGTTTTCTTCTGTTTATGCACAACAATGTTTAGGCCTTTCACTGTAGCTTTAAATGACAAGCCAAATACATCTGCATAGATTTAATTTTGGTGTAGTATCCTATGTTATTTATTAACTCTTCTGTCTAACACCGTGGATTATTCTGCTTTCCTTTTTTCTCAGACATTAAACTCCAAGCCAGGTTCGATACTAACTTCAGCAATTTTAATGTTCCTTCTAGATAGGAACTGATGTCTAAAATTCTTTGTCCAAAGAGGAGTTTTTCTGTTTGTTCACTCCACTGTCAGATTTGGTCAGCACCTCAAAAATTGCACAAAAGTCAGATAACCTTTTTTTTTTTTATTTTTTTATTTTTTTATTTTTTTCCCCTTGTCACGATCCGTGACCTATTATATCTCCTTATTGGAGTGTATTAACTTATCAGGATTTGCTGAGAGATCCACACATGGGTATCGCCTCACACAGAGGAGACAGGGGCGTATGCCCTGACTTTTTCGAGTGAATAACTTGCTCAGTGCTTACTAATATTTCCAATAACAGCAACCAATCCCCAATTAGAATTTACGAAATGCACGGTTTATTGTGGGGAAAACAAAGCAATTTGGGGCAGGAGGTTCAAAAGGAGTGATTACAACACATTAAACATATATGGGTACACCTTAGTTATTTAAGTGAGGGAAGGAGAGGGGAGGGATATGCCCGAATGGCTGGATTATACTTTCCCCTATAAGCTGGGGTAGCCGGAATTGTCTCACCACGCGGCAGTGCAGGTAGGATGAGCTGGGTAGCAAAGAGGCTGCGGGCACTCCAAGCGCAGGTCGCCCCCCCCCCACAAGGAGAAGCGGCGGCAGTCGGCACGTGGCTCCAGGACCGTAGCTGCAGCGCGGCTGTTTGCAGACGCTGGAAACGCGGCGGTTTCAGCGGCGCGGCGAGCGGCTCC